>NW_027137563.1:2944101-3419891 GCF_001692895.1 Cenococcum geophilum 1.58 | reverse complement strand
AAAAAATTACATAATATACTATATCNAATGCGCTATCTAAATATAATTTTTTTTTCTATAATATATAATATATAGCTATCTAGATGCTGCTTAATGCCTATGGTCTGTTTTTAATGCGGCGAAGTGCGGCGAAGTGTAGCGAGGTGCTCGCTAAATGCTAGTAAATTTTTTCCTAACGTAGATAGATATATATAAAAATTAAGAAGTAAAGTATATCCTAAAAAGCATAATAGAGTATTTTATGGAAGATTTCTATAAGGGAATAACTTAAGGACACAACGGAGCAATAGGCTTAGTGTTAAGACTTTAAAAAGAATACATTATTGACGGAATCTAGGGCATGCTAGAAAAGTGATAAAGAAGTATTTAGATTGCTAAAGAAATAAACTAATAAAGCATAAGCTATACGGAGGGCTATAACCTATTAAAATACTAGAGAGACTATAGGAGGTCATATTATAGGACTTTATTATTAAGTTACTAAAGTTAAGAGATCCTATTACTAAATAGGAGCATAACGCGATTTTAGTAATATCCGCCCTACGGACTATTCACTTACGCTTTTTTTTTATTTTATTTTTTAAATCCGTTGTATTATACTACGTACAATACTACGCATGCAGCCTCTAGGCTATAGCGCTATAGTTTTATATATATAAATCCCTCTTGGGCAGCTTAATATGTACTAGTAGCTATATCCTAGTAGTTTATAAACCCCTAGGGGTTTACAGCTCCTTAGTAAAGCACTAAGTTACTACAACTCTTCGGTAATAAGAAAACGGTAGGAAAAACTATAAGAAATCCTAACACCTATTCCTATCCTTTTACAATTTGTTTCTATCCTTTTGCTCTCTAATATCTTTTTACTAAAAGCCTAGTAGGAGCTGCCTCCTTCTAGACCCCTATTTATTTCTATTCTTCTATATCTTCTAAGCTAGTATCTACTAGCTTAGCTGCTTTAAGAGTCTCATAGTCTTTACTATTAGCAAAGTGATTTCCTTTACAATTGATGTAAAGAGGAGTAGTATGTTAACAAGGCTTGCCCGTTATTGTACAGGTAGAATAGAAGTGGTCTTTAGATAGATATGTAGCCGCACAATATCTATAAGCTCTAGTAGAGCATCTGTCTCCTATATGGCCAAATTTTTAGCAGCTAGTACACTGTGTAGTAGGAAAGACTTCTAGGTATTTTACTACCTTAGTAGCTACTCCTGCAATTAAAATCTCTTTTTGTTTAAGGATTTCTTGTCTTTTCTCTTTACTCTCTATAGTAAAAACTATAGAGCCAAATCTGGTTTCTGGATTGTATCTTTTTTCCCTAGATAAGATCCACCTAGGTAGTCCTTATATCCCTATAGGATTAAAGGTCTCAATTTCTTCTTTTAGAAGCTTAGAGCCCCCCTCTTTTAAAAAAGGTTGAGTAGAAACCCCATGGGCTATAACCTAAACCTATAGTTCTAGTTTTTGTTCTCTTTAGAAGGTAAAGTAGTTTTGCTAAATATCCTTGTATTTAACTAGGAAATCTGCATTATACTCTTCTGTGGTAGTAAGGAGGATATTTTATTTTCCTCTAGTTCTAGCTATAGACGCTAGTACTGGCTTTTCTACTTACAGTTTTAATGCAAATAGTTAATTGACTTTGTTTTGTATAGAGAAGATATTTAGAGGTTAGTCCTTTTTGTCTGTAACTAGGACTAGCTTCCTTTCTTATAGCTGCTTTTTCTTACTTCTAGTAGAAGTAGAACTCGTACTAGAAGGAGAAGGGGTAGAAGGTGGTAACGAGGAGGGTAGGAGGGACGAAGAAGAAGGGAAGTCCCTCTTCAGTCTCTCTGCGTAAGTTTCCTTAATAAGGGCTACGTCCTTACGGAGAGCCCTTACTTCTTCTACTAGTCCTTTTAGGACATCGTTTGCCTTTTCTTTTTCTTTTTCTTGTGTAAAGGGATCTTCTCCTAATACAATGCTTCGTGTATAGTACACCAGCTTTTCAACTTGTTCTTTTATTCCTTCTCTTTCTTCTTCTTCTTCTTCTTCTTCTTCTACCAGCCCTATATAGGCCTTAGTTAGGCTATCTAGAGCGAAGCGTAGATGTTGGTCTGGAGAAGGGGAAAAGGAAGGCATATCAGCCATAGTAGTTGTTAGTTTTATTGTCTTTTTTGCAGGTTTTTGGTTTTCTTTTTCAGGAGAAGACTAAGGATATCCTCTTTTTTCTCCTGTCCTAAATAGGCTAGGAGAAGGAGAAGGGGGAGAAAAGGTAGATATAGACTGTCTATCATCTATTTCTATAGGAGGTTGTTTTTGGGGCCTGTTGGGTATAGACAAGAGTTCGTGCCCACTTGTCTCTATAGTGTATTCGCCTCTAAGAGGCTTTTTAGGCTTTTTTTTAGGCTTAGTAGCCTAAGTATTTTTTGGCATTTTGTAGCTGGTAGCTTGTAGAGGGTTTCAGTCTTTACTACCCTTATTCCCTTTTTCCTTACTAATCCTACTAGAGGATTTCTGGGGAGATTAGGTTTTTAAAGGTAGTAGTAATACTAGACCCCTCTAGAGGCTATGGAAGGCTCCTAAGCCGTGCGAAAGCGTACCAACTTTAGGAGGAAACTCTTATACAGACTACTGGGGGGTAGACTGGTACTTAGGTAATACCGTTATAAGATATCCAAAAGAACTGGTGAAATTCCCCGCAATTGGTGGTGGCAGCCAACTGCTTATAGTTTGGGACCAAAGTACTAGAAAACTGGGGTAGAGGCCTAAATAAGTAGGCATATTAAACTCTACTGTATTACTAGCTAATATATAACTACCTAACTACCTAGCAGCCTAGATTGCGACCCACGGTTTTCCCTGTCTTCTTTCGATGGAGTGGTGACCCTTAAAAAGGGCCTAGCTGGGGCCTAGGCATAAAAGATACCCAAATACACAATATCCCGCTCGCTTATCAGTATTACGGTGGTTAGAACGGATGAATCCCCCTTACGCCTTTAATAGGCCCTAGGGGGGGGAAGGCATGGCGTATATGGCAATGGTCAGACAAGAAATAGCATACAGGGGATGGCCAAGATATGGGAAACAGCAGTACGGCAATCAATTGGCAAGGCCTAGCTGGGACGTAGTGAACCCTAGCTAGGGTAAGCTAGAGAAGGAAGCAGTGGTTCCCAAGGAGTTCGAACATCCAAGGAGGACAGGACGTAGCCGTAGACCCGTAGGGCCGCCGCTACGGACAGACATGGCAAATCGGGGTTTTTCATCCTACTGAGGTGGCTTATAGGGCTTTTCCTCCCCCCCAGCAGCAAGGGTTTTTTCCCGTCAATATTACTTTTCCCTTGTGTACGGAGTAGTCTGCGTGGGGCTAGATAGCATCCGTATCAGACATTAATTAAAGAAGAATTATTATTAATACTAGACCCCTAGTATTGGTGGTGGTAGTAGTGGTAGTAGTTTAGTGTTCCTGTCCGTGCCTCGCTTATAAGCTAGGACCACCCCTAAGAAGAATTTTCTGTTAGGGGAAAGGGGGTAAAACGACAATTAAATCCACCTAAAGCTCGCTAGGCAGTAGGAATTGGGTCTTAAAAGTTGGAAAATCGATTGTTTTTGGTGGTAAGATGGGTATGCGTAAGTTTTGAAGTGCGGCGCTACCTTTTGGTAAGGTTGCATGTGTGGTAAAAAGTTAAATTCTATATAAATTTAAGGGTATATAGCTCTCGCTAAGAACAAGACATTGCGTGCTTACGCTTATAGTCCTACGCAGCTTAACGGAACACCGGGTTTAACGGAACGTATACCTAAGATTAAGCCTTACCTATTTCCTTATATAATTAAATTACCACAACCATGCCTATAGAATCCGAAATTATTAAGATACGCGTGCAAGATGCACTTCGTAAGTTATCACGCATAAAAACACCTAATATTTAATTAGCAGCCCGCCTATATAACGCGCCGTTTAAATATATCTATAACCGCGTTAACGGCATTAAGAGTAAGATGCAGAGGCCTAGCAGTAATAAGATACTTAATTAACACCAGAAGGCTATGCTCCTATCCTATATTAATTAAATAGACCGCCTTAAAGTCGGCGAGCTGTTCCATCAAGTCCATAATTGCGCGCAGCGTATCCTTAAGCTCCATGCGCTTAACGGCACTCTTAGACGCAACTGGACTAAGAGATTTCTTAAATAAAACCTAATAGTATATAAGGTTAAGCAAAAGCCTATAGAGATTAATTAAGCTACTGTAAATAATCTTGCCGCGATATAGGAATATAAAGGAGTAATGGGGTATTCTACTATATAACAAATACAACTTTAATAAGTCTGGATTTTGTATTAGAATTAGTGGCAGCTAGTGGATAGTTACTCGTGTATTAAACACTAAAAGGATACACTTAGCCAGTAAGACAAATCGTGATTTCGCGTCGGTGTTAGAGCGCTAGGAAGAATGCCATACTTTACTTATTGGTAGAGGAGGACCTATATTTAATATAGGTAGTAGTACGCGCCCGCGCAAAGCGTTAAAGAACCGACTAACGGGTTGTTTAAAAGGAGGCTTAATATCTGTAGTAGATGGACGGCCTAAAGTATTACAACGAGTTCAAAAGGAAGCAGAGAAGGCAGGTAGGGCGGCTGCACATACTATGAAGAAGTAGGCAAAGGAGGACGCTATACAACGTGCAGGGGCCTCAGACTCGTAATATTTGGCAGGATTGTAGCTAGGCTATTGCTTAAGGTGCTCCACCAAGGATTTCTGTATATATATAGCCTACGTAGAAATCTATAGCTTTAAAACCATGTGGTGGGGCTCGTGTTCCGTTGAGCTCGGTGTTTTATTAAGCTATGTAGGACTATAAGCGTAAGCAAATAGTCCGTGGGGCGGATAGTGGATAAGTTAACTAAATAGGGCTACTTTGTAGTATGTATAGAAGAAATCTCAGCGGAGGATATTACTAAAATCTATATTAAAGAAGTGTTCGCAAGATATAGAGCACTAAGTAAAATTATATTAGATAGAGATCTAAGATTTATAGCAGGATTTTAGAAGGTATTCTTAGCAGAGTAGGAAGTAAGAGCAGTAACTTCTACTATATATTATCCGCAGACGGATAAATAAACGGAAAGATTAAATTAGACACTAGAATAGTATCTAAGATATTATATTAATTATGCGCAGAATAATTAGGTATCGCTATTACTAATTATATAGTTTACGTATAATGTAACACTAAAAAGGAGCTCTTGCTGCACCCGGCCTAAAAAGACCAAAACCAACCAAAAGAACCCTAAAAAACACCCAGAGAATCCCCCTGAGATGCATGCATCGCAGGGGAGGCACACGTCAAACGACGGTGGCTTATACTTACGCGCGACCGCTAGAACTACGCCTAGCAATGGCCCTCTATAATAAAGACGGGTAAATACCATACTATAAAGCGAAAATACCTCTATTAAGAAGGCATCTAATAAAATATAAAGCCTATTAGATACGTCTAGTATTTAAAATTATAGGGGAGTAACCGTTAGCTATAATAAACTAATGCAGCTAGTAGAATAGCTCCGCCAGTCTAGTAAACCTTAGGCGCCCCTTTAGTAAACCCTTAATTAAATCCTCTAACGGCTAAGTAAAATTAAAAATAAGTATAACTCCCCTTTACTAGTAAACCGCACCTAGGCCGCTATAGCTGCGCTTTTATAGCACAGGGAACCTACCCCCCTTAAGTTAATAACTGGGTATATAATTATAATATAACTAAATATAGAATAAGTAGAGGGGCTTAGGGGATAATTAGAAATAGATGTCCTTATAAAGATACGTAAAGAGGTCTATAACGCTATTATAGTCTAATACCTTAAGAGCGAAGACATTAGAGTTACCCTAAAGGACTAATAGGTAAAGGAATAAGCTATAAGGGTAGAGGATAGGCTAGGAGAATATATTGGCATAAAAGTACTCTATAAGGATTACCTAGTTAAAGTCCTAGTGGTTCCTATAAGCCTTAGGGTAGAAAAGGGACGCTAGGTAAATAATATAGTAATTATATAGGAGATAGTAAGATAATCGGAACGCCTTATACTAGAACTTAAAATCACCTAAATCTAATAGCTTTAACAGGAAAATATAAACTAAGTATATAATAAGAACAACGAGAGGATATAAGGGTCGTTAGAGACTTGCTAGGGAGACGCCGGATAAACGTATAGCTCCCTTATTATTAGTATATATATACTAAGAATACAAAAACTCCTTATCTAAAAAGGAATAATTATAAATGGCCTTATATATAATATAAGGCTCTATAACTATAGACTACGCCTAAAATAATACTATTGCTATATATAATAGGGACACACCTAATCTATATACGCAGTATAGGTATGCTGCGGCCACTATATAGGCCCCTATAATACAAGACATTGCTTAAATTAAGACTAAATAAAATACGCGAACTACTACTAAAGCATATATAAGGCATAGGAAAGAGAAAACTGCATTAAATATAGGAGATAGAAGGCAAGGGCTTAATAGCTACGGAAATAACTACACGCCAGGTTATATAAATAGAAACAATAGGCAATAAGCTAGGGAGACGTAGGCGCCTTCCTAGCGTTTCCTACCTTTAATACTAGAGGGCTAGGCCAGCTATCCCAAGCCTTAATAGGCTAGAAGTAACGCCGTGTAATATTACTAAACTAATTAGGGATATAAGGGTTATAGGGGATATAAGGGAGAGGACGCCCTATAGGAAGACCCCTATAGACAGCAATAGTAGGCTTAAGACTAAGATAATTAAGAATTAGACTTAATGCGGTAAATATAACATTTATAGCCAACCTATAAAGGGTATATAGCCAACTAGTAAGAATAGGGGAAGAACTGGTAATAATAACAGATTTAGATATAGAAGCGCTAATAAAAATATAAAATATAGGAATAGAAAGCTCTATATAAAATAAGTAGTAACTAAGATATAGATATAAGAGATAAAAGCTCTAAATATCCTAGAGAAAGTGGAAATAGAAGAAGTAAGAAATAAAGAAGAGTTAAAGGACCCTCGCTGGGGGTCCGCTACCTATCTATTATATAGTATAACTACAGCAACATAAACCACCACCTTATAAGGCCTCTACTAAATAGTCTAGACCTAGAGAAATATTATATCCTTACTATATAAGAACCGTATTACAATACCTTTATATAATTAATATACTGCCCCCAAGGATTCCAGCTCCTATATAAACTAAAAGCAGCTATACATATGTGCTTTATAATTAGCAAGGCTATTAGCCTATCCTTATAATTATAGCAGGTAGTTAACCTAGATATTACAGTTATAATAATCCAAATATATAGGGGACTGGTATAAATTATTAATATATATAACCCTAGGGTTAAAGGGGTCCTATAAATAGAGAATATTATATTAGTAATAAGCTTACTAAAAACCAAAGGTATAGAGTTTATTCTACTAGAAGACATAAACCTCCACTACCTATAGTGGGGGGGTATCTATATTACTGCAGATTAATAGTTAGAGTGCCTATTAAGAGCTATAGATATCTAGGGCCTTAAGCTAGCCACCCTCCTAAAAGCAATTATATAGTAATAAGGCACCACTAGAAGTATAATTAACCTTATATTTATAGACAAAGGCCTATATTAGAGACTTAAAAGGTATAACCTTGAAAAAGAATAGGCACTCACCCTAAACTATATCCCTATTTAGATACAGCTAGACCTAAATACTAAAGCGCAACTAAATAGAAAAAGATACGCAATAAGGAAGCTTAAGATAGATAGTTTCCTTAATGCAGTTAAACAACAACTTTAAGACCTAGAAGAAATCCACCTAATACCAAATAAGCGAGGCTTATTAGCCACCCCTAAGGAAATTAACTAAAGACTAGAAAGGATCTAGGCAGCAATTAAAAATAGGCTAAAAGAGCACTGCCCGATCTTAAAACTAGGCCCCTATACACAACACATATAGTCTATATAATGCGCAGTTCTAATTACTAGCTAATAATAAGCAAAAAGGAAATATATAAGTAGCCATAACCCTAAAGACAAGAGATAATATAAAAACATAAAAAACCAGCTAAAGAATACCCTAAAAAAAAAAGTAAGAAATAACTAGAGACGGTTTATAAATAAGCATACTTCTAACCTAAGCCTCCCCTATAATAAGGGCCTTTAGGCTATAGCAAAATAGGTATAAAAAAAAAAGGTAGGGCGCCTAGCAGAAAACCCACACCTACTACCCTTATAAAGAGTAGGAGAATTATAGGCTATAAACAATAATAATAAAAAGGTAAAGATCCTTATAGAAAGGTTCTTCCCTTAACTAGCTCTAGCAGACCTTAGTAATATTACAGGCAAAACACCAGTAACTTACTTATGGGTCAATAGCGATATAATAATAGAGGAAATGGCTAAAACTATTAGCCGCCTTTTAAACAATATAGCACTAAGACTAGATAGGATTCTAAATAAGGCCCTAAAAACCTATAGGCCACTTATAGCACCTTAGCTTATAGATATAGCTAGAGTATACTTTACTATAGGCTACTACCTACGACTTAGAAGATCTATAACGACGGTTATCCTATAAAAAGAAGGTAAAGCAGATTACTTAATCCTAGAAAGCTACCGCCCTATTGCCTTAGAAAATACCCTTAGTAAGATCTTAGAAAGGGTAATAGCGGAACGCATAGTAGATATAGTAGAGGAATATACCTTACTACTATAAAGCTAAATAGGGGCAAGAAAGAACCGCTTAACACTATTAGCACTTACGCTACTCGCTACTACTATTAAATCTACATAGGCGATACAAAAGGACTTTATAGTATTAATACTTAGCCTAGATATTAGTAGTGCCTATAACAATATACCCTATAAGCGCCTCCTATATATCCTTAGGGCAAAGGGCTTTCTAGAATAGATTATATAATTTATCTAAGGGTTTATAAGCCAGAAAAAAACATTACTAGTCTTTAGCGGATACTAGAGCCCCCCTATTACAGTTATAATAGAAATACTATAAGGATTACCCCTCTTACCTATACTCTTCCTTTTCTTTATAAGCAACCTACTTAACTCTTTTAAGGAAGGGGCGACCTAGGGGATAAGCTTTATTAATAATACAAACCTAATTATATACGGGCTAACAGCCGCAAAGAATTACAGAACACTAAAGAAAGCCTATAACACTTATATAGAATAGGTAAAACGTTATAAAGTCTAATTCTTACTAGAGAAATACTAGCTAATCTATTTTATAAAAAAACACAACTAATTTGCAGATCTCTAGCATATAATTTATATCTAAGGCTTTAAGGGTTAACCAGTTTAGGGCCTAAGGGTATTAGGAGTATAGGTAGACAGCAAGCTCTGGTAAAGCGCATATACGGCATAAGCGGCCTATAAAGGCCAAGCACAGTTCATTACTTTATTTAGGATTGTTAATTCTATATAGGGTCCATACTTCTAGAGGTTACGCCTACTATATATAGCAGTTATCCGGCCAACCATAACATATAGATCCAGTATTTAGGCTATTAGAGAAACTAAGAAGGGCCCCCCTAAATTACTTCTTAAATTACTTTAAAAGGTCTAGATAGCCTACCTCTAGAGTATTATAGGTGGGTATAAGCGAACGGCCACAGTACTGCTTAAGAAGGAATCTAATATTCCCCCCCTATAGTTATATATTAAAGCCGCTNNAATATAAAGGANNTAAAATAAANNNAACTCTAATATTATAAAGTATATTAAGANANGCCTAAGTAAACTATAAAGGGACCCTAGGGTGCCCTATAGGAGAATAAACCAATAACCCTAAAGTAGGGAAGAGATATTAGAGAAACAGGTAAAGAAAGCAGAAGAAGAATAGTGCCGCTTTAGGGCCTAGGCCTATATANAGGAGGAAGGGAGACNNNTAAGAGGTTAGTAAAGATAATAGTAAGATAGAGAAAGGAGCTAAAGTAGAATATATAAGAACGCTAGGAAACCATCTACTATAATATAATACTGGTTGGACTAACGCTAGAGAGGTAAATAGGAGTTAAAGGTATAGAGGTTAACTTAGGCAAGATAAACCTAAGCTATAGTATAGTTAACGCTATAGGGGGTAAATACCTAAGGGCTCTAAGAAGGCCTAATAAAGGCAGAAAACATAATAGCAACACTCTTAAGAATAGGAATAATAGGACTAAAAGATTGGCTTTACTGGGTGGGTATCCTAGTAAGTAGCCTAAGATGCGAATGTAGCTAGCTAAAATAGACACTAAAACATATAATACTACTATGCCCCCTACGCACTAATTAAGAAATTGTCACGGAACCCTACCGCAGGGGCCTCTATAGGAGAGCCCCGTGCTCTTACATACACCTCGCGTATAGCTTATGTCAGCTACGCGTAGGTATATCACCTCCTTACGCCCTCGACCCTTACGATCGATCGCGTAACGTCTTGTAGACTCCTCGAATACATACGTCTTATAGCCACTGCCCCGTCCCGTGACATTACGTTGCGCCTTTTTACTACCGACACCCAGCCTACAACTAATTCTACGTCTCTGTAATACTATAGGTGCTGCTAGAAGTAGCGTGCCTACGAGTTACCTTACTTTATACTTCCAAGGAACCTATAATAGTAAAATAATATTTCTTACTAGCTATTATATTAAACCTAAAGAACAATCTAATACCTATACTTAACCTACGACGCCAATTAATCCTAGGAGAATTTGATTTATCAGCCCTAGCCTTAACCCCTAAGGAGATAGACACCAATAATGTCTTATCTTTTATTAACTATATAACTACGGATAAGTAAGCGGAAGGGCTATTACCTATTAAAATTAAAATACAAGACGCCAAGACGTTTATAAAAATGGTAGTATAAGAACCTAATAAATACTACCGCCTTTTATAGAACTACTACCTAAAGCTTATATGAGCTAAGATGCGTACTGCCTAAGATCGCGATATTATCTAAGACCTATAAGCTCGCGAGGCGCTCGCTAATAATACGCGTTAAGAAACCGAAGACGACCTCCGTGTGTCTAAACGCGACATCTAATAGTTAAAGAAGGCTGAGATCGCACTTATTGCTACGGTCACTAAAAGAGAAGGCATAATTAAATACCTATAATCTTAGCTTAATAAGCACATTTGTAATAACGCTAGATACCTCTTTATTATATATAACGCCACTTAAGTCTTTACGCCCCTAGCAACTTTACCTACTTAACGCTTAACGGAGGGTTAGCGCCAAGCAGCCTTATCTAATAGGAACCCCTACTAAAGCGATAACGAAAGCTATAACGACTAAACCTAAGCTATTACTATAGGGTCTAATGTACGTTACCTTAATCCCCTAGTTTTCTAGGGAGACTGTAAAGAATATAGCCACTAGAAGATATAAATCCATAAGAAACTAACTTAAAGCGCCTACCTTTTTCCTATAAAAGATACTAAGATTAGCTATATTATTGGGCGAATAAAGGGTATACCGTTTAATAGACTCTTCGCCTAATAGGAGACTAATAGCCCCTAAAAGTAGTAGTCCTACTAAGAAGTCCTTAACGATCTCAACCTAATATACCGCGACTATAACCTACTAGCTACTAACGAAGCTAAACTACGTACCCTAAAGATAAGCCCCACTAAATTATTTAACGAGTTTTATATTAAATTCCAGAAATACACCGGAGCCTTTACCTAAGACAATACTAAAGACCAGAAAGATCTCCTTAAAAAAGTCACTTATTACCTTAGTTACGCAGCCGCTAGCTATAACTATAATAATGTTTATAATATAGTAGCAGCTATACAGAAGATTAAATAATAACTAAATTAGATCGCTACTGCAAACCCCTACCTAAAGACCTCCCTATAGAAGCCCTCCGGACCTATTAAACTACTAACGCCTACTACCCTAAGTAATACTACTAGTCCTAATATTAACCTTTCTATACTAACCTTCCCGTAGAAGCTACTAGACGGAGAACGCGAGCTACTTTAGAAGCTAAAGCGTTACTATAAATATTGTTAAGAAGGTTATTATAGCTATAGCCTAAACTGCCTAATAGCTAGGTTTAGCAGCTGCCGCCTAATATCTAACCTAGTACCTTAAACACTAAATACGTTACTATATGCCACTACTGTATAAAATAAAGACGCAGTAATAGAGGTAGAGTTGGATACGGAAACGGAAAACGCCAAGTCCTAGCCCTAAGTCGCAGGTTGGGACGCCCTAATAATAAGGGGATCTATATATCGGCCTGCTTAATAGATAACTTAGTAAAGATAAATAGACAGAAATAGATAGTTTTACCCGTAATAGGAACTACTGCTAAAAAATAATATAAAAGCCGTTCTATAATTAATTGCGGAGCTACTAATAAATTTATAGATACCTAATTTATGTGTACTTATAACCTACTTACCTTACCCCTTACTAAAGCCCGCGCCCTATAACTTGCCAATAGTAGTTATACCACATAGAAGATTACCTATATAGCATAACTCCACCTAGATATAAATAGGCACCAGGAAGAACTCTAGGCCTATATTACACTACTTGCTAACTACCCTATTATCCTTAGAATAAACTGGCTTAAATAATATAACCCCACCATTAACTAGAAAAAGAGAGAAGTAACCTTTAACTCTAAATACTGTAGAGAGACCTACTTAGGATATAGCCTAGCCGCCTCTATCTACTCCTTAGGATACCAACCTAAGGAACCCCTTATTACCCTACCTATAACCAACTACCACTATATAAGTGCCGCGGCCTTCTACCATATAGCACGTAGGAAAGGCTAGACTGTTACCGCAGCCTCCCAATTATAACTATATAAGCTTAATAAAGAACAGAACTATATCCTCTATAGTAACAGAATAGATATAGTTAACCTTTTAGAAAACGATGCCCCCATAGAACTCTATGGACTTTTACCTTTAGACTTTAAGAAGTTTATAAAGCTTAAAAAAGGACTTACTAATAAGGAACTCCGTAAGCTCCTCCCTAAAAGGTACCATAACTTTATTAACGTGTGCTTATAAAAGAGCGCAGATATACTCCCCCTACATTAACCTAATAACTATACCATTAATATTAAATAAGGAAAAACGCTACTCTATAAGAGACCCTACCTAATATTAAAAAACGAACTTCTAGTTATTAAAAAGTATATTAACAAACACCTTAATAAAGGGTTTATTCGCCCNAGCATNTCCCTAGCAGCCGCNCNTATNCTCCTTACTAAGAAGCTANGANNAGGTATTTAATTCTACGTTAACTATAGAGGACTTAANNCTATTACAATTAAGAACTAATACCCNNTACNACTTATANNTAAGACTCTTAAGCGGCTTAGCTAAGCCAAAATCTATACTAAGCTCGATATTATCGCCGCCTTTAACCGCCTTTAAATACGAGAAGGTGACAAATAGAAAACCGCATTTATATCGCGCTTTGGCCAATTTAAATATACCGTTATACCCTTTAGCGTATATAACGGCCTAGGCAGCTTTTAAAGCTATATTAATAACGCCTTATAGGACTACCTTAACGACTTCTACTCTGCGTACCTAGACGATATACTTATTTATAGTAATAACCCTTCTAAGCATACTGAGCACGTTTAAAAGGTCCTACAGCGCCTTAGGGACATAGGACTTTATATTAATTTAAAGAAGTACAAATTCTCAGTTACAGAAGTAAAATACCTTAAACTAATTATTACTACTAAGGGTGTCTGTATAGACCCTAAGAAGGTACATATAATTACCGAATGGTAAACCCCTAACTGCATTAAAGACGTATAAGCTTTCCTTAGTTTCACCAACTTTTATTAAAAATTTATATATAACTTCTCAGGTGTTATAGCACTACTTATAGCAATAATGCAAACAAAGGGCCTTTCTATAAAAGGAAGAAAAACATATTTATATTTTATCTGGACGCCTAAATACGAGAAGGCGTTCTAAGACCTTAAAGATGCTTTTACTAAAGCACTTATCCTAGCTTACTTTATACCAGGATAATAACTCTATCTTAAAACTAACTCCTCAGACTACGTTAACGCAGGTATCCTCTCCTAGATAGGTAATAACGGTCTCCTCTACCTAGTTATATTCTATTTATCTAAGCTTATACTATAAGAATATAACTATAAGATCTATAATAAGGAACTTCTCACAATTATATAAGCGTTTAAGGAATTCTAACTAGAACTCTCCTTAGCAAAACCTAACTAGCCAACTAAAGTCCTTACGGATTATTATAACCTTAAGTACTTTATAACTATAAAATAGCTAAACTAACGCTAAGTACGCTAGAACAAGTTCCTCTCTAGTTTTAACTTTAAAATCGTATATAGGCTAGGAGTATAAGGTACTAAGCCTAATAGCCTAACACGCCGCTTATAAGACCTTCCTTAGTCTAAAGATAACCCTTACAACTAGTTCCAACAACAGACGATCCTAAAAGTACGGAATTTGGCCCTAGGTATGCTACCTATAATAGAGCTAACTATACCTTAGCTCTACACCACAGAACTAAAATTACCTCCCGAAATTAATAAGCTTATTACTACGGTATATAACACCTCTATTAACCCATTACTATATTAACTTATTACCGCAAAGACCGCTAGCGCCCGTATACTGCCGACTAAACTTTAAAGCTTAGGCTAGATTAATATGGCAGCCTTAAAAGTAAAAGAGAATAGGCTCTATTATAGAGGCCATCTATTTATCCCTAACTTAAAAAATCTATAACGGCAACTAATCCAAATGGCCTATAACCTCCGATTAAGCGGCCACCCAGGTAAAAGAGGAACCTATAAGCTTCTTAGCCAATACTACTTCTGGCCTAAAATAATAGACTTAGTTAAACGCTTTATAGGCGCCTACTATAGTTATAAGCGCGCTAAGGCCTTTAATACAAAGTACTAAGGACTACTGCACCCTCTACTAGTACCTATATAACGATGGGCAGATATCGCCATAGATTTCATTATTGACCTACCACCCTATAAGCGATATAGCCGTACCTATAAGAACACCCTTATAATAATATGCCGACTTATAAAAGAGCGCCACTACGTCCTAACCAAAGGCGTAGCCGTCAGCGATATCACTAACGCCTTTTTCCGCGAAATCTACCGATTACATAGGTTACCTAACTCGATTACGTCCAACTAAAGCATATAGTTCGGCTCTAATATATAGAGACAAATCTGCCAACGCCTTAGCATTTCCGTTAAGATGTCTATATCCTTTTATTACGAAACTGCTAGGCAACCAGAAAACGCTAATACTAGTATAAAAGCGTACCTATAACAGGTAGTCGCCTATAGTTAAGATAACTGGGTGGATTACCTCCTACTAGGTAAATTCGCAGTAAATAACTACGTCTTAACTACTATAGAACTTACCCCGTTCTTCGCAAATAAGGGATATTACTTCTAATCCAGCATAGAACCACTAAAACCTATTAATAAGAAACTACCATATGGAAAACGCCTTAAGATACTACTTACCAACCAGTATATAAACCGCATAAAAAATCTACTCAACTACTATAAGGGAGAAATGGCCTAGGCTTAAGCAAAGTAGGCCTACTTCGCCGACTGTTATAGAACGCCACCACCAGAGATGCGTGTTGGCGACTAGGTATAGCTAGATACACATAATATCTCTACGCAGAGGCCTATAAAGTCACTCGATTATAAGAACCTCGGCCCCTACCTAATTAAACGAGTTATTAATAGGGGAGCCGCATACGAGCTAGAGCTCCCACCTACCCTAGCCACCCGCGGAATATAGCCTGTATTTTACCTATAGCTACTATACCTTTACTAGCCTAACCCCTTACCGGGGTAGATATAGCCTAAACCCCTACTAGTACTAATCCGAGATAAGAATAAAGATAAGAACCATAAGGAGTAGACCGTTAAACGAATTATTAACTCTAAATACTTTAGCAAAGGCAGAGGACGACGGCTCTATTATAGAGCTATATATATAGGATTCAATATAGATTAGCCAGAATAGCAACTATAGGAAGACTTCAAAAATGCAAAGGATCTAATTAGTGACTTTTACTACGCGAACCTATAGAAACCGGGCCTAAGCAGAGATTTTATACCTAATCCTCTATAGAAGCCCTTATAGAGTTAAACCGTTATATATTACCACGTAGGGGTAAATTACCGTTAAATTGCTATTAGATTGCGGTAAAGTGCGATTACATAACCGGAATATTGTTAAGATGTCTAGGAACTTTAACCAGCGGTTAAAGTTGTCTAATTAGTCGGATTCTTAGATGCCAAGCCTTATCACATAACGTTGTTTTAAGCCTTTAGTAATACCCCCCTTTCTTCTTTTCTATACCCTAAGTGTCCCTTCTATATATATATAGTAACCACAGCGTCACCGGAGCTCCGCCTCTATAGGAGGGGGGGTAGTATTACGGAACTCCACCGCAGGGGCCTCCATAGGAGAGCCCCGTGCTCTTGCGTATACCTCGCGTATAGCTTATGTCAGCTACGCGTAGGTATATCACCTCCTTACGCCCTCAACCCTTACGATCGATCGCGCAACGTCTTGTAAACTCCTCAAATACATACGTCTTATAGCCACTGCCCCGTCCCGTAACAGAAATAATACTTTTAGCAGCTAGCACAGAGAACTATAATATACTGCTTTTAATATAAAAAGGCCTTAAGGCGGTTACCCAGTGGCTTATTAGTTAAAATGTACTAAATCAGTTCCGGGTTATAAGGGAAATAGTAATAAAAGGCAAGGGGGCGAGCAGTAGGTGCCCCCTAGTAACTCTACAGTAGTAGAGTAATAGTTTATAATACTAGCGCGTCCGTAGGCTTATTACGGCAGCAGTAGTTCCTAAAAAGGTTAAATAGTAAGGTAGTAGAGCACTATAGGCGACTTGTAGGCGCTAAGTAGGCGAGTCCTAAAAGGCGGGGAGATAGATTACGGGGTTTTCTCATTTTCTTAAATAGAGTTTTCTCCCCATATATAAATAAGGAGTAGTCCGCGTGGGCCTAATAGGGATCCAAATCAGACGTTAAGCAATGAATTATTATTATAATGTAACACTGCAAGAAGGAATAGGCACGTCACTATTTAAGGCAAATTACGGATATAAGCTAAGAATATTATTATCACTATAATAAGCGAAGAAAATAAGTAGCACAGCTAAAGAAAAAATAAAGACACTAATAAATCTTTATACAGACCTTATGGAATTAGTGGAAAAGGTATAAGAAAGAATAAAACGGTACTATAACGCTAAGAGATCTAAGGGACTAGATCTTAAGGAGGGGGATAAAGTGATAGCTATAGGAGCCTCTAGCTATAATTGTGTAGTATATAAATTCCTAGGAACCATTTTAGCTCTCTAAGGGTACTTATTTAGTATTCCTTACTTAGCTCCTTAATTACTTCTTAAGCTTTCTTTAAGGTCTTTTATATACACTTCCTTAAGGTTAGTCTAGTTAATATAGACGTTAAGATAGGGTTTATTAATATTTTAATTTAAGAACCTTCGTAAGACCTAACGCTTAATTTTTAGCAAGGCTGCAGTTTTAATATTCCGTTGTCTTAGGGCCTTAAAGCTTAATAGGTCCTAGATGGCCTAGATACAGATACCATAGTTATACATTACCTTTTAAGTCTAGACGAACGTCTCTTAACGATATTTTGCGCTTCCGTTGGCGGCGTAGCAGTCGGCTTATATTAAACGCTAATAGACTTCCTAGTTAGACGTATTTAATAGTCTATTATCCGTAACATTCTTCTATTTAAGTCCGTATAGAAGGTAATGTCTTTAAGATATAGAACTCTTTTACTCTTATTTTATTGTTATTAATCTTTGTCTTCTTATTTAAGTCTAATTATGGTAACTAGATCAGCAAGATCCTTATTTTATTTTACCTTCCTTAGTGCCTTTTTAATACAAATATCTTCGATTATAACCCCTATAGGTCTCTTATCTTTAAATAAATACTAATAGTCCTAAAGGGAGTATCCTCGTATTCCGCACGCTAGGTACTTAGGTATTAGCTTCTTATAGAACGTCTTCTTATCCACTAGTGTCCTAGCTCTCTTTAAGCGGCTCTTGCGTACTAAGGCCTTTCCTCTTTATAAACCTTTAGTAGTATTAGAGTAATCCTTAATAGCCTACTCTATAAAGTCTATATTAAAGGTACTCCCTCTTATAATAGTATTAGCTTTCTTTAAGGGTCTTCTAAGTCCTTCTTATAGCTCCTTTACTACTCTACAGTATTTAGAAGATCTTAACTTCTACGGGTTATTTAACTCGGTAGTATACTTTATATAGTAGGCATCGCTAAAAGGTTAAATAACTTTTACTAATTCTTAAAGTCAGATTCTATTAGACATTTAGGATATTTTATACTTCTCTCCTAGTACTATTACGTATTCCTATTAATCAAGCCACTAATTTAATTTTAATAAGTGTATAAACCCCTTAAAAGCTTCTATATATTAGTGTTATACCTTCTTCCTAACAAATAATAAGGTAGGTTTAGTATTCTCCTTTAATTAAGATAACCATTCTTTAACTATAAGGGAAGGGTTAAGTAGTAGCTCCTTCTAAATTAATACTGTAGACGTAATCTAGGTGCAGATCTATTAAAGATAATCTTCCTATCTTAGGAAATACTTTATATGCTAGTCGTAGTATCATCTACTGTTCTTGTACGCTCTCTATTGATTCGTCAAGAGCTATATATATAAGGTTGCATTCTTATTGAAATCTATAACTTCTAGATAGGCTGGTTCTTATAGTAGACCTCATTAAGGTGCTGTATTATCTGGGTCAACGTAGGCCCAAATTCGCTAATCCACGAGGGCTCGGAGTTGCTATAGCCATTATTCCCAGTCTTCTGGCTTATTAAGGATAATTGTAGTTAACGAACTCAATGTCGGTAGAGTCATTTAACTAATAGGCAAAGGAGGAATTAAGATAGTATTTTGTTGTTAGGATCGTCCTTATTATTAGGATCGTCCTTATTATTAAGATCGTCCTTTAACGATTAAGGTGGAAACTTATAGAATCTTATAAAATCTCGTAGAATCTCGTCCTGTGACGATTGAGGTAGAATTTTTGTCAGAGTCTGCGTCCTTTAACAATAAGGTGTCAGAGTCTAACAATAAGGTAGAATTTCTTCAAATAATTAAGTAATAGCTAAAAAGCTTCTTATGTCGGCGGACCGGGCTTATAACTGTCAGATAGTTTAATAGAGCTATTCATTAATAAAATGGGTTAATTAATTGATAATATTAATAGTTCTTGACCTAGGGTCCCTGGGCTTAGATAAGGATATTTACAATGCACGTGCCCCGTGCACGTGACTCGTGCACGTCCTAGACCTACGGAGGATAGATTATCCTATCCGGTCGGGTGGATAATAATCCTATCCGAGGATAGCCCGGATATCGGATAATATCTAGATATATCTAGATAAGGCTTAGCATCCGTATAATTTCAATAGTATATCCACAGTTACGTTTATATAGCTAAATCAGCGGCTAAGTCACGATTACGCAGGCGAGGAGGCCCGTGCGTTTAGCAACTATAGATATTACCCCATATCCACAGTCGATTTTTAATTGCCAGCGACACCGCGCTCTCAACACCCGTCGAGCGCTATGCGTAGAGCTTGCTAAGCGCTTTCTACTCGCACTAGAATGGTAAGAATCGGCCGTGGGTTGATGAAGATATTCGCGTTTTAAGTTACGCGCCGCCATCGTATAAGCACCCTAAAGCACCCCATCAAACTTATACGGCACTAAAATGAGCCCCTAGGGGGCTATAGACGAAGGTTTTAATAGAGGACCTCTTAGTATCTTATTAGAAGTTATATATATAACTATTTTAAAGCTTTTCTACCCGCTTAAAGCCGTTTATAAAGCTGATCTAGTAAGCACTGTATCTGCTCCTGCCGTAGATTAACCTACTATATAGCCGCTTCTTCGCTAACCTTCTAGACCTATGCGACCCGCTTAATCTCCTTAATAACCTTAAGCTGTAGGGAGTACTATTNNACCTCCTTNTGCCGNCNNGCCCGCTATNTACTACCCTATTTAGAATCTAGCGCTGCTATAAAAGGATTACCTCCTAGCCCTTCGGTCTACTTACGCTAAAGGGCCCGTACGGAGTTTACCGCGCGGCTTATATAGTATATAGGTGGAGACCCAGACCTAGGCTCTAGCTGCGGCTGCGGTAGCGGCTGCGGTAGCGGCTATAGTAGTGGCGGCGGCGGTAGTAGCGAAGCTATACGGGAAGGAGAGCCTATAGCGCTTGCCTGGGCGGACGTATATCTGCTAGATCCCGTAATAGATAGAGCTAAAGGGGCCGCTTCTATAGGTAGATGCGGGGGGTTAGTAGACCGGCCTTAAGGCCATACCGCAGCTGTAGCCGCAGCTATAGCTAAAGGGGCTTCTAGTCGAAATGTAAGGCCTTTAGACGTTAGCAATTAAAGCTATAAAGACTAGGCCCGTTAGGACTTATCTAGATAGTCTAATAAGCCCTTAACCTTGCTAGCTGTCTACTTATATTTAGTACATAGAGCTTTTAGTTAGTTAGTAAGGAGTGGTATAGCCTAGTAGAGAATTAATAGCTAATTTAGGCTCCCCTCCTCTTCCTATAGGTAGGGCTCTAGATCCTACGCGAAGGCCTTATACGCCTTATACTAAAAAACAGGGTGGCTCTATACTAGATAGCTTAGGAATATCTTACGGAGGGTTACTAAGTCCTATAAAATGACCTCGCGGAGGTAAAAGAGAAGGTTTATAACCCCTATAGCAGCAAGGTTATTAATCTGGTATAGCTGCGGGCCAAAACGGCCCTTCTATTTGTCCAGTTCGGGCCATATTATCGATAATAGTACGTTAGGTAGCGTACTACCCGCACGGCGGATTTCGAAGCAGCCTATTTACGAGGGGTGTCCTGCTATTAACCTTATAAACTCTTGCGGGAGAGAGTTTAAGTAATAGCCTACTATCTGCTCCAGGGTTGTTTTGGATAAATCTTATCGCGATAAGTCTTGGCATACCCCAAATAAATTTTTAGTCGCCTTCTTCTTCTTTATTATTGTACAAAATATGACTTCAAAAGTGGAATTAGAAGCTCTCGACTCTATTAATACCTCTAAATTAAAAAATATAAGAGGTCGCTTAGCTCTTTTGACATAGGAGCATACCCGTCCACTAGGCAGTAATAAGCCTATACAAAATAAAAAAGCCCGTCTTTTATTCTATTATAAACACTATACAGAGTTATACGCTGCATAGTCAACTTCCAACTTCCGAAACCACTTGGCGTTAAAGCATAGCATTACAGTTAAGCCTAAAACTAGTCGTATAAAAGAAGCAATACGGGATTAATTAAAAGACCTTTACCTTAAAGCGTCATCTTAAAATAAGACAGAAGAGCTAGATTTAGAAGTACTCCGAGCGGTCCTAAATAAAGAAGTTATTAATGAGGCCCTTGTCACATTAATTGTTGTACGAAACTTACCATTTCGGATAGTTGAGTGGCCAGAGTTCCATGTTCTTCTATAGTCAATCAATCCTGAAGTAGACGGCTATATAACTATAGCCTATTCGATAGTTAGTAAAAAGATCTATAACTTATGGCTATTGCAAAAGGATATTGTACGAAAGAGGCTACAGTCTGCACTAACGAGTATTTATCTCTCTATCGATATCTGGACCTCTCTAAATAATCACCTTTTCCTTACAATTTGCGGCCATTTTATAGATAGTTAGGAAAAGCTTATAAACGCTCTTCTCGGCCTCCGTACGGTAGCCTCCTATAGCAGGGACAAGTAATAGAATACTCTCCTTCTAGTGCTTAAGGACTACGGGATTACGCGAAAGCTGGGTGCCGTTATATCTAATAACCATACTGCAAATAATAAGCTCTGTCGTACAATAAGCGACTAGCTTCTTTAGGAAGAAGGAATTAAATGGAATTCCGTCTACCAACGGATCCGCTATTAGGGTTATATTCTTAACCTTACTATACAGGCTTTCCTCTTTAAAAACTTAATTAGTCTTAATAACATTAAGTTGTACGAAGAAGATAAGGTAAAAGGAAAAGAGTTAGATCTAAAAGAGGAGAAAGAGAAAAGTAATATATTTCGGAAACTTAGCGCACTTAGAAAGCTTTATAATATTACCGTATATACCTATAGCTCAGCTAGTTATACAAGGGAGTTTAAAAGTCTTATAGGGAGAAGAATTCCACTTAATAATCGTATAAGATAGAATAGCTGGTATTTTATGCTCAGCGTAGCAATTAAGAAAGAGTCTGCCCTTAATACGTATACTAAGCGTAACCTTAATACATTTAAAAAGGACTATCTTAGTCCAAAGGACTGGGAGGCGCTTTATATAATAAAAAGTTTTCTTTAGATATTCTACTAGGTAACCCTAAAATGCCAAGGACATAAAGCAACGCTTAAGAATGTACTCTTTATAATAGATGTTATAATTAAGCACCTTAATAAATCCTAGGTTAGTTTATTCCCCCTTTTTATTTCTTAATTTAGCTAATATTATATAATAGAGGGAGCATATATCTAATAAGGAGTTCTCTAAACGCATTAAAAATACTTGGAATACCTTTAATAGATATTATTATAAAATAGATAACTCGCCCCTTTACGCCGCTATACTTATTCTTTATCCAGCCCATTATATGAGATATATTAAGCAGGTTTAGAAGAAGGAGTAGCGTAAGCCTGCACTTAACAGCGTTAAAGAGCTTTAGGAAAGATATTGGAATAGGAGTTCTACGCCCAGAAGTATGTTATTATATAAAAGGCTGGCTCTAGCTTAAGACCTTAACGAGTTTAATAAGATTGCTAAGGATTTTAATAGCATAATGTTTTGACCAAAAAGTTAAGACAAGTATAAGGACTTTATCTCTAAGACGCCATATAAGATTTCAACAACTACACTTTAGTGGTAGTCTCAAGAACAGCAATAAAAGCGCTGGCCACAGCTCTCGCTTATGGCAATTAAAATTCTCTCAATTCTAGTAATAAGTGATAAGCCAGAAAGAGTCTTTTTAGGAGGACGTCGTATGGTATTATAGGAGAGAATGCAGATAGATCCTAAAACTCTTAAGAAAATAGAGTGTTTAAAGAATTAGCATCAGAGAAGAACTATAAGAGAAATAGGTAATTTTTCTCTAAGTATTTAGCTATATAGTTAGGGGGGAAAGGTACTGTAATACCCGCAATATCTACAATATCCGCAATATCTACAATATCCGCAATATACGCAATATCCGCAGTATTCGCAATATCCGCAATATCTGCAATATCCGTAATATCTGTAATATCTATAATATCTGCCAAATTCTGCTAAGTCTACTAAATTCTGCCGAATTCTGCCAGGAGTCTTACCAGTTAGGGTAGAAAAGCTCCGCACGGGCACTTTTATCCTTATCGATTGCGATATTTTATGCATTTTCTATTAGATAAAGGATATTTTATGCTCGCTTATTCGCATTATCCAAAACAACCCTGATCTGCTCTTGGTTCTACCTCCTAGCGCGCCGAATCTGGTCCTCGCTGACCCCCTTTAGCTCCGCCGTCTTAGCGCCGGCGCTCCGCCTAATATACGTCTTCTTCTCTAAAAAGACGCCGATATATTAGAAGGCCTTTACGACCTAATCTTGCTGTAAGTTATATAAGAGGGCCACCTCGCGGTCCCTACCGCTCTTAATTAGGCGTATATTATACCATGCTAAGCGCCTACTAAAGTCTAAAAACGGCTCCGTACTAAAATCCCAGCGGTATAGGAGATAGAAAGCTAGCCCGCTAAGTATGTAAACGAGTGGCTTCCTGTTCCGTAGGGCCCTAATAGTCTTAAGACGGCCGTGCTGGTTCTACTTGCCTATGTATGTAGTAAATATTAAGGGCATACAGCGCGTAGGGCCTTTACCTTTAAACCTAAAGGTAAATAGATTTAAGATCTCGGCGGAGCGTCTATCGCTGCCGTGGGTAAGCATATAGTGGCCTAGTAGGATATTAATAAGCGTATAGAAGTAGCACTTTGGGGACGAGGCGGCGCCCCTAGCCTAGAGCTCGCGGCAGACGCTCTAAAACTCGTCCTTAGTATAGCTGTTAAGAAGGGTATCTCTACCCTTGTCGGCGAACTGCTCTTTCTTGCGCTGCGTATCCCTCCGCTATAGCGTCTTTAGGTACTCCCTAACGCTGTTCTCCCGCGGAGATAGGTGGCTGTTTATTCCTATAGCTTTCTACATCTAATAGAGGTCCGTTAGAGTAGTAATATAGCCGCAAACTAACCGCTATAAGAGCCGCGTCTCCTCTTAGGGTACGTTGATGTCGGCTTTACAGCTCTTCCCTTTTAAGGGCCGGCTTATAACCTCCTTAATAAGAAAAAGAAGTAGCTTATCCTTTGTAATGGTATCGCTGTCGCAGTACTGCTTCCGTTTATAGAAGGCCTAAAGCCGGACAACGCGTTAGTCACGGGCCGCGATGCTTTTAGGAAGGGGGGGGTATTACCTTAAACTCCTTCTACTTTNGATNNTANNTTAAAGACGTNTTCTTAGGCCTTNCGGCANNCNTAAGGGCNAGGANATGCTNCGCGTTAGCGCGTAATTCGGCATTATTGGCGATATTAATCTCTACGCGGTTGGTCAGCGCCATCTTGTATAGTAGGTATAATAGCAGACGTGCTACCGCGATTAAGGATTAGGTAGGGAGGACTTTTTTATATACACTTGGGGCCCTAATGGCCCTAATTACCCTACGGTCGGCGTCGATCAGCAGCTCGATCAGCGGGCGGCCCTTGATACGCGTCTCTCCACAGCTTGGCGCTGGTGGCGCTATGGAGATCCTCGAATCTGACCCAGGTGGCTGGCTGAACAAGTGATTTTTTCGCTGACCGACGATCAGCCGGGCAGTCAATACCAAACTATCTTTTATTTCTATCGTACGACGCTGTAAATATGGCTAGTACTAGTGAAATTTACTCTGCGGAGACTCTTCACGGAGCCCTGTGGAGGCTCTGCACGAAGCCCTGCACGAAGCCCTGCACGAAGCTCTGCACGAAGCTCTGCACGAAGCTGTGTATACGGAGGCTCTGCGCGACGGCTCTGCGTATAACGGTTCTGCGTATGACGGTTCTGTGTACGATGGGTCTACTACGGAGGCTCCATATAAAAGCTTTGTGCAGAGCTTCGTGNAGAGCTTCGTGCAGAGCCTCCGTACGTAGAGCTTCGTGTAGAGCTTTATGTAGAGCCTCTGTACACAAAGCTTCGTGTAGAGCCTCCGTACGTAGAGATTTGTGCAGATCCTCGTATAAAGCCTTATGTAAAGCTTTTATACGCAGAGCCTCTATATAATATAATAATATTTAATTAAAAATATATATAACGCTATAAATATAGCTAGTACTAGGCTTTATATATAGAGGCTCTACTTATAGAGGGTTTATATAAAGCTATATATATAGAGCGTTATAGTATATTAGTGCTACGTATTAGTAGAGCTTTAGAGATCTAAATAGGGCTTTAAGTAGAGCTTTATGGAGAGCTTTTGCAGAGCTTTATGCAGAGCTTTTGCAGAGCTTCGTGCAGAGCTTCGTGCAGAGCTTCGTGCAGAGCTTCGTGCAGAGCTTCGTGCAGAGCTTCGTGCAGAGCTTCGTGCAGAGCTTCGCGCAGAGCCTCCGCAGAGCTTCGTGCAGAGCTTCGTGCAGAGCTTCGTGCAGAGCCTCCGCAGAGCTTCGTACAGGGCCTCCGCAGAACTTCTGCAGAGCTTCGTGCAGAGCTTCGTGCAGAGCTTTTGCTGAGCTTTAGTAGAGCTCCGTGCGGGGCTCCCCCTAAGCCTTATTCCGTAGAGCTCTTGTAAGCTTTATATCTATATAATATTAGTTATCCTTAGGATATTTAGATAAAAGTGGTACCATTTTAAAGCGCTTTATAAGCTCGATTAATCTATATAAATAGAAAAATTATTTATATAATATTGGGGGGCGCATTATAAGTATAAGCATATTAAGGGGGTTTTGCTAAGACTATCCGGAGACTATCCGGATAGTCTCCGGATACTATTAGCTGATAGGTCTATTATCCGAGAGGCCTATCCGGCCTATCCTCCGCAGGTCTGGCACGTCCTACGCCACATAGAATACAGATTATCTGACAATATCATTTAGGAGGTGTATAAATAGTGGCGACCTAAATAATTAAGCATATAAATATAACTCTTAACTACATTTTATTTAAAGATAGACGGTTAAACTAAAATTGCGAACGTAATTATAGAATAATACCTACTAGTATCTATTCTTCTTATAGTCTCTTTAAAACTTATTTAATATATTCTCCGTGCTCTTTCTTACTTATTAAATAGATAATAATATTGTTAAGGTATACTATAATAAATTTATCTAAGTATTCTCTTAATATATTATTAATACGTTTCTAGAACGTTGCTAGTGTATTTATAAGCCTAAACTGTATTACTACTAGTTTATATAGTCCTTTCTTTAACCTAAAGGCTGCCTTTTATTCGTTGCCTTCCTTAATCCTAATCTAATGGTACGCCTATCTTAGATCTATCTTTATAAAGATTTATGTATTGCTGATTCTATCTTAGATTTTACTAATTAAGGGTAAAGGATACCTATCCTTTTTAGTAATGCTATTTAACTATTTATAGTTAATGCATAGTCTAAGTTTCCCGTTTTCTTTAGTATAAATAGTACTAGATAACCTGCTAATAACTGTAATAGTTTAATATATCCCTTTTATAAGTTCTCCTAGATAAACTCTTTTAGTGCTCTCTCTTCTTCTTTAGTAAGCTTATAGATTAGAAAGAACTTTAGACTTATTTCTAGTTTTAATTCTATCTTATAGTCCTATACTATATATTCTAACAGCTTTTTACTTTTTAGTAACTATAGTTTCTTACCGTACTTATGGTATCTTTTTAGTATATAACTTAGTTCTTTATCTGTTTCTTTATAGGTCGCCCCTACTTAATACTATACTATCTTAGTTTATTATTATATCTTACGGCGTTAAGTATCTTTAATATTAACCTAACCTATAACCTAATTGATCTTTAGATTATATTCCTATAACTAAGGCATTTCTAACACTGCCTTATTATTCCCTAATGGTAATATATTAAAGGATATTCCGATTTATCTTCCTTTAATAGTTATCTAAATAGGTCCTATTTTAAGGTTAATAATACCTCCTCTATAGGCTATTAGATCTTCTGAAATTATAACTAGTAAATATAGGTGCTTTTTCTGTCTATGCGGTAGCCCTATCCTTTTAATTATTGCTAGTAAGATGTGGTTCCTTATTGCTTTACTATCTACTAATACCTTAAACTGTTAATCTTGCTATTTAACTCGTAAATTTAGGTGTTGTTCTTAAATTCCTTTAAGGGTCTAAGGTCCTACTACTAGCTCTCTTTAGTCTTATAGGCCTCTACTTTTTCTAACTATTAGCTGCTAGATCTTTGTATATTTAACTTATTCTTTAGCCAATACTTTATTTGCTTTTTATCCTTAATATACTATAGACACGTATTCTCTAGATATTCCCACTACTATTATCTATCTAAGTATTCTTCCATAAGGAATCTTTCTAGTTAAAGTATTAAGTCTTTTAACTTTTAAACTTCTACTAGATGCTAGCTATATATATACTTAGCATTTTTATATTATTGCTTATCTAGCGCCTAATATATTCTTATAAAGTATTTCTAATTCTTTTTTTTTGGATTTTTATATATCTTACACATGTTATCTATATATACAATCTATAATAGCGTATAGTGTTACGGCACTGGCAGAATATGGCAGAAAGCTGGCAGAATACGGCAGATTGCCGCAAACTGCCATTACGTGACCAGAGGATTGTATATAACTTCGAGCGGCGCTTCCGTTCTTCCCCTTTCCTTTCTCTAGCTTTGGATCCTCGTTTATAGACAATCCAATCGTACAGGCTTGCGCGACCTTCTTGCCGTGCTCGTGCCTTGATTAACTAAGTCGCTAACATTATCTAAAGCTCCAAACTACTCTCTCTTCTTAAGAAGGAACTTAAATATATCTACGGACCACGAACAGGACAGGAATATAGGATAGGACCCTAAGGATATTACTAGGACTATAAGGACAGGACAGAACTAAAAGGACATGTATAAAATAACTAAAAGGACCCGTACGGACCAAAACCCCCAGAAAATAAATAAATACCGGAAATTACCTAATACCCTTACCACTATGCCAAGAAACACAGCAGCCGGTAAAGCCGCTATAGGACCCGCAAATACCTCTAATAGTAAAATAGTCACCGTTTCGACCCCCTAGGAAGAACTCGCAGCAGCTAATGCCAAAATTAAACGACTTTAAGAGCTGCTTAAAACCAGAGACACCCTTACACCTAGTGAGGAGTTATTAGACACTTAGAGGCTTGCTATGGTCTTTAAGACCCTAGCCTAACGTATAGCATTAGCATCGTCGCGGTCCGCGAAGGTCGCCGACCCCCTATTGCTTATAGACGGAACTGACCCTATATTTAACAATTGGAAGCTTTAACTGCAAGATAAGCTCGAAGTTAATGCGGACCACTTCCCTACTACTCGAGCTAAGATGGCCTACGTCTTTGGCCGCACTGGTGGGGACGCGCAGACGCACCTACGTTTACGATATACTTAGGACTTAGCAGATCCCTTCCTCTCTAGAGAAGAGATAATTGACTACCTATCTTCTATTTATAAGGACCCCTTTAAGACGCAAAACGCCCGCCTTAACTATAAAGCCCTTGATGAACTGAATGATATTGAATGAATGAATGAAGCTATGGAATCTAACTACGAGGAATATAGGCCTTGATATAGGCCTATATCTACGGGGTTCGGGGTGACTACTACGGATACCGAAGTGGTTGCCGCGGATACCGAACGGGAAAGGGAGTCTGCTTATGTAAGCAGGAAACGCATGTGGAGGACTCCTCCAGTACCATCGTCAGCCCTAAACATGAAAACAACGGAGACCTTTTTGGCCTTCTAAACCCGCTTCCTGCACCTAGCCGGCTAAGCCCGTATTCCCCATAAAGACCTAATGCCAGACCTCTTTAACAAGCTTACCCTAGATCTACAGCGCGCCGTACTGCTAGTTTTTACTACTATATAAACGCTAAAGGTACTTACGGACTACTGCCTGGCTATTAATTAAGGCCTCTAACGAATTAAGGCACGAGCTAAGCGGTATAAAGCCAGAAACTCTTTAAACCAGACTATAAGCACCACGAGAACGGCCCGTAGTGCCCCGGCACGACCTACAACCCCTACGGCACCAGCTGTATAGCCCGCCGTTAATCCGGTAGCTAGCCCTGCTATGGGTCCGGCGCATACCCGACCTACTTATAGCGACCCTCGTAAATAGGCCCTTAGTAATTAAGGAGCTTACTTTTTATACGGCCAAAAAGACTACTTTGCAAAGGACTGCCTAATAGCGGTAAAGACAAACGAGGTCCTGTTAACTCAGAAGGATAGCATAGAGTTAGAAAAAGAGGAACCCTAGAGGAAGACTCTTCTTTAAGGTTAAAAGGAATTAATATGTTATATGTTAATCTAGGTTAGCTAGTTAGCGGAAGAAGCTGCACTATCCCTTGTACTTTATTTCGTAATGGATACCAAGTTTTAACCTCTGCTTTAGCTAACTCTAGAGTAAATGCCTTTGCCTTAATAGACACGTAGTACGCCGTAAAGCTGGCTGAATTTTTAAATGCGCCCCTAGAAGAACTGCCTAAACTAGTTCCTATTTGCGGTTATAACAGAAGAATAGGGCCACCTATTACGACTATCTTACGAATCTACCTCCGCGTTAATGGACGAAGGTAGTATAACGTCCCCTTTTTTATTACGGACCTGGGAAGCCACAATATAATCTTAAAAAGAAAATGGCTAGCCTATTTAGGCTTATAGCTCAATATACGGAGTAGATGGCTCGTCTAGCCCGAGTCTCTACCCCTAACCCCTTCCTTTATAAAAGAAATTAGTATTATAATAGAGAACCTTATACGGCCCCTAATTAATACTATTTACTAGGCCGATGCCATACGTAGGGACTAGGCCTTTAAGAAAGATATATAGCGCAATCAGTAACGGACCTGTATACTACGCCGCCCCTAGACTACCTATATTACGTTATCCGCACTAGAGACCCAGGAAATTAGTAATAACTTAGCTAAGCCCCCTATAGAGAACTTAGGCCCTACGCAGCTATAAAGAAAGGCTAGGAATACCGGACGCTATACTAAACTAATAGACTAGAAGGACAACTTGCGGAAAATGGAACGTAAGCTGAGGAAGATTATAAACCTTATACCGTAAAATACAGCCCAATAAAAGTTTGTAAAGAAACCTACGGACCTTCCCCCGGTTAATATCTGCTGCATTAGCGCCGTAGGATTTTACTAGAACTTAGTCTAACCTAATACCGTTGCCTTTACTACTAGCTTATATAAAATTAATTAAATAATTAAGGAAAAGGAAAGCGAGCTTAGCGGATAGGAAAGCGAGCTTATGGATAAGGAGCTGGTCGAACAGAAACTGCCTTATTAACACTAGAAATTCAAAGATATATTCTCTAAGGCAGTATCCGACATGCTTCCGCCTTACTAACTATATAACTATAAGATCGAGATTAAGCCAGATAAGGAGGACACCCTTAGCTATAGCCCCCTCCATCAGCAGTCTGCTGCTAAATTATAGGCTATAAAGTAGTACCTCATCGATAACCTAGATAAGGGCTTTATTAAGCCTAGCTAAGCCCCTTTTAACTCACCTATTCTCTTTATTAAGAAGCTAAATAGAGGGCTTCGTTTCTATATCGACTACCATAAACTTAATAATATAACCCGCAAGGACCGCTACCCACTGCCCTTACTTAATGAGACTCTAGCCCAAATAAGCAGAGCTAAGATCTTTACAAAGCTCGATATCCATTAGGCTTTTTACCGGATTAGAATGGACCCTAGATTAGAGGATCTTACTATATTTCGAACCCGTTACGGAACATATAAATATAAAGTGCTTCCTTTTAGGCTAACTAACGGACCGGCTATATATTAGCGGTATATAAATAACATACTATTTAACTACCTTGACGACTTCTGCACAGCCTACCTAGATAATATTATAATCTACTCTAAGAATAAATTGGAATATTAGGAGCATATCTATAAAGTCCTATAATGGCTCCAGGAAGCTGGCCTCCAGGCCGATATTAAGAAGTTAGAATTTAGTGTTAAGCATACAAAGTACCTAGGTTTTATTATTAGCACGGACGGAATTAAGGCCGACCCAGAGAAAACAGCCGTAATTAACCAGTGGACACCCCCACGGACCGTAAAAGGGGTATAATTATTTTTAGGTTTCTATAACTTCTACCAACGCTTTATTAAGAACTATAGCAGAATTATCTAGCCTCTTAACCGCCTTACTAGGAAAGACCAGCCCTTCCACTTTAACGCTATATATATGCAGGCCTTTACTAAGCTTAAAAAACGGCTGGTATCGGCCCCCCTACTTGCCCATTTTGACCTAGAATAGCCCTTAATATTAAAAACTAATGCCTTAGACGGCGCAATAGCCAGTATTTTTTCCCAGAAGCAACTAGACGGAGAATAGCACCCTATTGCATACTATTTAAAGACTATAATAGATGCCGAACTAAACTACCATATCCATAACAAAGAAATGCTGGCTATTATCTCTAGCTTTTAGCACTGGCGTGTACAGCTAAAAGGGACCCCTAAGTCTATTAAGGTAGTTTTGGATTATAAGGCCCTAGAATACTTTATAATAATTAAGGCCCTTACGGCCCGGTAGGCACGCTAGGCGGATATCCTATCTTAGTTTTACTTCTTAATTATATATAGACTAGGCGCTATAAACTATGCGGATGCTTTTATAAGGCGTAAATAAGACCTAGGTAACCAGACGGCTATAAAGATCTTATTACGGACTCAGATACTACTATAATTAGAGCACCTTAACCCCCGGATATAGGCAGAACTAAATATAGACTTCTTAGGCGCCAAGATATATCCTATTAACCCTTTAGGACTTAACTTAATTAATAAATTGCTATAGATAAACCGTACGGCCCCTTCTCTATAGGAGTACCGTAAAAAGGTAAAGAACGTTACCAGCCCATAGTCCCTTAAAACCGGATTACTTAAGCATTAGAAACGGCTAGTAGTAGTAAAGGGATAGAACTTACGGACTCGGCTTATTACCAAAGCACATACCTAGGTCTCTACGGCCCACCCTAGAAAGAATAAGACCTATAAAATTATTAGTGACCGATATTACTAGCCCGGAATAGTTACGGATATTAACCGCTATATATAGAACTGTAACGACTGCCGTAGGTCTACAATCCCACGAGATAAGACCCTAGGGCTACTAAAGCTACTCCCGATACCAGAACGCCCCTAGCAGCATATCTCTATAGACTTCCACGAGTTACCTACGGACCGCGATAAATATAATATAGTTATAATCCTAGTCGACCGCTTTGGCAAGCGCCCGTTCTTAATCCCCTATTATAAGAATATTAATGCTAAAGAGGCGGCCTAACTGTATATCTACTATATCTACCAAATCTATAGACTACTAGATACTATCATATCTAACCGCGGGCCGTAATTTATATTAGCCTTTTGGAACGAGTTTACCTAGATCCTAGGTGTTAGGCTAAAGCTCTCTATAGCATACCACCTCCAGATAGACGGTTAGACGGAGATTGTAAATTAATACTTAGACTAGAGACTCCGGCCCTTTATTAACTACTTTTAGGATAACTGGGGTAAACTACTACCCATAATGGACTACGCCTAGGTAACCCTACCCTATAACTCTACGGGGTTCGCACCTATTCAGCTAGAAATGGGATACTTACCCCGTATAAGCTTTGACTGGGAGAGACCAGAAGGACCAGAGACCGTGCGCAAAAAACTATCTTATGAGGAAGTATAGCAGCATACTAGACGCCTAGAAGAAGTATAGATGGTAGCCCGTAAGAACCTAGAGAAGGCTTAAAAATCAATAGAATAGCAGGCAAATAAGCACAGGCGCGAGCCTAACTTTACCGTAGGCAATAAGGTCTGGGTTACAACAAAGAACTAGAAGACAGAACGGCCTAGCCATAAGCTAGACTATAAGATGGCAGGACCGTATAAGATCCTTAATAAAGAAGGCAACTTATATAAGGTTAAACTCCCAGACTCAATTAAAGTCAACCCTATTTTCTTACTAGATAAGCTACGGAAAGCTACAAATAACCTACTACCGGGATAAAAGAATAAGCCTCTACTACCGATTTAAGTTAATGGCGACGACGAATAAAAAGTTAATAAAATACTAGCCTATAAACTAGTACGAGGAACGCTAAAATACCATATCTAATAGAAAGGTTACAATCCAGACCTAACCTGGTACCCCACCTAGAACTTTATAGGTTACCCCTAGAAGCTTAAAGAGTTTTATAACTAATACCCTAATAAACCAGGACCCCTAAAGTATCTAGACAAGTGGATAGAGTGCTAGTATAGCGAAGATAATAAGCTACCTATTGAGCATAAAGATAATACCCTATAGATATAATACGGATATACAAAGCCTGAGGGCAGGCTTTTTCGGAGGGGGGGGGGTAATATTACGGCACTGGCAGAATATGGTAGAAAGCTGGCAGAATACGGCAGATTGCTGTAAACTCCCATTATATAACTAGAGGATTGTATATAACTTTGAGCGGCGCTTCTATTCTTCCCCTTTCCTTTCTCTAGCTTTGGATCCTCGTTTATAGACAATCCAATTATATAGGCTTGCGCGACCTTCTTACTGTGCTCATGCCTTGATTGACTAAGTCGCTAACATATAGTGTGCTAGGTGTTTTAGGTTAACTTTTAATTTATCTTTATTCTTAAGTTTTAACCTTTATTATATTAATCTAAACGTTATAACTTTATTTACGGGTACTAAGATACATCTTTTACTTCTTTAGTCCTCTAATTGTTTTTCTAGATTCTTTAGCATTATAATTAAGGCTCCCTTAATATAATTTATTACTTTTTCTATAATTAGGTAGTCTTGGATAATTTTCTCGTCTAACTATATATAGAAATCTTTCCACTTATTATTATGTCTTTGCCTATACTACCTCTAGTATAGCTATTAGAGTGTATATGGTCTATTTATAAGAAAGTATCTTCTTATTACTATGTTGTAATAGCCTTTTATATGCCATTTCTTAAACCTAGTTAAAATCCCTAGATCCTCTTTATTTTCTAGTTTAGTAAGCTACTTAGCTCTTAGTATACCTATTTTTAGCCTATTAGTGATTTTTTGTACCGGTACTCTATCTTATATATAACTTAGTTTACTAGATCTTATATTTAGTTTTTATTCTTACTATATAAGGATTCTTACTTTAAATTTATCTATAGTTTCTCGTTATTTATGTCTTATAATTAGATCCTTAAAGTTCTCTTACTTTTTAATTATAGTATTAACTTTTTAATCTTTAGGCTAAATGCTATATTCCCCTAATAAGTCTTTTAGGTCTATATATTTATCTCCTAGTTTAACTACTATTTATATTATAGATTCTCTAATTTATAGTAAAGCCTCTTACCTTTTACTTATGGGTGTCCTTATTCATACTCCAAATTCCTAGTCCCTTAGATTCTTTAATCCTAAGCTTACTTTTTTCTTAAGCTGCGCTCTAGCCTTAGTTTAATTAGGCTTTACTAGTATTCTTATTTTATCTTAAGAGTCTTAAATATTACTTATCTCGCTTTAAGAGTTTTATGCCTTTAGGAAACTTCGTCCTAAGCTTATTTATATATTACTAAACTAAGCCGTTACTCTACTCTATCGGTTATAATTTATTATAAGTCCCTAAGCATACCTTATCTTATCTTAAGAATTTTAGTTATCTTTTATCTCGTCCTAAGAATCTTAAGCCTTTAGCCTTTTACCTTTATTAAGTAGTAAGCTAGCACTAGTAGTTGTCTACTTACTTAATTACCTATAAATATTACTCCTTTTGTCTTATAAAGTAATAGATACCGTATTTAACGGTATTATAATACCCGTTACTAAACCTTGCTCTATAGCAGTTTTAGTCTCTACTTTTATTATATTATTAAGGTTTAGATACTCCTAGTTAGTTTCTTTTTTTCTCTTATTACTATTAATTAATAAGTACTCCAACTCTATTATTATTATTACTAATCTTTATCCGTATATTGCTATAATATTTTAATCTAGCTTATAGAGTTAATCTTATTCTTTATCTAACTTTATAGTTCCCTTAAGTCCTTTTAACTTTAGCTTTTATAGCTAATAGCTTACGCCGTATTTAGCGTTTTTATAAACTTAGTATGCGTTATTATAATAAAACGCGAAACTTTAGATTAAATATTCCTTTATTTCTTATAGTGTACTATCATCCCTCTATACGTATATATTATATACTATTAGTCTAGTTCCCTTTACTATATAATAACTCTAACTACTTTTATAGTCTTTAGTAAAATAACCCTATTTTCCATAATTTATATAAGCTCTATTTTTAAACTATTACTTTTACTATAGAGTCCGCTTAAACGTCTTCTGCTATTAAGATCCTTAGTTTAGCCTATACTCCTTAGTCCTTTAATTACTTAATTCTTAACTTTTAAGTTTCTATAGTTATTTTCCCTATCTCTTATAGGTTTTTTTGGTACCGCTTAGGTCTATTAGCTCTACGCTATACCATAGTTTCTAATTTAGCTTTAGTCGTTATATACTCTACGCCTTATATAACTATAGAACTCTATCCTAGCCTCTTTTAGCCTATTCTCTTTAGAAGATTTTATTATTAATTTTAATTGCTTAATTTATTAATTCCCTAAGGGTATCCGTATCTTCTATTAGAATAATTACATCCTAGACTTTTACTTTAAGTCCCTGTTTATACTGTGCTATAAGCGCCCTATTATTCTATTTAACTTATATAGCTAACGTTTAAAACTGCGTTATATACTTAATTACTAAGGTTCGCTATATTAGGTTCTAAAGCTTTCTTTCTACTATTACTGTTACTTCCGGGTCCCTAAATATTTATATTAATTATTCCGCGAATCTATTTTAGTTTATAAATATATATTATACTTTCTAATTAGTAGTCGTTATACTATTATCTTATATTTTTATAAGGTAGGGTTTAAACCATTTAAGCGCCCTTTCCGTTAGGAATAATCCTACATACGCTACTTAATCTATAGGTGTCGCTAACTTTACTCCTTCCTATATAATTTTAAAGTGCATTTGCGTAAGGAATCCTTTAAGCTTTAATCTCTCTTCTAAGAATTGTTTAATTAAAGGTAACTTAACCTTAGCTATTCTTATTCCGTTAACCCTATTTTTAAGTGCCTTATTATTATCTATTAACTAATTAACTATTGCCTATAACTATCCGACTGTAACTAGTTGTAAGTTAATATCTATTATACTAGTGTTATTACCTGACCCTAAGGTTGTTACTGCCGTTAATAGCGTTATTATGGCTGCTTTTGGTGGCATATTGTTTAACTTCTAAGACTATAACTAGGTAGTAATTATATAACGGAGCCTTATAGTAGGAACTACGGTAAACTTATTAATAGGCTAGGTGTATAGGTGCTATAAAAAGTTAATAACGTAATAATAACTGGTAAAGTGGTTACCTAACAGATTAACTCTAATTATATTCTAAGAATTACTATAAGGAAGGAACTATCTAGGTAGGGACTAAGGGTCCTTAAATATATAACCGTACTTCTATGAAATCCTTCTTATACGTGAGGTACGTAAGGTATATAAGGTATATAAGACGTTTCTTATAGATCTTACAGAGCTTATAGAGCTTATTATGTGACCTTAGTTACTATTCCTCATTATATAATTCTATTGGCTCCATCCTAGACCGTACTTATATTAACCAACTAGCTTCTTTTAACTCCTCTCCTAGTAGTTATAATATTGTACTTAAAGCGTCCGTAATAAGTAGGTCTTAGTAAGGCAGATCTAACTAATTAGATAACTTTAACTAGTAGTTAAAGTTCCTTAATATCTTGCGTGTTACGTAATTGTATTATAAACGTCATAATATATTTTAAGTTTTTTTTAATTTTAAGCTTCCTACTATTATATTTCGTGTATTTATATTAGGTAGCAATTATTTACTTTTATATCGTGTTTATCTAGCTAAAGTAGGCCGTAAAGGATAGTTTTTATAGAATTCTTTTACCAGGGAAGGCATATTAGTTTTAATTTACTTATAAGGTTCTTAGGTTTATATCTTATATCCTTTCTATTTAATAAGAAGTTTAAATTATTTAGACTATATCTTCTATTATATATTATTAATTAAGTTAATAAAGTAAGAACTATTACCATTATTAATAATTATAGAAGGTAGCAGTAGCACTTCGCGAGTTATAGGTTTACCTTTTAAGGGTTACAGTAAGTTTATATAAAACATTAAATATATTTTTATCTTAGTTAGTAGTTTAAGCTTATAAGTATATAGGCTTAGTTTTTTCTTAATTTAGTATAGGCCCGCAAACTTCTAGTCTAGTTTCTTTAAGGGTTATTAAGTCTTTAGGTTTTATATATTTAGGTAAACTATATTACCTTTCTTAAAGTCCCACGTAATAGCTTATCCTTTATTTATATACTATTTCTATACTATTTAAGCGTACGCTAATTTACTTTATAATAGTTCCGTTAACTACTTTATTTAATTAGCGAAGTTATATACGTTAATTAGTTAAATCCTTTTAATTATAGATCCTATTATATTAATTTTAGATTATAGTTTAAATCTAAGTTAAGGGTCTTATCCGTAGGTTACGTAGAACGGCGTTACGCCTATTAATTTATTTCTTGTATTATTTATAGTAAACTTAGCTAAAGGTAGCTGTCACAGCGACTCAGTTAATTAAGGTACGAGCGCCGTAAAGAACGTATGCAAGCCTGTATAATTAGTAGTCTATAGACCTAGATATTAAGATAAGGAGCAGAAGGTGGAAAAGGACACGTCTATATATATATACTAAGGCTTAAGCGAGCCCCCTAACTAGATCCGTTACGGTGCTGTAACAGTAGCCACTTTTCCTAGTCGTCTTATAGATAGGAGCAGTATATTTATAGGTATATTTGTAAGAGTGAATCTATATTAGGAAATGGATGCTTCCTTTACGGGTAATACGCCCTTGCTTATTGGCTCGCCGCTTTATCCTAGCCCGTGCTTCGACCTCATTATATAAAAGCGTCCACCTCTCGCCGTTTTACTTTCCCTTCTTTATCTTCTCTTCCTCCCTAACGCCACGCATCCCTCTTATTAGATATTATTACCTTAGTTAAACCTCCTCGCTCCACCCCTAAGCTATTTTATTCCCCTATTAGGGTCCGCGCATATATAAGCCCTACTACTTCCCTTAATTTCTATATCTTAGACTAATAGTAATATAGCGCCTCTTATACTCTCTAATAACAACTTTTTTTATACTTTCTTTATGGTAACGGATAAAACGGCTTTTTCTACTCTCGTTACTAGAGTAGCGATTACTATTTATCCTTTCCGTAGCCTAACCTTAAGAGACTTATCCCACTTATGCGTATAGGCATTTATAATATTTAGAGCTTTCCCCCCTTTTATTTAAGTAATTTCTTTACCTCTAAGGAGCTACTACCCGCAGCTGCTAATTAATGGGATCTATAGGAATTACTACGCTAGTAATACTACCTACTTTATTTTTCTAGAAGAGTCTCCTTTCTAGAGTAATAGTACCTAGTCCCTCGCCGCCGTAAGCCCCCTTATATCACTAGATAGGCCTTATATTTTATTATATTTTAGCTAATAACCCTACTTAATTATATAGACATCCTCTCCCCAAAATTAGCTGTACTATTAGCCCTAAGTTACCTTAAGTTATAAAATTTATAACTTAGTCCCTATTAGTATAGCTATAAATAGCTATAGGGGGCTATATTAGGCATTATTCGAACGGATATTATATAGAGTATCGCCTAGGTAGCCATATATACCTACCTAGTAGTATAGTTATATTACTATAGATATTTCGGAAACGCTGTTTAATCTACTAGTTTAGGGCTAAAGGGCTATTAGCTCTACCTAACTACTTAGTAGTAGAGTAGTAAAGAATTAATAATCTAGACTCCTAAGCTATAGGGCTATAGTAGAAACCACCTAGATTAAAATTAAAAGGTTGCAGCTTTTAGGCGTATAGTGGTTTAGTAGTATAACTATAAAGGAATCTCTAACGCTAGCTAGCTATATTAAAAGGGCGAGTATTAAGTAGTACCTTATATAGTCTTTTACCTAGTATATTTATAGATATGTATATAATTACTATACAAGTGGCAGGCGTATCCGTCACTAGGCAGTTAGTATTAAAGAGCCCTATTTACCACTAATAAAAACACTACCTTCTTCCGTTATAAAGAGCTTATAACGCGTATATATAAGTAGGGCTTTACCTACTAATATAAGTGGCGTAAAAGATAAGCTAGGTTAGTATTATCGGGAAGTAAATAGATATGTTAGTGCTGCCCTTTACTAAGGAATAAGGGTAGAAAATTCGCACTATTAACCTCCTAATAAGGGGCTAGATGTAACGGCTGTATTAAAGCTAAATATACCAGCTTAGACGGGCGGATATAGTTTAACCGCAATTTACTAAGAGTATTAATTAGGCGCTAGGATTTAAGCCCTTATAAACCTTACCCTATAAATAGTAATTAACCCTAGTCTATACCGGAGGCATATATATTAAATACTTTAATTTAATAAGAAACCTAGATAAGGGGTAAAAGGTAAAGGGTAATAGGCGAGAGCTAGTAGCGAAGGGAGGACTAATATGCACTTAAAAAGACCTTTAATTCCCCCCTAAAGCTTTTAAAAGCTATAAAGTAATAGTAACTCTAATAATAATAACAACATTAGCACTATCTTAATCTTCATTTTAAATCCCTTTTAAAATTTTACTTAATAATAACAATTTCTATACTGGTCCCCCTAAAAAATTAATAGCTTTATCTCAGCACTATATAATTATAGCCCCTAAGAAAAGCGCGAGCAGTAAGCCTAAAAGGAGGAGTAAGGGAGTACTTCTTTTCCTCCTATAAAGTTAAGATGCATTATAAGCTTAGGTAATTAACAGTATATTATTCTACTTAGGATCTTAGTTTAGAGATTTTATCTAATAAAGCGCCTATAGACCGCATATATAATTATAAGAAAGCTTATAATAAGTATTATAAGGATAATAAGGATAATAAGGACAATAAGGAAGATTTCTATAGAGATAGAAATAACAGTTAAGTCGCTAGAGGAAGTAGTTAGTAATTATCCTAATAATTACCCTACTACTCTCCCTCTTTCCCTAGCAGTTCTAAATATATAGTTTTAATAACTAGTAGTAAATCTAATAGTTATTAAAGATAATATAGCCGATTTAGACTTAAAAGCTAAGGGTAATAAAGCTAATAATACTAATAATAAAGCTAACGGAGTTGGCGAAGTTAATAATTAACTAATACCTTATAGATTAGGTATACGCTTTCCCTTTTAATTTATAATAGCCTTATCTAATAATTAGTAGATAATAGGAATAATGGCAGTAATAAGGATAATAAAAATAATAAGGAGCTGCCTTTATTAAAAGCGCTAAAAGAGGAGGTACGCGCACCTATATATAATTATACTATACCTTTAACGCCAGACGGCAACCAAACGGATAATTTAGTAGAGGGGCGTCGCATTAAAACCGTTCCGTAATTCTGGCATAAGCTTAAAATATTAGTTACTACTAATTAAGGGTCTTTAGAAGCCTAGAAGTTAAGAAAGCGGAGGTTTAATTATATTAAATAACTAAATAATATTAATTATATCTCTAATACTTCTATTAATAAGAGTAGTAAGAGCCTATAACCTATGAAATAATAAAGCTTACTAGCTCCCTAAAAGACCTTACCTCCTAGCCCTTTTACCCTTAGCCTTAATAATGGCGATAAACGTATTAAGGAGCGAGCGGCCTTTACTACATAGTCTACTAGCCCTTCCTTTTAGTAATCTTTATCTTCTTATAATATTAGATTAGATATTAGATTACTATAAAATAAGGTTAATAACAATTATAATTAAATTTTGGACGATTTTATTAATAGCCTAGCTAAAGAATATAATTATAGTAATAACGCTAAGGATAGCGAGGTTGTAGATAAAGGTAATACTAAAAACTATAACTATGGAAGCAATAATAGCGGTAATATAGATAATAACAACGCTAGGGATAGTAATAGTAGCGATAGCAATAGCAGTGATAGTAATAGTAGTGATAATAATAAGGGTAATAAGGTTTATAGGTATATAGGGTAGCAAGGATCGCTAGCGCCTATTAGTAGTAAATTAAAACTAAAGCGTACTGCGAAGTATTATCTTTAGCGGTCTTACCTTTCTCTTTTAATTTTATTTATACGCACGTCCAACTAGAGCACTATACTTAGTAGCGATTATTATAAGCGGGCTAGATTCTCTATATGTAATCGCCTTTATACTTAAAAGTTGCTATTAAACTTAGCCCCTAACTTTAACTCTAGTAAAGTAATACTAAAAGCCGTCTTAAATACTAATTTGGAAGAATAGTTAATCTAAGTAGCTTTTAGACGCTAGGAAAACGGGTTATATATACTAGATATCCTTCCTTAATAATTCCCTTTACCTTTTAACCTAGTAAACAGCCCTAGGACCTAAAGCCCTAAGAGCTAAAGTTTAAAGTAAAATTTACTAAAAATAAAGACGCGCTATTTATTAAATTAAAGGAGAAATATAATTTTCTATAGGAACAGATTAAAGACTACTTTTTAAAGAGAACTCTTGGATTACTATAGGCGCATTATTGTTTAAAAATTAAAGGCCTGGCCTACTATATAGAAAAAAAGGGGCTAGCCCGCTAGGTAGAAGAGACGGTAATAATAGTAGGGCCCTATAGCGCATTTTCTGCAATATCTTATAATTTCCTATTATTAGCCTATTTTTTTAGCACCACAATTATAAGGCGATTATGGCTTTAGTATATATTATAAGCCTAGGAGGCGTAAAGGTATAGGCTTAGTAAGTTTCTATATAAGCTTTTAACTGTTTACTAGGACTAAGGTCCTATTAGTTTAAAGTATTTAAGGCGGGATAGGAATTTAATATTAGTATTTTAGAAGGTATAAGTTTAAGATAATATGCTAGGTCCTAGGCGGGTCCGGTTATATAGTAATATATATTATAGGGTAGGGCTAATATCTAGGTTAACATAAACTACAATATCCCCGCTTTTTAGTAGCTTTATAATAGTGGGTCCTACGGAGATAGGAAGCTAGGGTTTATATTTAATAGTCCAATTATTTAAGTGCATTTTCTTAAGGCGGTGTTGCTATATATAGCCGTTTTTATCTAAATTTTACTGCTAATATATCTATATTATATATCTCTAATTAAAACAGAGCCTTATAAGCTGTGAGACTTATTATATTACTAGGCATTATAGTACCTATAGCTATTTATTTATATTACACTAAAGCTAAAATATAAATCCTCTCTTTTACCACTAATACGCTTAAAAGAATTTATTTAGTTATAAACTTCTCTATACTTAAGATATACTAATCTACTAAGATTATAGTAGAATATAAAGAGTGCTAAAAGAAACCAAAATATTCCTTAAAGATAAATCGTATTGTTCCCTACCCTAGCGCTATTACGCTAGGTAGGTAAGCGTATTTTAACCTAATACCTATAATATAAAGTATAGTGTAGTTTAGGAGCTTATTAGTAAGCAGAAAGTATCTAGTATATCTAAAATAAAGGATAGTTAGTATATTATACTATATATAAGGATAGTAAAACTAATAGATTTATAAAGTACAAAACTTGCCTTTATTAACGCTAATAACGCCTAAGAAATAGGTAAAGTATAAATCTAAATAGAGAAGCCTTTAGATTTTTAAGTAAAGGATAAGATATTATAAATATTAAAAGGAAAGCCTTAAGAGTATAGAGGAAATACTATGGCGCCGCTACTAGAGATAGATTCCGTAAACCTATAAATAAGTTTAAATAGTTTTAAAAAAATTATAGTTTTATAAACATACCTTACTTATTTATTTCTTTAATAACGCCATCTATATAGTTATATTTACCGTTTTAATAGCCTCTAATAATAACTCTAAAGGCCCCTAGGGACTTTAATTCGGGAAATATTCCTTATTTATAATAATCCTCTATATTATTATTAGAAAGTTTATAAAAGGTAATATAACGCATTAAGATATAATAATAAGCCAATCTAAAGGTAAAAATTTTATTCTTTTAAGGTGTACTTAAATATAGAGGTTAGGCTTAAACAGAGTATAAAGTAAGAAAAGGGGACCTATTAATTAATAAACTAGTAAAGTTAATTAGCTTTATATTTAAATATTTATTTAAGAGAATATTATAGTACAAAATATTACTATATATAACACCTCTAGAGTAAATAAATTTAAGAACGTTTATAAGCTATAAAATCTAACACATTTATAAAGTTTAATTAATGTTATTACTTTTATCCTAAAGAAACCTATAAAGCTAGCTATTTAGAGCGCGTTCTAAATATATCGCCGTACAGTTATCCTTCTAGAAAAGTTTGCTGCTATAGTATTATAAGAGTCTATTATATTAACTAAGTCTCTTATAGATCTTCTTTTTAACTTTAATAAAGCATTAAGAATTCGCGTTATTTAGAGCTTTAATAACCTTATTTTGAAGTTTATCGCGATATATAGTGCTTAAAACTCCTTAGCTAATAAGATTCTTACAGCTATAGCTAGGGGGTAGTACTATAATAAAGTCTATAAGTATTAAAGTAGTAGTTAATATTAAATATATAAAGAGCTTTAAAGGGGTAGTAAAATCCTAGTGTCTAGCTAACTAATCTATTATTCGCCCTATATTTTAGACGCTATTCCTAAATAAAATTAGTCTCTATAGCAGATGCATTAACCCTATACTCTATAATAAGATAAATATAAAGAGGGGTAATAACTTCTAGCGAAAGAGATGGCAATAATTATAGTGTGCCCTTCTTTTTAGCCTAGGGATCTCTTTTTAGCTTTAGGTTCTACTTCTAGCTTATTTTATTATAGCGTATTTTCTATAATTAGAAATTATTGCTAAATATAGCTATATACTAGCTAAGGCTATAGTTATTAAATATACTAGGCTATACTGCTAACTATATAATTACTATAGCTAAATATAAAGCTGGGCCTAGTATATAGTAAGAACTCACTAATATAGAAAGGAAGTAGATCTCTAAGAGGTTAAGGTATATAAGAAATAATTACATTAATTAGTAAAAAGAAGAGTTAGCTAATCTATAGAATTTTATATTTACTATATTATTAAGAACTACGGACCTACTAATTAATCTATATACTAGAGTTAGATTACTTTTAAGTTAATCTTTACCTATCCTTTAATATTAGATTAAAGGACTGCTTGTACTACTATACTAGTCTATAAATTTTAGACTATTACTTTTGCACTTTAGAAGCAGTTAGACTATTATAGCATCCCTATATACTTTAGCTATAGATAACGGCGTTCTACCTAAGGAGTCCCTTAAGTTAATATTAACACCCCTATACTTAACTAAAAGTTATACTACTATATTATACTTATAATCGACAGCCTATAATAGTAGTATCTAACTAAAGCGGTCTCTTATATTAATATAAACATTCTTATATTCTAGAAGCAGTTAAACTATATCTTTATACCCCTTTTCTATAGCTAATAATAGCGGTATCCGGCTGTTTTCCTACTTATAGTTTATATTAATGCTTTTTAAGAGTAGCTGTATTACTACCGTCCGCCTAAACCTTATAGCGTATAACAGCTTATAGGAAAAGTCCTCTAGGTTAAGACTACTAAGTCCACTTTTAATTAATAGCTGTATTACTAATTTATGTCTATTCCTTACTACCTATAATAAATCCGCACGCCTATAGTATCGATATTAAGTCGCTACTCTAATTTTAGCAGCTTTAAGAGATTTTTAAGCAGTTACATCTTGTCCTTATTTTACAGCCTATATTAGTGCTATACTATTCTCCCGTTTAACGTTATAGCAATAAAGGTAGGGATTTAGAATACTATAGAGGCGGTTATTTATTTAGGCGAAAGCGTTAATATCTCTCTCTACTTATAGGTTCTCGGCTATTAATAATAATATTTTAATTAGTAGATTAAATAGTAATATTCTCTATAACTGTTAATTAGGACTATAAGTAGTTATACTTAAGCGGTAAAAATACTTACTGCTAAAGTAGAAAATCTAGCTAGGGCAATTATTATAGTTTAATTAAAGGACCTATTATGTCCCTTAAAACTAAGGGTTAATTTTTCTAGAGAATAAATTTGTGTTAGCGTAAATCAAAATTAAGATTTCTTAAGCGCTGTGGCTTTAGGCGGTACGTCCTTAGTATACTACTATTAACTACTTATATTCCCGCTAACGCTATAGTACGCACTAAGTAGAAACTAATTTAAGATTTTTAAATCTATTCTACGCGTATAAGATATAAGTAGTAGTTATTAGTAGTTCTTATATTCTAATTTACAAACTCTTTATTCTAATCTTTACTCTTTCCCCTTATACGTCTTTTATAAGTTTAGAATATATAGTAAGCTCTTATAATTCTTTAGCGACCTATTTAAACTTTATAAAACAGTATATAAGCCTATAAAGGATTCTTAAATGCTAGATTATACCACTCTATAGTCTAAAAGATAAAAGAGAAAGCATACTATTAATTTAACGAATTCTCCGCTTCTTAAAATGTTACTAAAATTATTACCTATTAGTATATCTTATTTTATACCCCTTAAAGGTTCTTTACAGGCGTTACCTATTAAGTAGATTCCGTTTTTTTTAGAAGGCAAGGTAACTAGAACCCCTATACAATAATATAACACCCTAAGGATAACCCTACGGCTAATACTAAGATAGTTAAGCTATAGTAATGTTATATTGGATAAATAGGGCCCTAATAGATCTCTAATGGGCAATGCTTTTAAAGAAGATGGAATAAAACCTAGAATTAAAATAACTCTATTAGATAAGGGTAAAGTCCACACATAAACTCTAGAAAAATGGTAATAACTTAGGTTTAGCAGACGAAGTAGCACGTTATTTAAAAAAGCTAATAAGCTTAGCAATCTAACTAAAGCTAAAATATTTATAATAGTACGTTATAAGGGAAAGCACTTCGTTTATATTTCTAATAAGAGCTTATTCTAGCCGGAAAAGCTTTTATAGGTAAAAGATCTCCTTAGGAATTTCTTAATATGCTATTACTAATCTATTATAGGGATCTAAGGTTATTATTGTCCCTACTAATATTAAAGCTGTTAAAGCTTAGGAGTGTATATTTTAAGTTAAGCTTTAATAGGTATTTTCTAGGGGATTTAATAAGGATATTAAGTTACTGCTTTAAACTATCTATATATTTACTATAAATTTAAATTTTAAGTTCTATTTTATATTTAATAGATATAGTTTTTAATTAGTAAAGCATAACTATACTTTAAATTTATAAGTTATAATTTAATCTACTAAATTTTTTACTACATAATTTAGAACTTAATTCGCTATTAAATAATTAATATATCTATATAGGTGGTATATATTTTAATTTTACCCTTTAGTAATATAGGCGGGCTTATAACTATTAGCTAATTCTAAACCTAGTATAATATATAGAGACTTCCTCTAACTAGATCTTTAGGGAGAGTAACTTCTATTCTATACCACAAATCGTTCCCTTTAAAAGACTTATAATGCCGCTATAGTAAAACCCTCCGGCAGTTTAATTCTGGGCTGCTATTAATTTAGTAGCAGGTACTATTATTAAATAATACTTCTTTAAGAAGACGTTCTCTAGTATTACCGCTATTGCTATTTAGCGTCTATATATTATAAATTCCTTTAAGAGTATCTAATAATAAAGACTAATCTGTTTTATAGATAAAGATATTTCTAAAGGAAATTTTACCGGGAGTCTAATTAAGTAGGGTAATATGGCCATTCTCCTAGTATATTAGCAGTAAAGTACTACCAGAATAGGTAGATAATATTAGACTTCCCACTATCTAATTAGGCTGTAATTAACTATCTTTATATATAAGATCAGTAGATAGAAGAATATTATTATTACGAGTATTAGGAGGAAGAAGATATACTATAAATAGATCTTTAAATTTGGGGGTCCGTAGTACTTATAATAAGTATTTCTTACTATATCCTTAAGGAAATCTAGGAAATCCTTTAAGTACTCCACTGGTAGCGAGAACTAGTATTCTCTCTACCTATATATGCGCGGATACGGATTATAAAAATTAAATAGTAATATAAAATATCTAAGCTATATATAATATAGCTGTTAGTATTAATAAGGTGGCGTTATAAGATACTATAGGGAAGACTGCCTTAGAATAAGTTTATAGTACTACTATAAAAGAGCCTAAAGGGAATGCGTAGAATTTATATAGGTAATATTAGACTAAAAACTTAATATAGTTTACTATTCCGTATTTCTAATAATTTTATTAGCTTTTTTATTTTTAGTCTTTAGGTTATTTAATAGATATAGTAAGTATAAAAAATACCCTATTTACTATTAAGGGGCTATATTAATAACTAATGTAGGATTAATAGAGATATTATTTAGTATTAGTTATATAAGGCACTAAATTCTTAACCCTACTTACCTATAAACAAAATGCGCACGTGCTAGATATCTATCCACTTCTATTAAACTAACCCTCTATATAAGAATCGTCAGGTATTTACCCTAATTATTACTTAGATATACCTCTACCTTAAGTATAATACGCTTACTAGTATCTCTATACTTTCCCTACTACATTTTATTTATAATTCCCCTTTTTCTTTTAAGAGATACCACCTCCTCTCTTAGCTTCTGGTTGGCCTTCTCTAGTATCTTAATTTTAATTTTAGTCTATAAATAGCTTATCTATAGAGCAATAGCGTAACTAGGATTGCTGCTATTAAACGTATTATTGGTAATATCTAAGATAGTAAGTTCTAACCTAACTGCGATATATTTATATACTTATAATAACTTCTAGGTTATAACGCCAAGTTAATCTCTCTTACACTTTAATTTAGAGCCTTAGTAGTTCCGGTTTTAGCTTTAGCTCTAGTGCCCTATTAGTAAGGCCTCTTACTACTATAGTATGGGAAGCATTCCTTATCTTTAGAAGCGCCTTTCCTCTAATAGATACGCCCTTTACTCTAGATCTCTCTATATATCTTTCTCCATCACTTATTATTTTGCTATTACTTATATTAATTATTCTTTCTATAACCTTTATTATTAATATTTAATTAGCTAACTTTAGGACGGAATATATGCTATAAATTATTTAAAAAGTATTTTATATGGGTTCCTAGTAAGGGGACGTAAGATCCTTTTATATTCTCCTTCCTACCTATATATAGGGCTAGACAGATCCTTAAACCTTATTAGCGGTATAATTAATATCTATTGCTATTTTATAGCCTAGACCAACGTAAAATGTATAGGTTATAACGTATAAGCTTACTCCGCCTCTATAAGAGTAAGGCATTATATAGAAGAGGCTGTTGCTGCTTTCTTTCTAATATACTAAACCGTATCCCATATATAGCTAAGCCCGCTTTACTAATATCCTAAAATTTAGTTAGATAGGATCTTAATCTATATGCCTTAAACTATAGCTTCCTATACTATAGCTAAGACGTTTATAGATTTATCTATAACGGTTAAAGGGGCTTAAAGTATTACCATAAAGTTATTATTAAATGCCATTTTACTTAGCTGCCTCTAAGAGTAACAGAGCGCTAAATTATAATAGGTGCAAAGAATCCTAGCGCTTTATACTTGGAGCTGCTTTTAGTAACTTTGGTAGTATATTAAGACTACTTATAATTTAATAAGTAATAGTAGCTAAGCACTACTTATAAAGCTAGAGACTAGTACGTTAGTTCTTCCACACTAATATAATATATTTTAGTTAGGTATTTATATTTAGTAACAGCTTAGCTAATAATTACCCCTAGCAATACCTCCTTTAATTTAAACAGCCACCATTAGATTTAGTTAAGTAGCCTATACTTTTAGGCGCAGATAGCACGCTAAGTAAGGAGTAATTATAGCTAATAGATATTACGCGCTAGCTTTAGGGTAAAGGGGCCGCTAATATACTTCGCCTCGTTTAGGCAATATTAGTTTCCCTTTTTAAACTTAACCTTAGCTCTATTAAGTAGTAGAGGAAATATTATAAAGGTGGCATTTACCTTACCTCTAAATATCCTTAGATTAAGCTACCTTTCCTTTAAATACTAAGCCTTGCTAAAATATAGTTCTTTTCTATACTTATTAAATAAGTCCTATTATATATAATGCCTTAAATAAACCTAAATTAGATTACTAATAATTTTTATAGGTCTATAGGAAGAGCTTAGGAGACAATCTATATATACCCTAGCTTTATATATATTACACCTTATAATTAAGGATAGGAAGAGGATAGTAATAAAGATAGTAATAAAAAGACAGTGGTTTTAAACTGTAGTAATAAGTTACGGAGTTCTAGCCACCCTATTAATAAATTGCGCCAAAGTAACCTAGTAGAAGGGCGAATTAATACTACTAACATTAATAAACCAAGCCGGAGTAACAATGACGGATTATTAAGTAATAATAGAAAACTTAGGATTTAGTATAATTTAGTAAGCAAGACTTTATAAGTATAATGCTATACAAAAGAATAAAGTAGAAATTTAATAAGAAATTATAGGACGCCTATAGAACGCCTAGTGGTCTATCTACGTTTTAAAATTCCTACTTTTATTTCTTTTAGCTTGACCTCTTCCGAGCTCTATATAATTTATAATAATTTCTTAAATCTCTTAACATAGGTAGAAGATTTTATTTACTATATTACTAATAAAGGATAACTAATATATAATAATAACCCTAAACTCTATAAGTTTCTTTCTAAGCTTAAACACTTATATCCTAAGTAAGTACCAGTTATATTTAAGGTTAGTAAGCTTATAGATTTATATATTAAAGAGTTAAAGAATAATATCTAGTATATACTCTTTAGCGCTTATTCCATCTATTGTAATTTACTAAGTAGAATTATATACCTTTACTAGTGTAGTAAAAAAGGGTTAGAAGGAAGTATAGTAGGACTTTTACTTATCGCCAAATTCGTAGGGCTTCTCCTATAGGAATTTCTCTAGTTCTTTAAGATTAAAGTCGTTTTCATTTTCATATATCTACTATTAGTACTTTCTTAGCACCTACTTTATATCTGCACTTACTAAAATAGTTTTCTAATTACTACCCTTTTCTTTTAAAAAAGCTTCTTAAATTAGGGCTTAAAAATTAGTTTACCCTCTATTAAGGGTTCTAATGCTATACAAGTAGTTAGATAAGAAGACTATTAGGAGGTATAACTATTAATAGAAGTACTTTCTCTATTGCCTCTATTTGGTTCTTAGCTAAAATATAGCTATCTTTTAATCGCATCTAAGCTTTTTATAACATAATTATAATGCTATTACTCTATATTACGAAGCTTCCGGATTTTTATACACAAAGAGTATATAACTACGGTTTATTTAGTAAGTATATTAATCTTACTTTCCTATAGTATACTTTTATTTAATAAAGTTATATTAAAGCTATAAAAATAACTTACTAATTCCGAAACTAAAGCTTTACTTACTTATTTATTATTTCTAGTAATCTATACCTATTTTGCCAATAACCCTATACTAAACTATTTTAAAGCTAAGAAATTTGGCAGTATTTCTAGCTCTTATTAGCATTAATATAAAGAAGCTTATATAAATACCGTATATTTTAGCAACTAGAGAAGAGTTACTCTAAGATTAATATTTCTGCCTAAATCTATATAACGTGGGTAAAAGCAATGCTACTTTTTAAGCGCTATGCTATGGTTTCTAAGGCATATAGTATAAGTAAGAGTTAGGAGATAAAGCCGTAATATATTTAGCCGGCTTTACCGTAACTAAGAAGAAGTTTAAGAATATAGTTCCTATTCTATCTAGAACTAGATAAGGGGCTCTACATATTAGTGTTTAGGGGTAGCCCTAATAAGTTAATTATTGCTTAAAGCTAATGATCCAACTAAGCTAAGTTTTACGCTTAGAATTAAATAGGGGACTTATTTAATATTATAAGAAGCTTATATATTTTATATAACCTTATCTTTATAACTCTCTTAAATATAGTATATACTTGTATTTAGCAAATTAATCTAAAAGGCCTATATAACTCCGCGCAGTCTTAGAAATCTTATTATTTCCCTTAAGACGGATACAAAAGCTCTTCTATAGGTCCGTAAGCATCTTTCCTACGCTAAGAGAAACCCTAGATCTCTACAATAAGCGTATATCTATAACCTCTTCTTATATATTCTTTTCGAACTCTTTAATTTCTAGGTACTAATATCTCCCGACGATCTTTAATATATTAAACTAATCCGCCTATATCTGCTCCCACTCTAATACAACCTTATTAGCTAGGGCTGTCAAGTTATACTAATTACTGTATTATAGCATCTTATTACTATCTAAAGTTATTAATTGCCTCCTAGTTTGAGAAGACCTTCGGTATTAGGTAGACTGTATTTTATATATATAATAATCCACCTTATTATTAATAATGATTAGATCTGCTGTCTATTAGTTTACTTCTATATCTTCTTTGTTTTTAACTTTATATACCAGCTAAGGATCTTCCTAAGCCCTAATTTTTGTTATTTAATACTTCTTAGGGGCTCTAAAGCTGTTTTTAGGGCTCGATATCTTCTATATAGAAGTGCTAGTCGTCCTCCTTATTCGCCTAACTATTTAGCTCTTCCCTTAGTTGCTTATCCTGGTGCTCGTCTAGCTGCTTATTTAATTGGCTATCTAGGTATTAGTTTAGCTGCTTCTTTAGCGACTTATCTAGCTGCTTATATAGGAACTTATCTAACCGCTTACTTAGTTACTTATCTAGATACTTATCTAATTAGCTATCTAGGTATTAGTCTAGCTGCTTATTTAGCCACTCGTCTAGCTACTCCCTTAGTTACTTATTTCTATACTAACCTAGCTGCTTATTTAGTAGCTTATTAATCTGCTTATTAGCCTATTCTGCTAGTTGCTTATTTAACGCGAAGTCTTCTAAGGGAGAGAATACTAAGGTTTTATCTAATACATTAATACTATTAGGTGGGTTATCTAAGATAGATTTCTCTAATCTAATATATTGGTCTAGATTCTGTATTATTTTATTAAATAGAGCGAAGGCTAGATTAGGATTGGTCTAGTTACCTTTAAAATCTTCTAGATTTAAGCAGTCTGTGCTAAAAGTAGGCTTATATAGAAAATTCTAGAGTAGGACGTTATCTATATCCATATCGTTAATGGAAGCGTCTATATTTTTAGAGACTATATCTGTAGTTTTAACTATAGCTATATCTAAGCCGTAATTATATTAAAAGTCATCTATATAAGGAGAGAGAATATTAGCTTCCTAAGATCCGGATATTAGGTTAGGTTTAGTAAGAATAAGATCTTTAAGGTCCACTATTAAGGAATCCTAAATCTATTCTAGAAAGATATAGTCTATAAGGGTAAATATATTAAATAAATTGTTTATATTGGAGGTGGAACTCTTTTAACGTAACGGTTAGAAGTTATAGTTAATAGTTATCGGATACGGTCGACACAAAAAAAGGCGAACTTAATAGCTTAAGTAGGGTTTCCTTATTCTAGTTATAACCTTTACTATACTATATAATATTAGCCTCTGCACTAGATACGGAATAATAGAAGCAGTACTATAGGGGGGACGGTATTAGCTTAGCCGCGTCTATCTCTATGAGCTTCTAAGCTAACTATCTAGGAATATCTCTTTGGATCTTCTCTAGGCCGCTTATAGGTAGCTTCTTCGTATAACCTCCCTATAGGGTTTACCGTAGAACGCCTATTAAACGTATAAAAATCTATTTAAACCGTAGCTGTACCGGAAAGCTTATTTAATTAGATATATAATAGATCTATTACTGCCGTAAAGACATAAGACGACTGGGTAAGATTGAAAAATACTAATAAACTAGCCTAGATATTCTAAAGAAGAAATAATTTGGGTAATACGCTCTGCTTTAAAACAGTACCGCCGCAATAATAAGGCGTAATTTTATGCTCTCCGCTGGCTAAAGCCATCCGCCTATAATATCTTGTTATTATTAGCACTTATATGGGATTTGAGACACTATAAGTATATAAAGTGCGATGCGAAGAGAAATATAAAGTCTGTATAAAGCCTTAGAGGCTTATACTGCCTTATACCTTTATATATAAATTAGGCTCGCGCTATCTATACTTAGGACCCTAGGAGTAACTTCTTCGTTGCCTAATACTATCGGCATTTCTATTTTTAAAAAAAAATGGAGGATTTAAAGGATCTACAGCGTAATAGTAATAGCTTACCACCTAGGGAACGTTTAGGGTGCCCTTTTAACTTAAGGGACATGCCGCATAAGGGATATTTAGTGATTATTAAACCGTAAGTTCTTATTTAAAACAGTGTTTAAGTTTATAGGCTAATACTATCTCTAGTTTTTTTACGGTATAATAATAGGCTGTAGAATTAAGGTACGCCAAAATGTTATAAACCTTTTATTTGCGGTAAGCTAATAAAGAGAAACTAAGATATTTATTATAGCTTTATAAGGATGTTTCTAAGCCCTATAATAGAGAAGTTAGTCTTAAGGGAGATGTCAGGTGAAACCTAAGCATATAGTTATATAGCTGCGAGGTACAGGCGACCCGCAGGCAACTCGCCTGTGAGGTATGTACGCTGCACGTGCCTATGGAAACCCCTTACCTCGCACCTCAGACTCCTCCTTCTCCCTTAAGGATTCGTCTCTGTCTATACAATATACCCTATTGTTCCATCATTGAGCTCCCTATCCACATCCTCACCTCACAGAAGAGACAGGCATATAATACAGCTTTAACTTAGGATTATAATTCCGGGTGGGATATAAACCTTAGAATCTTACGGCGCAAGAAATCCTTTACATTGTCTTTCTAAGCGGTAGTAATGCTAAAAATTTTATATCCTTATTATATACACCTAATAGCAGCTTTTATAGGAACGCCGTAGAGAGCGGCTTATATATAGCTTACCACAACTAGCTCTAATAAATAATAGTAGAATAGAACCACGAATAGCTTTATATTAGGGAGCTTTAGTATAGATCTTATTCGGCGTTTTTAATATATAAGTGCTTTGCTTATAGTTATAGTTTTCTCTACCGTTAAATGGTTTATACAGCTGATTATATAATATTTAATATTCGCAGAACTATTCTAACCTTTTTTTTTCTTTAATTTTCCTATATGCAATGCTTTAATCTCTTATTTCTTAAACTAAATTAAACTTGTAGCTCTTAGAACCTAGTTATTCCCTTAAGTAGTATTTAATATCTTAAATTAGAGCATAATTCTGTAGTTGCCCCCCTTTTCTATCACTTACATCAGGAAATTTTTTTTTTAGCTCGTTGTTGCGGTTTGCAGCAATTTGCGGCAATTTGCTGCAAACTATACGGTTGCGGTAGTCGTATATGGTCCTGTGCGGTTTACGGCGGTTTGCAGTAACCCGCGCGAAGCCTATATTTTTTATAGTAGTTTGCAGCAACCTACGCGAAGCCTATATTTTTTGCGGCAATCCGCGCGAAGCCTGTACGTAGCCCTTACATTTCATACATTTCGCACATTTTATACGTTTTGTACGTTTTGCACGTTTTATACGTTTCGTACATTTTATACATTTCGTACGTTTTGCACGTTTCGTACGTTTCGCACGTTTCGTACGTTTTGTATATTTTACACGTTTCCTATAGATTGCTATAATATACTTTTAAATATATTTATATTATAACTATATAAAATATAGAGCTATCTACTTAGAGCCTTTAAATCGTTAATTAGCCTAGTGCCTACCTGCCTACTTACCTGCCTGCCTGCCTACCTACCTACCTACCTATCTATCTATCTGTCTGTCTGTCTATACCCACCTACTTATACCTACCTATCTATGCCTACTGTCTATACCTACCTGTCTATACCTACTGTCTATACCTACCTATTTATGCCTACTGTCTATACCTACCTGTCTATGCCTACCGTCTATACCTATTTATCTATACTACCTCTAAATGGTAGTTATCTAGGGTGCCTTTATAAAAGGGCTTAATTTAATTTAATTCGGTAATAGACTAATAATAATGCTCTGGTTTGATTCGACCGATTAAATCGTTTAGTGTTTGCTGGCTAGGTCGTTTAAACGGTTAGCAGTCGTCTAGCTCTGGCAACGGTTGTCTGGCTCTAGCAATAATTGTCTAGCTCTAATAACGGTCGTCTAGCTCTAGCGACGGTCGTCTAGCTCTGGCGACGGTTGTCTAGCTCTAATAATAGTTGTTTAGCTCTGGCGACGATTGTCTAGCTCTAGCGACAGTTGTCTAGCTCTTGCGATAATCGTCTAGCTCTGGTAACGGTTATCTAGATAACGACGGTCGTCTAGCTCTAACAACGGTTGTCTAGCTCTAACGACGGTCGTCTAGCTCTGGCAACGGTTGTCTAGCTCTAACGACGGTCGTCTAGCTCTGGCGACGGTTGTCTAGCTCTAATGACAGTCGTCTGGCTCTAGCGATGATTGTCTAGCTCTGGCGACGGTCGTCTGGCTCTTGCGACGATTGTCTAGCTCTAGTAATGGTTGTCTAGATAACAACGGTCGTCTAGCTCTGGCGACGGTTGTTTAGCTCTTGCAACAGTCGTCTAGCTCTAGCAACAATCGTCTGGCTTTGGGGACGGTTGTCTAGTTCTAGTAACGGTTATCTAGTTCTGGCGACGGTTATCTGCTAGCTACAGTTCTAGTGCCTCTCTAGGTAGGGAGGATATAAGGAAGGAAGGGTAAAAAATAAGGTGGCTACCTATATATAGAGGCTATCGGGAATATAGCGGGGACCCGAAGTAATATGTGTTATGCGGAGCTTCGTGTAGAGCCTCTATACGCAGAGCTTCGCGTAGAGCCTCGTGCAGAGCCTCTATACGTAGAGCTTTGTATAGAGCTTTGTATAGAGCTTTGCGTAGAGTTTTGTGTAGAGTTTCGTGTAGAGCTTCGTGTAGAGCTTTGTGCAGAGCTTCGTGCAGAGTCTTAGTAGAGCTTTATGTAGAGCTTCGTGCAGAGCTTCGTGTAGAGCTTCGTGCGGAGCTTCGTGCGGAGCTTCGTGCAGAGCTGGCTTAAGTCGCGATTTTAGCAATTTGCGGTAATTTGCAGCAATTCGCATAGGCTACTTATAAGTAGCTGCGTATTTATAGCAATTTGCATAGGCTACTTATAAGTAGCTGCGTGTTTGTAGCAAATTGCTGCGAATTGCCGCAAATTGCGACTTACGCAGGTTTTGCAGACCCGATTTTCGCTTGCAACAACGTGCCTAAAAAAAAAATTCCTGATGTAAACGAGGTTTTATGCAACGTGCAGTGCGTAACCTTCGCTCTTTTAATTCTATCGCATTTAATCTAGAATCTTTAGTAGAGATTACCTGCTAAATATGTTAACTAGTGATTCCTATATAGTTTATTATATTATACCTGTACATTAAGTGCCTTTATCTCTAATTTTAAGCTTTAAATCTCTTTATATAATAGTGCCTCTTCTATTCTATACTAATCTAGAGCAGTGTAAGCCTCTTAATATAATATAGACCATTCTAAAGCTTATTTAGTTTATTTCTATATAGCGTTATCTATCTTAATACAGCGCTCAATTTTGGTCTAAAGTTTAGTTTATGTTTAATTGTGAGCCTAAATTTCGCCTTACAAGAGCTGCGATAACTAGAAGTATTAATTTGCAGTAGGGATTATTTAAATAGTTGTGCTACTTACTCTATTAGGGTTTACTATATCTTATAAGGTAATATTACCGGGTAAAGGCTGCGGGTAAGGCTGTAAATAAGGGGCGAGAGTATCTATGGTATACTCGGAAGGTATTAAAATAGTTAAGCTATTATTATATATTTCCCATTAACGGCTAAATAGTATACTTTAAAGAAATAGGTATCTAGGCATATAGTTATATTCTATAGTTTGTTAAGGACAGTGGATAAAAATTACTTTATAATGCGAACGTATAGCGGTTAAATATTCTATATAATTCCCGTAATTTTAAAATTAGTAAAAACGAATTTTTATTTATAAATATATTTTTAGTATTTATTATTAAAAGCGCTAAAGCCATATAAATAATTTTAGACTTCTACGCTTAGTATAAATTTTATTAATATAAATAAAGAAACTGTTTCTAACTACTAGTGGCTATAGATTATATAAGTCTTGCCACTGGTACTAAAACTCTCCCTATAAACTTCTAGCCCCTAATAATATAGAGAGCAGCTTAATTTTAAAGCGCTTAAAAGTGGCCGAAGTGCCTAAAGAAGAAAGCCTAAAGTGCGCAAAGGTTTTTAAAGAAGCTTTTCAGCGTTACCCTTAGCCGTAAGGTTATAAAGTCCTTACTAAGGCAGCACTTTTATATAATTCTTTAAAGCGTGTTAAGCTTTTACTAACTAGCTAAAATCCTAATTGTAGTATCTCTAGTTCCCTATTTATGCCTTCTAGTGCAAATCCGGACTTAAATATACAGCCTTATAATCCTTAAAGAGCTCTAACGCGTCTTAGAGATCTTATATAAGGAAATTAGCTATAGATAATTTATATTAATAAAGGTATAAACGGAATAATAATGGTAAAGAGGCTAAAAGCGGAGAAAGGCAAGGCAAAACTTATAAAATTTTAACTGCTTTATCACAGAAATATTTCTTAAATTAGTTAAGTATTCTTAGATAACGATTAGATATACCTTAGCTATAAATATTCTTATTTTACTTTAAAGGAGATTTTTTATATTTACTTACGTCTCTAGAAATAGCAGATATAAGTTATTATAATATTAGTAAGTTAAATAATATTACTAGAGCTTATTAAAGTACTAAATTAGTATAGATCTTTAATGCAATTAAGCATATTAGTATAGTAGGGTTACTTTATAAATCCGTTACTTTAAACGCAGTTAGAATTTGCGGCCGTAGTAGGCGTGTCCTTTTATATAGCTACCCTAATTAATTCTACCTTTATATTAAAATCTAACGTTTTATAGCTAATTTTAAAAAATATATTTAGTAATTAGCGTCCTTAATATTAAACTTAGACCTAGAATAACTTAGATATATAGTACTTAAATATATAAACGGGCGGCCGTAAAAAGACCTTTATAAAGTTGACTTTATTAAATAATAAAGGGCAAAAAATAGGGTTTTTAGTCTTAAATAGCCGGATAGGTAGAGCGGATATAAAGTTTTAAATAACTTTTTAGAGGAGCTTTTTAATACTAAGAAGCTAGTAATTATAAAGTTAGATAAACCGGTATATTATACTAGTCTTAATATTTATAGACTACTTACTATAAAAGCACCTATATATATTATAGTGTGACCTTAACTACTTTTACCTACTACTATTTATTAAGCTTGTTTTACTAAAGTGTTTTAAGCTTTAGCATATATTAGAAGATAGCTTAGCTAAGTAAAAGGGATAATTTAAATATACTTAGTTTATAAAATATAAAATATTTTATTTTATAATATTTAAACTTAATAATATTTAAGATTATTTATGTCTAATAGGGTTTTTATTAACACCTTAGTTTTGACTAAGCTAGCGTACCGCCTCTATTTTTATTATTTAGCTAAAATTAAAGTAACGTATATTTAAAAGGCAATATTGTGCTAAGGCTTACCTAGGTATAATAGATATAACTTAAGTAAAGCTTTAATATTCCTTTTAGTTAAATCTAGGGTATTGGTTAAAACCCGTTACCTACGTTATTTTTACTTAGATACTAAAATCTATTAAAATTATTTTAGTAAACGCTAGAGAAAAAAGAAAATAGAAAACAGCTCTATAGCATCCTATTACCTCTAGTAGTTAGCGCAGCCATATCTACATGGCCTTTTTGTAGGGGAAGTTTTGGTATTTTTATGGTTTAAGGGAAAGTTAATAAAATACGCTAACCACTAAATATGCTAGGAGGCCGTAATATAAATTTATATTTTACGCCTATAACCGCGCGCGTTTATAAATATAAATAATAATTTAGCCTAGGTAAGGGGCAAGCAATTTAATTAATTTTATAGTAAAGAGTTATATAATATCTTAAAGGAGTTCGTAGAGTACTACCCAACAATTAGTCTTAGATTACTTTTAGTCTTTAAATCTTTTAATATCTTTAATCCTTTGTTTACTATAAACACTCTTTCTCTATAATAGATTATTTTAATAGCTTTCTTTTAGAAATGGAATCTTAGAATTTTAATAATATAACTATTACTATAACGCCAATGAAACTTAATCCAGAAGCCAAAGACTTTACTCCTTATTCCCCATCTATAAGCAAAATTAAAAGATTTTGTTCTAATATACCTTTAATTAACTGGCTTTAATAAGATACTATAGAACTAAACCTATTCTAAGGCGACTTAGCTAAATTTAATAACCTTTATAAGTAAGTAGAAGACCTTACTAAGTATAATATTAAAATCTATATCTACCAATCCTAAAACCCAAACGTAAAAGCAGATAAATAAGTAAGATGTAGGCTATAATTAAGTGTTTAAGACACAACCTTAATACCTTAAAGGATTGGATTCGCCAGATAGCAAAGTTTAAAAAAATAATAGCTAAAAGTTTTCGCTAAATTACGGAGTTTAAAAAGACTATAAATAAAAGTCTTAACTATATAGGAGAGGTAGAAAAGATAATAGCTAAAATTATAAAAGCTTTTAGTAATAAGCATATTAATAAAGACCAATCTGCTTATAGGGTAAGTTAATAGTATAGAGCTATTAGAGAAAGCTTTCTAGTTATTTAATTATATATCCTATATCTGCTTGCGTATAATATAATAATTAAAATTACTTTTAAGTTCTAATTAGTAGCTATATAGTTTTAGCCTACGCGGAAGAAATTCCTATAGTTTTTAATATGGTAAGGCTATTTTATTTATACGGGAAGGCATTTTCTAGTAAATAGAAGTTATATAGGACTCCGTTCCGTATAGGAACTTAAAAAAACTAAAATTAAAAGTTTAAGGGTACTTAATCTATATAGGATTAGCAGACTTACTTAAATAGAATTACTTAGTATTTTCGTCCATATAGGTATAAAAAAATCTAAATTTAAAAGTCTAAGGGTAGTAAGTCCGTATAGGATTAGTTGGCTTACTTAAAATAAATTATTTAGTATTTTTATCCATATAGGAATTATAATAAAACGGTATACGGAAATTATAAATAAAAAGGATTTCTACTAAAAATCCTATATAGGATATTTTCTTTTGCGCTTATATACTAAAAATAAGATAGAGAAATTAGAACTTTATTATTTTTTTTAAAAATACTATTTATACGGGATAGCGTAGAAAATAAGAAAAAAAAAGCTAGTAAATTTAAATGGTTTTAAATAAAGTTCCGTATAGGATAGAAAATAATAAAAGTATTATTTTTATAGCCACTTTTCCCGTATAGGAGGATGTTAAAAGAGGTATTTAAAAGCTAAATATAAGAAGAGAATTTTAGTAGAAATCCTATATAAAATATTATCTTTTATAAATATATTTTTAAAATGGAATATAAATTCTAGTTTCTATAAGATTTTTTATTAAATTATTCCGTATGGGATATTATAAAAAATAGGATATAAAATCTAGGTAATTAAGTTTTAATATAGGATTAAAATTTAGTAGATTATTATATTTATTAGCTGTTTATACTATATGGGATAAAATTAAAAATAGCACTAAAGATCTAGTAGTTAAAGGAATTATATATAAAAGTTCCCTATAGGATAAATAATCTATTAGTTAAAAGGGTTATAAATATACGCCCTATACGGGCAGTTAAGCCAGTAATATTCTATACTCTATATATAATGGCAAGAAAATAAGCAAGATTATTAAATTTAGGGGAGACTAGAAATATGTATAGTTAGTATTACCTCTATTATACTACTTATAGCTAAAGAATATAGTACTAGCGTTGAAATAATATATAAACGCTTTAGTAGAGTTAGAGATATAACAGCACTTAGACTGCTTAGAGTAATTAAAGGAATTATAGGCCTTTATAAGACGTTCTTAAATCTATACTAAGAGGATAAAAATTAAAGATAATAATTAATACTATATGTAAGATAACTTATTTTCTAAGTATAAAACTTATAGCTTTTAGCGGGGAAAGATCTAAAAACTTCTCTTAAATCTGTTGCACGTATAATAGCGTTATAAGTTTTTTACTTTCTTATTAAAGAAGCTTATATAAAGAAGAATTATAAGCCGTTCTTTAATAATAAGTTAATAGCGCGTTACTAATAAATGCAGTTTATCTTAGTTAGAGGAGTATGCTTAAAGGTGTTAACTTTAAGCGTCTAGCTTAGAATATAATAAGATATAACTAAATTAGGCTATAAATAGCAAAGTATATTCCTTAGAAAGAAATAAGATTAAGGACTTATATGGTTTCTTTATAGTATAATAGGGCTTTAGCTTCGGCATTTATTTTAATAGGGTATGGCTTAAAACTATAGAGGATAGTTATATAAAGGTAGCTAGATCTAAATTAATAAGATAGTAATTAGAAAGTAATAGTAAGTAGAATTAACTCTTAGATAATAAAAGCCCTATATTTAATAACTCTTATTAGATACCCCCTTTAAAACTTACTTCCTATACTTATAGATATAAGCTTATAAAGCGATATTATATTTAATAACAATCTATTTTAGAATACTGCTTAAGGACCTATAAGGATTATTAGTAAGTTTTCTAAGGTTAATAAAGGTGATATATATGATTTAATATTATTAAAAGACTATACTTTTATATAACCTATAGGTATAGAGCTTTATAGCTATTTCTACTAAGTATTTTAGAGGTATATAATATATGGCACTTATAATAGAAAGCATAGCTGCCTATACTAAGGCGTTATATACTAAGCGCTAGGCTTAGATTAAGACCAAATAAGCCTATCTACGTATTAGCTACCGTAATCTAGCGTTTAGTATAAATTAATAGTTTTAATAACTTTATAAGCTTAGAGAGCCCCTAAGAGCCATATAGTTAATCTGCTAAGGGTTAAAGTATTTACTAAAAAGCTATAAAACTTAAATATCTTATTAAGATGTGTTATATCTATATAGAGTACTATAAACTCTATAAATAGAGCCTAAGTAATTAGATGGTACCCCTTATAAGTTAAATACTGCCTTTAAATGGGCTCTAGAACCTAGACGTATAAACGCCTTAAGGTTAATAGTATAATTATAGACTAATAGATATCCCGCGTCCTTAATAATAGTATAGTTTCTTATAAATTAGAAGACGAAGACTTAGAGATTCCTAGATAAGTTACTAAGACCTAAGTAAATAAGAAACCTGTTAAGATAAGCCTTATACTTAAGGAAGGACACCTTTAGCGGCAAAAAATTATACCTTAGTAGTCTATATAACGCAACTTTTAGAGAAATATACTTAAAGGTATGGCTAGAGCTCTACGCTATATAAAAGAGGCATTACTTTACTGTTTATTCCTTCTCTATATCCTTTATCCCTCTTTTATTTTCTAAACTCTTTTAACTCTAGTATATATTAATTTTATAACCTTGCCGATAATATCTTTTATAGTTAAATAATAGCTATAGACTTCTAATCCTAAATAGAAGCAAATATCCTTTATACCCAATTAACCATTTAATATAGTTTCTTTGTATAGTGGCGGCGGTAATACTATCGCGGATGAGACCATATATGCCGTTAAGGTATACTATAGTAAGGATAATGCCTAAGTTCTAGTAATTAGTTTATAATATTATTAATATAATTATAGGGGTAAACTTAAAGAATAAATCTCGTTTTAAGAATATTAGAGAAATCGCCTATGCTAGGGTTATAAATAAAAGCTTAGAGTTTCTCATGTTATAGGAGCCTAGGTAAATATCCGCAGTAAAGTATTATAAAGGCCTAGAGTACCTAGCATATATTGCTATTAATAATAATAATAACACGGTGTTAGTATATTAGGATCCTACTTAGAAGCCACCTATAAATTTACCATATAATAAGATTTAATTATATTATACTCGGGAACTGACTTAACTTAATTAATATGCTAAAATATATAAAGAGCTTAAATAGATAATAAGAGGTAGAGCGAGGTAAGAATACTAGTTAAAAGAGCAGTCTAAAGAGTTACTAAAGGAAAGGGGACATAAACGGAAGGTAGATAAGCTATTAGAGAAAGCCGTAAATAAGTAGAAGGTAGATACTAATACCTATAACGGAGGTAAGGAGATAGAAGCTTAATAGTGATATAATAGGAGACGAAGCTAAATCTAATTTAATTAAACTATTATAGAATATTGTATAAATTATTAAAACGAGGAAACCATATAATTAAGTTAAGTAGCTTAATAATCTAAAATAATACTAGGCTCTTCTCCCTATCTTTTTAGCAAGTTTTATTAAGATTACTAACCTCTAATATATAACTATTCTAATGCCTAAGAGCTTCTAATTAGCTAAGCAGTAATTTTAAAGACTTAGTTAGTATAACGGTAGAAAGAATAACTAGTTTTTAAACTATCTTTGTGTTAATACTCTTATAAATAGGAAGTTTAATACTTATAAGTTTCGTAGTATAAAATAAGTAATTGTCGATCTAAGGTATATAAGGATAAATCTAGCCTATAAAATCTAAAATCTAAGTATTTATCTTCTTTAATAATTCTATACCAAAATCTAAAATAGCTTAGAGTTTTACTCTAGTGCCATTATTATTGTGAACTAAATTAAACCCTTCCGCCCCTAAGCTTAAGTTCTTAATAATTAGGTTAAATTCCTAGGAATTCCTAGTATATTCCGCTAAAGTATTAAGGGCATCCTTTATAAGCAGCTCCCCTTTTAAATATCTAGCTTATTTAATATATACTAAGTAATTTAGAATAGGGTAATCTAAGTAGAAGTAAAGGATAATAGACTTTGCCTATATATAGACTAGCGGAAAAGATTGTATTATAATATTGCCGATAAAGGATTTTAATCTAAATAAGTAATAAAATTAAAGTTTATATAGGCAAAATATTCTATTTATAAAGCTTTATTTATATAGCTAGACTAAGAATAGTACAGGTTTCTTAAAAAACGCCACTAATAGTTACTTTGTAGAAAAGATTACGCGCGCTTTGTAACCGCTATATTATTTTATAAATAGTTTTTAAAAGAGAAACTTAAAACTTCTATAATCTGCCTAAAAGCGGAGTTATAGCTATCCTTACTATATAGATATATAGGAGAAGCAACAGACAGTTTCTTTAATGCAGTCAAACAACAACTCCAAGACCTAGAAGAAATCCACCCAATACCAAACGAGTAAGGCTCATTGGCCACCCCCGAGGAAATCGACCGAAGACTAGAAAGGATCCAGGCAGCGATTAAAAATGGGCTAGAAGAGCACTGCCTGATCTTAAAACCGGGCCCCTATACGCGATACGCATAGTCCACACAATGCGCAGTTTTGGTTGCCAGCCAACAATAAGCAAGAAGGAAATATATAAGCAGCCATAACCCTAAAGATAAGAGACGATACAAAGACACAAGAAACCAGCTAAAGAATACCCTAAAAAAAGAAGCAAGAAATAACTGGAGATGGTTTATAAACGAGTATACTTTTAACCCGAGCCTCCCCTATAACAAGGGCCTTTGGGCTATAGCAAAATGGGTAAAGAAAAAGGTAGGGCGCCTAGCAGAAGACCTATACTTACCACCCCTACAAAGAGCAGGAGAATCACAGGCCATAAATAACAATAATAAGAAGGTAAAGATCCTTATAGAAAGGTTCTTCCCCCAACCGGCTCTAGTAAACCTCAGTAATATCACAGGCGAAACACCGGTAACTCGCCTACGGGTTAACAGCAACATAACAATAGAGGAAATAGCTAGAACCATTAGCCGCCTTTTAAATAATATAGTATTAAGACCAGATGGGATTCCAAATGAGGCCCTAAAAACCTATAGGCCACTTATAGCACCTTAGCTTGCAGATATAGCTAGAGCATACTTTGCTATAGGCTACTACCCGCGACTCGGAAGATCTATAACGACGGTTGTCTTATAAAAAGAAGGTAAAGCAGATTACTTAATCCTAGGAAGCTACCGCCCTATTGCCTTAGAAAACACCCTTAGCAAGATCTTAGAAAGGGTAATAGCGAAACATATAGCAGATACGGTAGAGGAATACGCCCTACTACTACAAAGCTAAATAGGGGCAAGAAAGAACCGCTTAATACTATTAGCACTTACGCTACTCGCTGCTACCATTAAATCTGCATGGGTGATGCGAAAGGACTTTATAGTATCAATGCTTAGCCTAGATATTAATAGTGCCTACGACAATATACCCTACGAGCGTCTCCTGTATATCCTTAGGGTAAAGGGCTTCCTAGAATAGATTATATAATTTATCTAAGGGTTTATAGGCCAGAAAGAAACATTACTAGTCTTTAGTAGATACTAGAGCCCCCCTATTGCAGTTATAACAGAAATACCACAAGAATTACCCCTCTCGCCTATACTCTTTCTTTTCTTTATAAGCAACCTGCTTAACTCCTTTAAGAAAGGGGCAACCTAGGGGATAGGCTTTGTTAACGACATAAACCTAATTATATACAGGCCAACAGCCGTAAAGAATTGTAGAATACTAGAGAAAGCCTATAATACTTATATAGAATAGGCAAAACGTTATAGAGTCTAATTCTTACTAGAGAAATACCAGCTAATCTATTTTATAAGAAAACGCAATTAATCTGCAGATCTTTAGTATATAATTCGCATCTAAGGCTTTAGGGGTTAACTAGTTTAGGGCCTAAGGGTATTAGGAGTATAGGTAGATAGTAAGCTCTGGTGGAGCGCATATACGGCGTAAGCGGCCCATAAAGGCTAAGTATAGTTTATTACTTTATCTAGGATTATTAATTCCACATAGGGTCTATGCTTTTAAAGGTTACGCCTACTATATACAGCAGTTGTCCGGCCAACCATAATATATAAATCCAGTATTTGGGCCATTAGAGAAACTAAGAAGGGCCCCCCTAAATTACTCCTTAAACCACTTTAAAAGGTCCAAATAGCCTACCTTTAGAGTATTATAGGCGGGTACAAGCGAACGGCTATAGCACTACTTGAAAAGGAATCTAATATTCCCCCCCTATAGTTATATATTAAAGCCGCTGCAATATAAAGGACGTAAAATAAATATAACTCTAATATTATAAAGTATATTAAGACACGCCTAAGTAATATAGAGGGACCCTAGGGTGCCCTATAGGAGAATAAACTAACAACCCTAAAGTAGGGAAGAGATATTAGAGAAACAGGTAAAGAAAGTAGAAGAAAAATGGTGCCGCTTTAGGGCCTAGGCCTATATAAAGGAGGAAGGGAGATGCGTAAGAGGTTAGTAAAGACAATAGTAAGATAGAGAAAGGAGCTAAAGTAGAATACGTAAGAACGCCAGGAAACTATCTACCGTAATGCAATACTGGTTGGACTAATGCTGAAAAGGTAAATAGGAGTTAAAGGTATAGAGGCTGACTTAGGCAAGATAAACCTAAGCTATAGTATAGTTAACGCCATAGGGGGTAAATATCTAAGGGCTCTAAGAAGGCCTAATAAAGGCAGAAAATATAATAGTAACACTCTTAAGAACAGGAATAATAGGACTAAAAGATTGGCTTTANTNGGTGGGTNTCCTAGTAGGTAGCCNNAGATNNNAATNTNGCTNGCNAANANANACACNAAAACACGTAATACTGCTATGCCCCCTACGCACTAATTAAGAAATAATGCTCTTAGCAGCTGGCACAGAGAACTATAATACACTGCTCTTAATATAAAAAGGCCTCAAGGCGGTTACCTAGTGGCTTATTAGTTAAAATGTGCTAAATTAGTTCCGGGTTATAAGGGAAATGGTAATAGAAGGCAAGGGGGCGAGCAGCAGGTGCCCCCTAGTAACTCTATAGTAGTAGAGTAATAGTTTGTAATACTAGCGCGTCCATAGGCTTATTACGGCAGTAGTGGTTCCTAAGGAGGTTAAATAGTAAGGTAGTAGAGCACTATAGGCGACTTGTAGGCGCTAAGTAGGCGAGTCCTAAAAGGCGGGGAGATAGATTACGGGGTTTTCTTATTTTTCTTAAATAGAGTTTTCTCCCCATATATAAATAAGGAGTAGTCCGCGTGGGCCTAATAGGGATCCAAATCGGACGTTAAGCAATGAATTATTATTATTATATAGGAGAAGCATCTATAATACGGTATTAGTAGTAGATTTAAACTATATTCCTAGCTATAATAATAAAATAGGAATATCTAATATAAGACGTTAACTGGGAAATTTATAAAGCATAAATTTAAATATAAGATCTTAAAATCTATTAGCTTAGCTAAAACTAAATAGCTTATTATACTACCTAATTCTACTTTTACAACTAGAGATATTTCTCCTACTCTATTACCTTTATCTTTATACTATTATAAATTCTAAAGGCTAAGAGCATACTCTAATTTATTAATTCTTTCCTATTTATAGTGGTTCTCCTATTTAAGATCTTAAAGGTAAAGTTTAAGCTTAGCCTTATTATTAAAGATCCGCTGCTTTACTTACCTAAGCTAATTCTTAAACTACTTTAACTTCTTAAACCTTATCTATCTTGCGTTTTTAAGCTCTTTATAGCACTTAAGTAGTGCAGCTTCTACCTCTAAATATTAATCTTAAAGTATACTAATTATTACTTTTACTTTATCTAGTTTGGTTTTAAGTTTTTAAATTTAAAGTATAGAGTTCTGCTTGCGAAGAAAGAATTCCTTAAGAAACCCCTAATTGGTATAGCTGTTAGACTTTTAGTAAAAAGAGTAATAGCTTACGCTCTTTTTCTTATTAGTAAAACCATTAGTAAAAGAAGAATTTAGACCTACTAGAGTGCTTAAATTAGTACTAGAAGAGTCTATTTTAGGTATTAAGCTATTATTTCTTAAGATAAAGTAAAATTCTAAGATTAGTATATAACCTCTTATATTATAAGATAAAGGAAAGAGCGTACCCTAAAAAACCCTAAAAATCTAATATATTCTAAAATCTGAAATCTATTTCTAAGGACCGCTATAAAAAATATTAGCTAAAGATAGGGCTTGCATATATAGGTGCTAGGACTTAATATCGCCAAGAAATTGCTTATATATATTTTAGTTAGACCTTAAGAAAACTAAATAACTAGCTAAAGGTTATATAAGGCTTATAAATAATCTGCTGTTAAAGGCTAATTAGGGGCTTTTGTAATAGCTATGCCCCGTACCTACTAAATATTAATTAATTATAAATCTTAGCGATTGCGTAAATCCGAAGCTTATATAAGCCGCCCCTAGTAATTCCAGTTCTAGACTTTAGCTTAATGTAGGATAACTACCTACAGCTCTATCGTTATATAATTTAGTTAGAATTTACCTAAGCTTATTATAGTTTATAAGAATAATTTTATAATAAAAATGGCTTATTATCTAAGAGATATACCTAATTATTAAAACCTAACTCGCCGGTGTCTTATTAGGCTAAAAGTCTATACTAAGGAGTATAATGTTATATATGTTTAAGCGAAGGGCTTTTCTTATATAGGTTTTAAACCTAGGCGTCCCATAAACTGTCGGCCGTTAAATTAAAAAGTATTATTACCTTTTAAAGGAAACTTACCTAATATTATTATATTTCCCGCCTCGGTAGACTATTCTTAGTTAATAATCTATACTATATCTAGTAGATATAAAAGCTTATAAAGCCTCTTTCTGAGAATCTTATCCCCTTTACTTAGTTCTTCTATAGACTTAGCAACTTTATATAGGAAAAAAATGAAAATAGTAAAAATCTAGCGGTGGTCTATATTATATAGAGCTAGGATAAACTCTTTTGCCTATTTATATTGGTCTTTATAGTTAGCAATACCCTTATTTTTCTAGTATACTATAAATTCTTACCTTTTGTTTCTAAGAACTATACTAATAATAGCCTTTATATATGGGCAGTCTGATTATTATATGCCGTTAGGAGATATTAAATTAATAATAAATGGCTTATAATTCCGATACCATTTACTATAAACAGCACCTTATTATATTAGCTTAGGTAGTAGTACTAAGTACCTCTATACGGTCTATCTAATATAACTAGAGTTGCTTTACTATATAACCTTAGTCTGCTACTAAACCCTTACTTAGTTTAAACAAGGAGTACTATAGTTTTATTAATACTAGTCTTATTTTCTAAGATCCATGCTATTATATAAGGATGTGCTTAAATAAAGCCGAAACTGTACGGAATAGTAATGTAGATAAATTGCCCTGGCAGTATTTTCTAGGGGCGTTTTACTATAATTCTAAGTTAAACGGCGTTTTCTAAATCCTTACCTTCTTGGGGATAGTGAACTATAAATACTTAAAAACCTAATCCTAGATTTCGATATAATATAAATCCAGCCTAAAGTACTTTCTAAAGAACTTAAAGTAATAATGCGACTAAGAGATAAGCTATAGGATAGCTCCGCTTTAGTCTAATATATAACTATAATATTCCCATTAAAGCTAATATAAGAAGAAGGTGAGTATGGAGGAAAATTTTATAAGCGTAATAACAAATAATAAAAAAAGATAGAAGGCTAATAGCGGAAATAAATATAATAAGCTATTTATAATTAAGCTTAGTAGGAATAAGGGAGTTTTAGATAAACTATAATTTTAACGTTTACCATACGCGAATACTTTAAAGATACTATTAGAAGTGCATAAAGTACTCCTTTTAGGATATATACCTAACCAATCTAGTGGTAAATTAAGCTATAATTATATATTGGCAGGCGTAGGACTTTATCGCTAATTAAATTGGTTCTGCCCTTAAGAAATAGTAGAACTGCGTTAATAGCGAATAGATATCCTAAACGCTGCGTAAATTGGATACCTATAGATAAGCCTAAAACGGAGCCAATAACATTTGCAACTGCGTAAAGAAAGATATAAAATGCAGCTAAAAGACTAATATTTAATGTGCTTTTTTACTTAGAAATAATTAAACTATATAGAGTCTATTTCTGGATATTTAATAGGAGTTTTTTATAAGCCTAAGAGCTAATAAGTTTGGAAATTCTTTAAATAGAGAAGATGGTAATAATTGCGCTATACGAAACGACGTAAATAGTAGTTATATTTATTTTCTTTCCCTAAGAATTTTATAGGATGGTTAAGTATTATAAAGACGTGCTTAGTTCTTTATTAAAAGAAATAAGTTTATTAAAAAAATAATAAATTTTAATAAATTCTATAATGAGATATTATTTTAGCGCTTTGATATAAGAGCGGGTATTAAAAGAAAATTAAGGAAGCTATAATTAGGAACTAAAATTTAAGTAAAAAGCTATTTTAGGGTCTAATTAATACGCTATAAAATAGTTAAACTCTAATTAGTAAACTAGCCGCTCGCTAAATATAGAACTAGTAGCTTACTTTACCCTACTTATTTTTTTAGCTAAGGGCATATTTAATAACTATTACTTAGCTAGGTAGGCTCTATTAAGTAGGCGTTTTAAAAAAGCTACCTAAGCCTACCTAGGTCCACTAGTCGCGAATAGGCTACTAATATTAATATCCGCCTAGTGGATATTGTCCGTTTGACGCCGTAGGTAGATTTAGGTAGATTAGTTGTCTTAGTAGTTAAAAAGGAGGTTTTATTTAGCTAGGTAGAGGCGTTTACGCTAACTACGATTACGCTTATAGCGGCGAGTTTTATTAGTAATTTTAAGCCACCTAGGTAATCTACCTAGGCGAATTCCGCTAGTACTTACCGTTTTAAGGGGGGTACTAGTAGAATACTAATATAACTAGGTTAATTAATCCTGCCCTTTATAATATTTTTAACCTATTCTTACTATCCTAGGATTTAATTTAACGCTAATTATCTAGTAACGCTCCTTTCTTACTAAACGAACCCCTTCTACTAGGTAGAAAGCACCCCTATCTTAGTGTCTAGAAGAGGCGCTTATATCCTAAAGATTGCGCCTAGGTATTAACCTAGCTAAAAAAGTTATTAAATATACCCTAAGGTGTATAACTTGCATATAATATACATACTATACCGTCTATGTTATCTCTAGTAGAATTAAATATAAATATTACTAGGAATACTTTTAATTACTATAAACCGTTATTTTATTAGTCTTACTTTATTTAAAGACTATTATATACGTCTACCTTTAAATCTTATTAAAAGGGTATTAATGCTATGCCTTGCCTAAAAAAACGACCCTACGCGTCTTTATATGGACCTTTAGAAGCCAGTAACCGAATATTCGCAACCTAATAAGAAGGCATTTTTAAGAAAGCTTTTGTTCTTACTTAACTGGTGCCTAAAATAAAAGTTACTATCTTTATAGAGAGGAACTAGGAAATCTTTATATTTTAATTTAATAAGAATTTAACTTCTTAGCCTCCCTCTATAGAAGAGATTATAAGCACTATTCTTATTTACCGTCTCTATACGCTTATATAGAGTAGTAAAGGGAAAGTAACCCAATTAATAAATTTCCCTACTATTATTAAAGTGCCGCCGAAGCACGCTTATAGGGGGATAAAACTCCCCTATTTAGCCGAAGCTCCTTAAAACGTCTTCTATTTCTAAGTAAGGTCTACTATAATCTAAATATTAGGGTTAAGAGCGAGCCTATTTACTCGTCCCCTATTAAAAGTATTAATTAATTAGAATAGTTTTTATCTATTTACTATAATAGGATAGAGTTTATAGACCACTATAGTGAAGTATTACCCCCTATTAGTAATTAGGCATTACCTAACTATAATAATATAGGTAACCACAACTCTCCCACCCCTCTAAGTAAGATTTTTTATATACTATATAAGGATCCCTATTAATAACCTTACTACTATAGTTAAAGCCTAAGCCGGAACTTAACTAACCATATAATTCTCCCTTCTCTTATAGTACCTATATTTGGCGCTTTGCCTTTAAAGAGATTATTAGAATAATTTAGGGAATTTAGGTTATATTATATATAATACCTAGTAAATTATATATAAGGATAGGGAGCCTTTATATTATTAGAATCTAGTACCTAGCCTTTTAAATATTTTTACTATAAGATAAGATATTTAATTACGCTATTGCGGCTCCCGTTAGGGTCTATATAGCGGGTCTATATAGGTATATATATATATAAGGGAAACCGTGCAGCTATAGCCGGATAAAACCTCTCCTTCTGCTATTATATAGCCTATATAGCCTCTCTTCTAATTAGTAGCTGCTAAGCACAAGTTGATATCTCTTTAAGGCGCTATAGAAAAGCCATCTTAATGCGTACTCCTAGGTCCGTCCGGTGGGGTATATAGCTAGGGCCTAAGTTCTATCCTAGTTGGTTTAGTTGTCTAGGTAGGGCGAGGGCTAGCGGCCCGCAAGGCTGGTGGTATAAAAGTCCGTACGTAGCTCCGTAGCTATAACGGTGCAAATTCTGCTAAGTTCTGCCAAGTTCTACTAACTTACTAATTTTTGCCAAATTCTGCCAACTTGTTGCGTTCTGCTAAATTCTGTTAACTCGCTAAGTTCTGTTAGATTCTACTAACTTGCTAAGTTCTGCTAAATTTTACTATATTGCCAAATTCTGCCAAATTCTGCTATATCTGTAGTATTCTGCTATATTCGGCGAATTGCCGCAACGTTGCCGCAATTTACTATCCCTCTTCTTAAGGTACTTCCTAGTCTCCTCCCTTCGCCCTAGCTAGCTCCCTAGCTAGTAAGAGGTATAGTAGGAGGTTTGTCTGTATAAACTAGTCCGCAACTACCTTTATAGCATTTGGCTTGGCTAGGAGCTCTCTATATAAGGATATTCCGGTATGGTAATATATTTCCGCCCGGCTAGTAATATGCCTAGGGCAGTATACTATTACATGTATTGTTAATTGTTAGTTATAGCCGCATAGGCAGGCCGGAGTTGGTTACCCTGGTACTTTCTAATAGTAGAGGTGTCTATTAAGTCCTATATATTCTATTCTAAGCAGCGTATTAATTATACTCTCTATCTTAGTAAGCCTTATGTAGCGTTTATGGACCTTTTTATTCCATAGTTTGGCCTAGGCCGTTGTATAGTATATAAGTATACTCTAGTACCTTTCCTACTCCTTTTTCCACTGCTCTTTAAACGCCTCTTATACCCTAGCCCTTCTGCTCTTCCTATACTGCGCTTTAGATAGGTCCGCCGGCCGTATATCTATCCCTATAATAGCAGCCGCTATCCTCTTAAGCTTATCCCTTCTAGTGGGCTGTATTAGTGGCCTCGTTCTAGGTCGGAGCTAGTGGGCTATTATAGTTTGTATAGTGTTGCACTCCCTCTTAATATATTCTCTTGCCTACTCCTCCCGTGTTCTTTCCGCGTAGGCTATAGCTAGCTCCTCTAAGTGCATCTAGAGCGGCGGAAACCCCATCTCGTATTTTAGTACTACTATTGGCGTTAATTTATACGCCCCCGTAATAGTATAGAGGTATAGGTTCTGCGCTACGCCTAGTTAGCGCAGCTTAGCTTTACTTATTTCCTTAGGCTTTAACCACTCCGGTGGTAAGTACCAGGTACTATATCCGTATGAGATTATTAGTCGGACTACGGCGGAGTATATCGTCCGCGCCTTCTAAAAGGAGGCGCCCTATATAGAGGCTGTAAGTTAGGTTAGTGCGGCTATTTATATAACCGTCTTCGCCTTAGCGATGTTAATATACGGTCCCTATTTGAGCTTTAAGTTAACCTATACCCCTAGTACGCATAGGTTGCTAACTAAGCCTTCCGTAAATCCACGTATGTTAGCTATAGCCTTTATATTAAACTTCTTATAGCTTCTTATAAAATAGATAAGGTAGTACTTTTCTAGGGCGAACACTACCCTATGTCAGCGTGCCCACTTTGTATATATTTTGTGCGCCCTTTCTAGGGCTCTATAGTTCTCCTCTATGGTCTTACTATACGTTAGTATATTTAAGTCGTTAACGAACCTAAACGCTATAGTAGTACCCCCTTATAGCTCCGGTAGGAGCGTATAGGTAAAAAAGAGGAATAAGATTGGTAATAGCGCTGAGCCTTAGGGTATGCCAGTATTTGTCTATATTATTTGCGCCATATATCCTCCAATTAAGAGCCTTGTTATTCGGTCTTTAAGGAAGGACTTTATAAACTATACTATCTAGTAGGGCACGGCCTGGGCTTTTATATTATAGATTATTCTTTTATAGGAGACTTGGTTAAAGGCCCCGGAAATATTAAGGCTAAATAATAATACTACTAGGTTTGGATTGCTCCTCCACACCGTATACACCTGTTGAGTTAGTAGTTCTAGCGCTATCTATGTTAAGTGCCCCGGCCTTACTCCTATCTGGCTAGCCAGTAGTATACCCGTCTCTTCCGCAATTCTAGACAATCTATTGGCTACTATTCTCTTAAATAGCTTCCTAATAGTGTTAAGTAGCGTAATTAGCTGGTAGGCCTTTGCTATAAAGTAGGACGGCTTCTATGGTTTCCGGAGGACTACTATAATAGAGTTTTTAAATGGTTTTAGGTGGTATCTAATTTCTATACAGCTGCTAAAGAGCTTAGCTAGTACTAGGGCCAGCTGCTCTCCGTATATCTTAAGAAATTAATTAGTAATCTTCTTTAGGCCTAGGGCCTTATCGGGGGCAAGCCCCTTTAGAGCCGCAATAATGTCCTCCTTCTTAACTTTTTCCTTTGTAGTTCTCGGCTCTGGGTATATAAAACCCGGTATATTACTAAGGTCCACCTTTATAGGCAGCAGGAAAAATTACTCTGTAAGGATAGCGGCCTTCTCCTTATTATTATAGTGTAGGGTCTCTTCTCCTAGTCTGCTAATAGGAGGGAACTGTAGTAGGGCCTTCGGCTTCCCGTCCGCTATATACGCCCATTTTACCAACCTCTATACTCCCTTAGGGTCGTTCGTTAGCTTCTTAACGGTGTGTTTCTATAGCTTATTAGCCTCTCGCCGGATTACCCTTTTCTTCTTATTATATGCGACTCTATAGTTAATCCAATTAGGTATTAACTAAAAGGCCTTTTACGCCCAGGAAGCCTGCTGGGTTTCCTTTACTACCTCTATGCATTTCTCCGACTACGCTTTAGAGGCTTACGGCGAGGGCCACGCGCTAGGTATTATCTTTACTATAGTGTTTTTAATCGCCTAGTGTATAGCCTCTGCTAGTGCGTTTAGTTTGTCTCTTATGTTATATAGGAAACTATATAGGGGTTAGAGCTGGCCCTTTAGTTTATTTCGCACCTCTTTCTAATTAGCCTTCTTTTATAGTGGTCTTCTAGGTAGTAGAGGCCCCTCTAGCGCCTCTATGTCTACCTCTATAGTAATAGGGAAGTAGTTAAACCCTATATACCAACAGTCCTGCCTTTAACTCTATAGCAGTCTATCTATAATCTAGGGGGAGGTAAATACTAGGTCCAGCGTGCTCCTTAACATACCCTTTACCCACGTCTCCATACCCGCCTTAATGGCTAGGCTTAGGCCAGCTGCCTCTATAGCGCGGATAAGGTTATCCGCCGCGTTATCTACGCTTATCACTACTACACCCCCCTAGAAGGGGTAGTGTAGGTTAAAGTCTCCTAATAGTATATGTTCTCCTTCGGCTTTTAGTAGCTCTGGTAATACGCGGAAGCTACTGTTCGTCTATTAGGGGTTGTAAATATTATAGATCTAAATAGTCTGCTTACGGCCCTCTAGCTTAATCGTATATGCGTCCGCTAAGTAGTACATAAGCGCCTACTTATTTATATTAATAGCCTTATTTACATAGAAATAAACCCTTATATTGCCGACTCCCGCATATACTAGGTAGTAGGACTTTATAATATATATTATATTTCCTTAATCCTTCCTCCACGGCTCCTAGATAGCTAGTATATCCGGCTAGGGGTCCGCCTACTCTACCTTTTATAAAAAGTAAAGCAGTACGCCATTTTTGCTGTTATTAGTATTATACTATATAATTATAAGTGGATTCCGGTGTCCTAATATAAGATATCTATGCTGGCCTCTAAGTTAGCTAAGTCAGTGCCCTTTAGCGTCTATTCGCTCCCTTACAACGCAGTTTCGGTACCTTTAGACGCCTCTCTCCGGATCTAGGCTTCTGCTTCTACTTCCGCATTAAGCTCTATACTTTATAGGGGCTCCTAAGTTGCCGGAACTTAAATTAGGGCGTATATACTGCCATTTAGCGCTATTTAAAGTGTTAATTGGAGGGTTCTCTGGCCCTTTTCCTTTCTAGAGTAGTCGATGGTCTATAGTCGGCCAACCTTCTAGGGGGCCTCCTCTGCCTATACAGAGCTCTCCCACGTAGTTGTTTCCTTTAGCTTCCTTTTCTTAGTTTATTACGATGCCTCTTTAGTGGTAATCTCGTATTATAATTGTGGTTGCTATCCATTCTCGGGCGCCTTATAGGTGCCCGCGTAGTATATCGGCGTAAAGGCCCTAATTATTGCAGCCTTCTCCTACTACGTCCGCTTGACGCCGCACGCCCTATTCTATGCCTTATGGTCTGCCTTACAGTTAATATACTTCTTAGGTAGGTCCCCTACGCACTCGCTAGTGTTATATTACCCAGTATAGCGTCCATATCTAGCCTCTCTCCTATAGCTCTTAGCTATATAGTTAAAGCCTTAGCATTTAAAGCATTACGTTACTAGAAATGTCGTCTCGTGCCTTATAACTAGGTAATGGTCTCCTCCTAAGAAGAGGCCCCGATTAAATAGCGTATTTATAACCTCTTCTAACTATACGCCCATAATAAGTAACAATCGGACCTTTTCTCCCGTCCAGACTCTTCCTGGCCTTTTCTACGCCAGCCTTTCTACTATAAGCCCTGCTATAGTACAATTCTACTTTATTATATCCTCTATCGTCTACTTAGCCTCTAGGCCCTAAGTGGCGAGGCTTATAGGCACCGCGTGGACCTCTATTAGTACTAGCGGTATAGCTGGTATAGTAGAGCGCCCTAGGACCTTTGTCCACCCCGTTTCTTATAGCAATCTATCTTTTATATCTTTATCTATAACGTACGCCCTAACATTGCCACTCTATAGCTTCTTTACGGCTTATATCTTGTAGGTGTTTAGGGGTTCTACGGCCTAGAGCTTATATACCAGGGCTTAGCTATTCTACTTTAAGGTTTCCTTACGGTCAGCAGCGTCACCTATACAGATTATAATCTCGTTTACTTCTATAGGTTTATAGGCAACTTATCTTATAGCTTAGGGCATTATAGGTATAGTGGTAGCGACGTATACGTACGATAGCGGGCCTATAGACGCTGGTCCGCTCTTCGTAGCCATTATTACGGCCCTCTAGAGGGCGCCAATATCTGTCCAGATCGCCTTTATGTCCTAAATATACTATTCCTAGGTTCCTTAGGTCCAGATAAGCTCCGCTAACGTGGCGAAGGCTACCCAAAGGGTTGTGATCGCAGTAGTAAGGAAAGAGAGCATAGTAGTACGCTCCTCGTTTACATTAAAAGATCGTTTCTATAGCACCTGCTAGGTTTGTTCTACAGCTTATATAGTCTATAAGACGCGTTCTTAAAGGGCGCGTTGTTTAGTTAGGGTCATTAGGGTTAGGGGTGGGGGCTTATTTGTTTGTTGTGGTCCGGCTTTAGGGGTTATATACTAGAAAACACCACGTATACCTCCACTAACGCCGAATTGGGGTATGTAGTGTTAATAGGAAGGGTTTCTGGAGTCCTCTGGAGCTCGTAGGAGCTCTATTAAGCTTATTTCAAAGGTTTCTTTAGCGGGCGATTGCATTGTAACTGTGAGCAGAATGAAATATTTTTACTATAGCGTAAGCAATTAAATATTTAATTTAAATATTTAATTTATTATTAGGATTATATAAATAATAAACCTCTTCCCCTAATTAAACCTTAAATGGCGCGTATAGCGCTAGCTAAAGTGACATTTTAGGGAGGCGCTCTATTTCTATAGAAGGTACTAGCTAAAGTAATATTTTAGGAAAACGCTCTATTTCTATTAAAATAGTTATAGGCATATACCAAAGTAAGGGTATCTCCTACTATATAGACCTCCTATTAAAACGGAGTTGCCTCTTTAAGAGTAATACGTCCTTAAATCTATTATATAATCGTTTTCTCCCTAACCTAGATCTCCTAAGAAGCCTAATATTGCTATTTATAGTAAATATACTCCTATATTAGTTTGCAAAAGCATTAATATCTTCTTTAGTGCCTATATAGTAATGCCTTTAAAAAATATTTAGGGTTATAAGACGTTATAACGGTGAGGTTAGGAGCTAGAAACTTTATTATTCTTTAGGATATCTTTTTATATTATACTACTTACTTAGTTAGAAAGGATCTAAAGCCCTTAAGCGCCTGAGTTGGCTTATACGCGAACTCTACTCTTTAAAAGCCACCATTCTTATCTAATTAAATTACAATAATCTAAAGGTTATTAGATATATCTGCTTTAGTAATAAAGCCTAAATCTAGCTGCTTTTTATACTTCTTAAGCTCTTTTAATTTTTAAAAACCTTAGTTAATAAGGTTATTATTAAGTTATATATTATATTTAAGGCCCACAATCTTTATCTTCGCCGCGAAAAATATATATTCTACTTAGCCTTAATACACCGCTATACTTTAATCGGCCTAGTTTTATAATTTACGTTATTAGCGTTTATACTTAGTCTCTACTATCTATTTTAACTACTCTTATTAACGCTTATGCTCTTTTTCTAACAATTTAAGGACCTAAAGATGCTTAAATTAGGCTTATGTTATTAGCTAATCCACCGCCTCTTAAACTGCTTTTTTCTTTTAAGACTTAGTTAACTCTAATGCTTAATATAGTCTTTTCTCTTCTTACCGTTAGCGCACTTACTTTAATAACTTAAGAGCTTTTAGATGCTTAGATTGGGCCTATAATACCACCTCTTAAACTACTTTTTCCTTCTTAGGCCTAGCTAATTGTAGTACATAATATAAGTTATTATTTTCTTCTATAACTTATTTCGTCTCTATCTATATTACCTTTAGATATTAGGTTAGAGTAGTAGTTTTATTCTTTAAAGCATTAGATACTTCTATTAACTCTATACTTTTTTCTTTTATTTTAATTCTTGCCTTCTCTATCTTTTATTAGAGCGCTTTATAATCTCTTTCTTTTATTTATAACTTATTCCGCATTTCTTCTTAAATATCCTTTAATTTTTTTAGGCCGTTATTTAGCTCTAAGACTATAGCTATCTAGGCCTCCAGATTATATTATAATTGCTTAATTTAGGTATCCTTCCTATTGCCTTTTATAGAGTCCTATTAATATTTATTTTCTACTATTACGCTTTAAAGATATTTATTCTTAGCTACGGCCGTATTAAGTATTAACTGCTATTATATAAACTGGGATTCCAGCCTCTTTTTAGAAATCTTAAATAATATACTTTAAGCTGTTATTTTTTCTAGCTTATTACTAACTAGAGAGTGCTCTTTCTTAAAATCCCTAATTTAAGATTTTGCCTTTACTAATTAATTCTCTATTATTATAAAAGTGGAAGCTATTAACTTCCTAGTAGTTTTTAAACTTATTTCACTATCTTCTAACTCTTTAATTTATGAATTTAATTAGTTTATTTTAATTTATAGTTCTTTAACTAAGTAATAATAGGTACAGTTATACGCATTAGTAGGACTCTATATTAGTATAGTATTTTAGATTAATAGCAACTGAGTTTTTAAGGTAAAATATACATCCTTCTCTTAATTAGTTAAGTTCATATATAAAAAAGGGGTTTAGGTATACCTTAAATGACTTAAATCCAAATAAGGTTATAATAAAGTTACGTTTTATAAAAAAGGGTATAATGTTGGCACTAGGATAAACCTTACTCCTATAAATATATAGGATAAAAAGGCAATCGTTATCCATCTTATAATTATTATTAAAGGGCCTTCTATACCTTCTATTAGTGGGGAGGGGTTTAAAACTAGTAAAGTGTAGTAATTAAATATAGTTATTTTAATTTTCTAACTACTTAAGAACTAAGGTAATAGCCGTAACTTTTTACTTATTTATAGACTTTAATCAAGAATTAGCTTTTTATAATAGTTAGACAGTAAGTTCTCTTTTAAAATCTTATAACTTAAGTATAAGAGCTATAGAAGTCCAAAAGCCTTAAGTAATAGATAAATAGCTAAGGTTTTAATATAGAGCTGGACTTAGCTCCCTAACAGTAGGCTTTTCTTTTCTAATTTCTTTTTAGGGAGTATATTAAGTTATATATAGGAAATTACGAAGATAAAACGCCTATAATAGTGTATAGCGAAGCTATCAGTCTTCTATAAATCCACGCTTTAAGCAGCACCACTAGCTTATCTCTAAGAACGGTATAATTAAGTTTTTAGGATAATAATAGCAAGCTTTAAGGCTCTAACAAATTATTTGTTTTATTTTATTGCTAATTAAATACTTTAGTATAATACAACAAGGTTCTAGGTATTTAAGGTTCTTAAAAAAGGTTCTTAATAAAGGAATTAAATAATCTACTAAAGAAATGTTCTATAAAATAAGGTCTCTTATTAACTGGTCTAAAATAGCTAAGAAAATCTTCCTAGACTTTATTAGCGCGGTAATACAATCTATATTAGCTTTTAAAATAGCTAGTATAAGTAGTTCTAGATTTTAAACGGTGTTTATATCTACTACTAATAGGGGTAAATCTATATCACTATAGCTAATAATCTTCTTCCAAATTTTAGAGATATAGTTAAGTCCATAAAGCAGTTCCTAGTTTATTTAGCTAGCACTCTCTATAAGCAAGTAGAGAATAATATACCTTATTATACTTAAGTATTAAGAATCTATATAGCGCTGTAATCTAAATTAGTTCCTATAGGCCTTGCATTTCTACTAGGGCATTAAATGCTATCGCAAAGTAGGAATTCTTAAGAAGTTGTTTTAGATTATTTGGCTTGGACCTATCTAATAGAGCCTACTATCTATTCTCTAATTTCGTGTTATTCTTAAGATAATAGTATTATATTTTACGAAACACTTCCCCATCTAACGGTTTCTGTTTATTTAAGTATTCTTTAATTATCCTTATAAGGGCTGTTTATAGGAGATCTATAATAGATTCTTAGCTAGAATAGCAAAACACTTAAGTAAACGCGCTTACCTTTAGAGAAGAGCCTTACTATCTACTACTAGTTATTATTGTCTAAAAATTCTTTAGCAGCTTTAATACGATATAAGCCTCTAAGGCAGTCTATACTCCTTAGGCTAACAAACGGTATTAAGTTACCCTCCTAAAGTTGATAAAAACGTTATTTATTAAGACCTAAAAAGGCTAGTAACAAGATAAGGGCCGCATCGTCTATAACAGCATTAATAAAAAAAAATTTCTAGCCTTTTATAACCTACTCTTTTAAATATATTTCTAAGGCGGCGGACGTTCTTTTTAGATAGTAACTGATGTTTTTTACGCATAAGAGGATAGTCAAAATTAAGTGCCCTAAGTTTTATTTTCGCTATACCTAAGTAGTTCCGCGCCTTAAGTATAGACAGCTTAAAGTTATCTATAGTTATAAGAAGAGCTATTACTTATACTAAGAGCTTAATACTAATATAGGAGACTTAAAGCTCTTTTATAAAAAATATTAGTCAGAACCAAATATTAAAACAAAAAATTTAATTTAGTATTCTAATTATACCATCTTATAGACTATAAAGCTGTATTAGGCGGTATAAAGCAAAATTAAATTTTTAGGAAACTGTAAATATTTAAATATATATATATAAACAAATGTTTAAAGAATTCCCTAAGCTCTACTCCTCCGCCTTATTCGCTTTTATTAATGGCAAAAATTCCTTAAATAACTGTCGATTTTAAAAGTAAAGGTGCTATTACTAAGTACTAATAAGCTTTTAAGTCCTTAATACTAGAAGAGAGCCAGCATTAGAGCCTATTATTTATTACGCTAGTTAGTAAAAAAACAAAGTCTACAGTTCTATAATACCTACTAGGAGATACTATAAATAGAAATTTTCTAGCCAATACGCATAATTAAATCTACCTTTAGAAAGACCCTAAAACCTACAAAGATACCTTATTAATCCTTTTTATTAATTACGAACTTTAAAACTATTCTTTATTATAGTTGCTTCTTTCCTATAACAGTAGGGAAATGGTAATAAGAAAAATCTCTTAGTAGTGTGGTGGGGTAAAATGGGCCACTACTTAGTGCCTTGGCATTTTCCTGTATATATCGAGCCTTTGGCTTCTCTCCTTCTCTCTATTACGACCTACCGGGAATACATTCTTTTCTTTCTTCTTACTGACTGCTTTCCTACTGATTGATTACGACTGACGACCGACTAACCGACCGACCGACCGACAGATAGACGGCACTGTGACTTTCCCATCTAAGAGTGGTCGTACCCTCCCATATATTTTATGGCATTCCACGTAGGGATGACGGCAAGCTCTTCAGATTAGAAGTCTGGCATTCTATACACAACTATATACGCATAGGAACATACCACGACTATAGAAAAACCGCCAGCTGTAGAAGAACGACTAGCTGTAGAAGAACTGCCAGCTAGATAGACGAGACGAAAGCAGAGAACTAGGCAGTATTGGACAGCAAGGGGAACCAGGTAGTCCCTAAACAGAAAGACAGCGGAAAAGACAGATATTAGACTTAACGCACAGGCTAAATAGTAGCAAAAAGGAGTGGCAAAGGTCTTAGAAAGTTATGTATAAGGACGTCAAGCGAACCAACGGGCTAATTAGACGACGTTGACTGGCAGTCGGAGTTACCCGATATCTTACCACCCGCGCGCGCACGAGCATGGCTAGAGCTTTGTTGAAGATGCAGAGATAACAGGTAGCTAAGAGCTAGTCAATTAGATGGAAACGAGATCTAAGACATCTGGCGGCAGAGGAAGTTAGTACTGCCCTTTAAGAACAGAGACAATACCAAGCAAGGTCGCAAGTACACGAGATTAGATCTGCCCTCGAAAGCTTCCTATTCTAGCTTAGCTTTATCTTCTTTTAAGTCATCCGGATTGTATCTACGGCAGCTCTAGAGGCGTTCTATAAAGAAGTAGATATAGGCGAAAGCGTAAGGCTTAGCAGCACCCTACCGCGCGGAGTAACGGCAGGCCAAAACAGACGGACGTATCGAGACCCGGCAGTAGTAGAAGATGGCGATTCTGTGCTCTCCTATGAAGACCGACCTCTAGGCGTTAAGAAGCAGCCAGAAGGAACCGAAGCCTATACTTCTTTTACTGAGTATAAACCAACACCAGGACAGCCATCTGGGACACCCTCTATTAAGACCACGGCCATGCAAGTAGACCTATTGTAGCGCTCACCCGTGACACCTAGGACCGATAGCCCTTAGCAGACAAAGGATAAGAGCCATAAGGACCACCTATAAGCTCCTAAGGAAGCTTTAGATGCACGTAGATAGCGGTCGACGGCTTAAGACAAGGTCTACGTTATGGTCTAGCCTATGCTAGCCCTAGGAACCGTTAGAACTCCGTACTTTACAGGGCAGGATATGTTATAGTTTATCGAGCAGTACGAACGGCTATGCGTCTAATACCATGTAATAAGTAAAGAAAAGCACTAGGGCCTTCTGGAGTACTACGATTACTAGATAGGGATATAGATCCGAAGCTTGCCTAAATTCACAGCTAGTAACTAGACGGAGCTTATAAGAAAGCTTAGGGTAGAATACTAAGGAAGTAACCAATTTCAACAAATAGAAACGGTAGAATTCTTAGAAGCCTATATATAGCAGTATAGGGACAATCCGCCAAATAGTATACGTAAGTACTATAGATAGTTCGTATTAATCTCTTAAAAGGCTACTAAAGCTAGTAATTTGGATAATAGTTAGCGAGGATACTAGTTTATAAAAGGACTTCCGCTTAAATATTAAAGATACACTATAGCTAAAACGGGAGCTAACCTAGATAGACGAACGTCCTTTAACTTCTATTAGCTGTAAAAAGCTATAAAGGACAGACTTAGTTTATATAAGGGCGCAGATCGTCTATTAAAAATAGACCCCAAGGATTAGGGCCTTTGTTAGCTAGTTAAGCAGTTCTATAATTAGCAGACAGTTATAAGTAAAGATACTACCCTTCGACCACCTACGATCTTTTAGCTAAATAAGACAGCCGACGCCCGTCAAGCCAGCCAGGAAACGGACCTAGAACTTAAGGAGCTTAACCGTAGGAGAGAAGGAAGACTTCTGGACCTAGTAAGACCAGGTATACACGGAGGAGCCCTAACGCAGTAGTAGTTACCACCCACCGTAGACTAGGAGATGGACGAAATGGCAAGCCAGTTAAGTTAAAAATTAAGTAAGACGGAGCTTGCGGCAGCTATATAGTCAATGCCGTTTCTTAACCAAATCTAAAAGGACCTAGACAGGTTTACAACGCTATTAGATTAAGCTATAGTTTAAGACCTAGTATAAGGATATAGCCCAGCACTAGGATATAAAGACTGGCAGAACAGTACCCGAGCTCCCTTTATCCCGTAAGACTCTTAACCTCTATAGGATTATTAATATCCGCAGGACTCCCGATATCCGCAAGATTCTACTGCCTTTAGATAACCGCAGCAGGATATATGGGGTTAGTAAGGCACGTGAGGACAAGGCCGACGGACCTATTTTAGATATAGAGGGAGTTACCGTTTCACCGAGTACGAATGCTAAGGGCTTAGGGATCTTATTTAGTAAGGACTTGTATATCTGTCTAATTAAGGAAAACTAGTAGCTAAGACATGTAAGCGGCCTAAACCTATACTTCCATGGCTCGGCAATAAAGGACGACTAAAGGGTATTAAGGACTGGCTCTATATATACTAAGGGACAGACCTAGACAGACCAAGGAAAGAATAAACGTAGTAGCGGGCCTTCTATAACGGAACAGCGCTAAAGATTAGTAACGAGAAAAGTATAAACTGGGGGGACTACTATCAAAATCGCATAATCTTTAGAGACAGTAGGACAGCTACTGAGCCGTAGGAGAACAATGTACAACTAGGAGATTATATACAGATTAGGTCACAGCCTATAAAGAAGACAGCTGAAGCTAGGGAGGACTATTAGAATCGTCCGACCCTTGGAGACGGTTATTGGAGATAGACGCTTGACCAGCAGGCTTCGCAGCAGGCTCCGCAGCAGGCGTCGCAGTAGGCTTCGCAACAGGCTCCGCTGAGGGGTAGGATGTTCGACTAGGGGACAGTCAAGTTCTAAGGTGGGGGAGGGGACGTAGGTGACGTATAAAAGATTTCTATTTGTCTGCTTAATTACAGTATTTCCTAAAGCTCCTTTCTTATTTACTTTCCTAATTGTGATACGTTAACGCGTTAATCGAGACAACCTACTGCAGAGATGTTAGTTTAGCTCACCGCCTGTTACTGAGCTAATAGCAATTTTCCATGCCGGGCACGGAAAATCCTAATTGGTCTATTTAGCAGTAAAGCCGGCAAAACTCTACACCGCCCCTGGAATTTGGTAATACACTAGCTGTATAATAAGAACGGCACCAAGAGCCTTAATTAATTGCATAGATACAGAGCCGGTTATATGATGTAGAGCTAGACGCAGAGCTATATGTAAAGCATTAATCGAATAACTGCATAAAAGCTACAATCAGCCGTATATAGATGCAGACCTACGGCTAGCTAAAGAACCAAGCCAGAGCCTCGATATTAGCACGTCTCGTCCCTAAATTAAATTAGTTAAATATTGTTAAATTAGAGCCTTTAACCGGGCCGACTTTGTTCCTTATTTAAATAACAGCTAATCGCAGCTTCGCAACCTCTATCTGAATTCAGTACTGCGCTAGCTATAAGACGAGAACGGACACCGCGATAAGGAAGGGACTTATATAAAGGCAGCAGCACAATATTAGTGACAAAGCACCGCGTGCCTAAGCTATTTTTATGCGACTAAAGACAGGACTAAGCCGTGTCTGGCTAAGCTAGTAAAGGACCTTATTAGGGATTACAAGGGGAATAGGAATTAGACGTATAGGAACTAGCGCTTTTCCTTAGAGGTTATCTAATAAAGGGCTGCATTGTGGATATAAGGCTAAGGGATATGCGACGGAGGTAGTTATAATAGCTAAGAAGCTGCCACCGAATGGTTTTGAAGGACGACTTAGATAAAGTATGGAGTCAGCAGGACAGCGACAAAGAGACTAAAAGTAGAAGACAATCCTAAGAGGGTTCTTAAGCCGGAAGAAGATTAAGGATACGTGAGTATACTGCTAGTAGTAGGAATAAAGAAGCAGCTGTAAAAGCCTAAGGATGCACTAAGGAAGCTAAGTGCAAAGACGGCCCAGAAAGAGAAGGAAGTAGCTATTAAGGACGTCCTAGAAAAGCACTAGGCCTATTATAGTGGTTTAGAGAAAGCTACCGTTAGTGCTCGTAAAGAAGGAAGTCTTAAGACAGGCCTCTAGATTAGACGTCTAGTGGACACTAAGAGCCCTAATTATACGATGCGGAGCCTTAATCGACTGTATGGATATAAAAGCGTTAACAGAACGACTACACAGCCAGAGTCTTAATTAATTATCTATAAATGCAGAACCTACGGATGCGAAGCCTTAATTAATTATATAGCAGAGGATGCCTTAAGTCAAGCCAGAGCCTTAGTTAAATCTTAATTAATTAGACGCCGTCTCCGTAGTTAAGTTAGATTAATTAGGAAACCAGTATATGGCCGGAAGAACATTAAAAACACGGTTAATTAATGTTTTAGAGCCTTTGTGAGAGCCTCTTCCCTTAACTGCCCCTCCCCTTATAGATTAATTGCCGCCCGTCTTAACGCCCGCGGATTAGTTACCTAGAACAATCTTTTCTATAGATATAGATACGGAGCTTTACACGGAGTCTTATATGGAGTCGTACGCAGAGTTTACGGATAGTAAGCATATAGGTATAGAGCCTTGATTGGACAATAGTACGGCAGCTTAACTAGACGCCTATATATGCGAAGCCTTAATTAAACAGTAGATGCGGAGCCTTGACCAACTGGACGTCTACATAGAAGCTTTAATCGGCTGCCTACGGATGCAGAGCCTTATATGCAGCAGAGGATACCTTAAGTTAAGCCAGGGCCTTATTAAATCTTAATTAGTTTAAACGCCGTCTCCGCATGCAAGTTAGGACAGTTAGAGCCTTTAACCAGGCTAACTTTTTACCTTAATTAAACGACCGAACGATTAGTTGCAGCATATCATCGCCGACTAATTAGACAGTCTTCGGCTAGCAGTCAAGGCAGCCATATATGCATACACGCGGACGCAGACACGGGCGCAGGGTATACAATACAGAGCTATTAATACACAGCCAGATATACAGCTAGATGCAGACCGATACAGAGCTAGATGTAGAGTTTTGATATTAAACGGCAGCCAAATAATCGAGTCGGGTTATAGCCTCTGCCGTCTTAATCGACTACCCTACTACCGCCGCCGCTGCTGCTATTCCGTCCGACTGTTCTGTCCCTACTGTCTTAACCAGTTGCTCTGTCTTTACTATTCTAGATCTGTACCGTTGCTAGATCTATTTTACTACTAGATCTGCTGGATCTGCTATAACGCCCAATTATTCCAACTGACTTATTCCGTTCTAGTTTCTACTAACCGCTACTCTAACTAACCGCCGCCAACCGACTGTTCTACTGCTACTGCTACTGCTACTATTATTCTAACTAGCTATTCTACTGCTGCTGTTTCACCGTTTTGTTCCACCAATACGACTGTTTTACCGCTACTGTTCTAACCAACTGCCGCTAACCGACTGCTACTGACTGACTGCTACTGGCCGTCCTACTACCGAGATTTCTGCTACTAAAAGTTCTGCTGCTAGATGTCCTACTGCTTATTATACAAACCAAGTTCTTCTACTAACTGTTCTATTACTGACCGTTTTGCTTTATCTTACTACGTTAACTATCTGCCTTTTACCATTACTACTACCATTACTATTACTGCTGCTACTGCTATTATCATTTCTGGTTTACGGCTATTTTGGTTACCGCTAGTAGGAAGGACACTATAGGATGGTTCTATAGGAAGGCTAAGGATAAGGTTACCTGTGTTCTTTTAGGGATATGCTTTCCTTTTTCTATTTTGCTTTTGCTATTCTTCTATAGTATAAAACGTTAGGGGACAACGTTCTTGGTGGGGGAGGTATGTAGTGGGGTAAAATAGGCCACTACTTAGTGCCTTGGCATTTTCCTGTATATATCGAGCCTTTGGCTTCTCTCCTTCTCTCTATCACGACCTACCGGGAATACATTCTTTCCTTTCTTCTTACTGACTGCTTTCCTACTGATTGATTATAACTGACGACCGACCGACTGACCGACCGACCGACAGACAGACGGCACTGTGACTTTCCCATCTGAGAGTGGTCGTACCCTCCCACAGTAGTAGCCTTTAAAACGTTATAAAATACTTAGCTCGTTATTATATAATTAAGTACTCTTACCTTTCTCCAATATAGTTTACTATTTTATTATAGATCTAGGCGGACTAAGGGAGGTATCTAAGCTTATAGCTTAGCAAGCTATTAAATCTCCAAATTCCAATCTCCCTATACTCCCCTATATTCTACTAGTATTTAATATATCCTTACTAACCTTTAATAAAAATATTGCTGAATTAAAGTCTTTAGCTTTAATAACTAAAATAATATAGAACTTTAAGCAATATAGTAAAGCTAAAGACGTAAATATAGATCTAAAGGCTCATTTTTATAGTATCCGTATTCTTAAACTAAATTCGTCTATAAGCTTAGTAAAATGTTTATACGCGTTTTAAAAGCGAATTCTTTTTATATTAAAAGAAGCACGCGTCTTACGCCAATCCACTTAAGTTAAATTCCGTTTTAAGCATTTTAAGGCTTTATTAAGCTTGGCTTTAAAGCACTTCTACTCCACTATTACCGCCCTATTCTTATTCGTCTAAGCAGTATAACCTTATAGCTTCTTAAACGAGGGGTTCTTGGCGTGCCTTAGAGATTTTATTAAGCATATACCGTCTTAGGCATAGCTATAGCACTTTATCGCCCCATTAGTAGCATTAGCGTTAATCCTATTAAGCTATCCCCCAGGTTCTTATTATATAACCCCTACCCTAAATCCAGCTAACTAACTAATACTAATTATAGACTTTCTTCCTACTTTTATCTTCTTAAAGCATTTCTTAAACGCTTATATCTCTATAATATAGGACTATACTATAAATACGAGTATCCACACAAAATTTTTATTAGCGGTTCTAGATAATTTCCAGTCTATATTCTAAATACTTTAATTAAACTCTTTATTAACCGCATCCTAAATTTATACGCAAAATATCGCAAGGCTTTAGCCCTAAGTAGTAGAGTTTAGAAGCCATAAGTTTTACTTCTATTATCTAATGCAAATGCCTAAAAAGGTATTAAACTGCAGTTATATACTCTATAATATATACATTAAAACATATAGAAGACAATTATCCTTAACGAAATACAGCTATTATCTTTTATATTATATCCTCTGTGCCTTACCTTATAGAGCGTCTAATTTTTAATTTATACCACCTAGTGCTAGTATCCATATTTTAAGCATAGACGGCGGAGGTATAAGGGGAGTTATATCTTTTATCTTTCTAATATATATTAAGCAGGCACTATCTAACTTTAGATATTTACTACAAGAACATTTTAACCTTATCTATAGCACTTCTACGGATACGTAAAAATAAAATATTATTAATAAGAACTTAAGTTAATCTAGTATTTAGGTAGGATAACCGCTATAGGGATAAGTCTCTTAAGGTAGAGCGTAGCCAAGTTATTATAGAGATTTAAGGATATAGTAAGCAAGACCTTTAAGTAGCGAAAATTTAGATCTACTTTACTTACTAGGTTATAAGAGATAATGCTAAGCTACGCCCAAGATAGCTAGTACAGCCTTACCGCTATCGAATCAGGCTTTAAAGCCGCTTTTAGATCCTATCTAAAGATATTTAATCCACTAACAAACAATACTAGAGTTATAGTAACAACGACAACTGCCAAGGAGTTACAGCCTTATTTGTTTTGCAATTATAATAGGGGTAAGCAACCTAAGGAGATTGGTAAGCAAAGTACTTTCCTAATTCAATACAGTAGCGTCCTAATTATATAGGGTACAGTTTAATCTAGGCTAATTATTCACAGCATAATATATCTATTAGTAAAGCGTACATTTAGTTTAGGGGATGCTTAGAATTAAGCTAATATATTTTAGGGCATGTTGTACTTCTGCTATACCCTAGTTAGCTAATCTGTTATATATCCTATAATTTAATACTAAATTAAAAAGGTTCTTTAAACCCAAAGTAGTAAAAAACCTTAGTACTTTTTAGAATAGGGGCCTTTAAAATAATAATCCAATTATTATTGCCCGATTAGAAAGTCTATTCCTATAGCCTAAAAAGGGCAAGCCTAACTTTGCTCTCTTATTAGGGACCGGTACAACCTCTATACTAATAGCTGCTAGCACTTAATCTCTAGTCACAGATTAATTTTACCTAAGACTCTTTAAAAGCTTTATACGGAGTCTAGACAGTAAGGAAGCTTAAAAGAGGTTTATTTATACTATCCTAGTATAGTACCACAGTAGATATTATCGTCTTAATCTTTATCTCCAAGGACTTAAACCTCCACTTAATAACCTATCTATGGTAGGAGAATTAAAAAGCTAAACTACGGAATATATAAAATTAAGTTCTATAATTCCTATTATTATAGACTTAATATACGCTGTAATGTTCTACTTTAAGCTTAAATATCTCCCTTAGTATATTAACGGCCGTTATAAGTACGTTAGTTATATATTTTACCGACTTAATCTCCCTCCTAGTAGGCGTTAATACTTATACTCTTAGCTTATTACTACATTATCTTGGTTCCTTATTTATAGTTATCTAATAGCTTATATATTAAAAGTACTAAAGGGTTATCCCCCATTTAAACAACGCGTGTAATTTATGGTTAATACCTTAAGCAAAAGTATTGCGATCTCTATTAGAGGGATCATAAGCATACCGAGGTTAATAAGTGGATTTCCTATATATCTTAAAGATCTAATTAATTCGTAGTAACTTTACGCTCCATTTAGCCGGGCAAATTACTTAATATTTAAAAAGCTTCTTCCTTCTATTCCAGCAAAGTAAAAAATAGATAAACTATAGTAATTCATTTATTCTGGCAAGGCAATTACTAAGTTACTTACTATATAATATTTTATACGCGTATTAGCAAAGCCTTAGCTACCAGGCGGCTAGAAGTGAAATTATCCTATAAACTATATTAGAGCATAGTAGCAAGTATTCTACTTAATTTAGATATCTAGCTTCCTCTAAAGTTAAAGTTTAAGTTATTAGCATTTAAATTACAGAAATTAGTTTTTTAAAATTATCTAAAAGGCGCCAAACTAACCGGGCGCTTAATACCTAGCCAACCATACTTCTAGTCTAAAATGGTATTAAAATAACTTAATTTAAAAACAAGTTTCCTATTTTCGGCTTATAGCCTACTTTAACAGTTACTTATTAGCTCTTACTCTTATTAGTTATAACTTTAATTTAATTACCAACCCCCACTAGTTGCCTTTTATACTTATAACATACCTTATAATATACCTCTAATAAAAACATACCTCTACTAACTTATATAGTTCTTATATATAACACAACAAGCGACAATAATGAGAAGGCAAAGATCCTCATAAAAAGATTTTTCCCTTAACCAGCTTTAGCAGACCTCAGCGATATCACAGGCGAAGCACCGGTAACTTGCCTAAGGGTTAACAGTGACATAACAACTGAAGAAATGGCTAGAACTATTAGCCGCCTTTTAAACAATACAGTATTAGGACTAGATAGGATCCTAAATAAAGCCCTAAAGACCTACGGACTACTAATAGCACCTTGGCTTACGGATGTAGCTAAAGCATACTTTATAATAGGCTACTACCTAAGACTTAGAAGAGCTATAACAACGTTTATCCTACGTAAAGAAGGTAAAGCAGACTACTTACTCCCAGGAAGCTACCGCCCTATTGCCTTAGAGAATACCCTTAGCAAGATCTTAGAAAGAGTAATAGCGGACCATATAGCAGACACGGCTAAGGAATACGCCCTACTACTATAAAGCTAAATAGGGGCAAGAAAGAACCGCTTAACACTATTAGCACTTACGCTACTCGCTACCACTATTAAATCTGCATAGGCGATGCGAAGGGACTTTATAGTATTAATGCTCAGCCTAGATATTAGTGGCGCCTACAATAATATACCCTATAAGCGTCTCCTATACATCCTTAGGGCAAAAGGCTTCCTAAAATGGATTATATAATTTATTTAAGGGTTTATAGGTTAAAAAAATATATCTACTAGTCTTTAGCGGATACCAAAGCCCCCCTATTATAGTTGCAACAGGAATACCATAAAGATTACCCCTCTCGCCTATACTCTTCCTTTTCTTTATAAGTAACCTGCTTAACTCCTTTAAGGAAGGGGCAACCTAGAGGATAGGCTTCGTTAATAATATAAACCTAATTATATACGGGCCAACAGCCGTAGAGAATTATAGAACACTAGAGAAAGTATATAACACCTATATAGAATAGGCAGGACGATATAGAGTCTAATTCTTACTAGAGAAATACTAGCTAATCTATTTTATAAGAAAACGCAACTAATCTACAGATCTTTAGTATATAATTCACATCTAAGGCTTTAGGGGTTAACTAGTTTAGGGCCTAAGAGTATTAGGAGTACAGGTAGACAGTAAGCTCTAGTAGAGCGTATATGCGGCGTAAGCGGCCTATAAGGGCCAAGCACAGTATATCGCATTATCTAGGATTATTAATTCTATATAGGGTCCATACTTCTAAAGGTTACGCCTACTATATATAGCAGTTATCCGGCTAATTATAATATATAGGTCTAGTATCTAGGCCATTAGAGAATCTAAAAAAGGCCCCCCTAAATTACTCCTTAAACCACTCTAAAAGGTCCAAATAGCCTGCCTTTAAAGTATAATAGGCGGATATAAGCGAACAGCCACAGCTCTACTTAAGAAGGAAGCTAATATTCCCCCCCTATAACTATATATTAAAGCTACTATAATATAAAGGGCGTAAAAGGAACGTAACTCTAATATTATAAAGTATATTAAGACACGCCTAAATAAACTATAGAGGGACCCTAGGGCGCCTTATAGGAGAATAAACCAATAACCCTAAAGTAGGGAAGATATATTAGAGAAACAGGTAAAGAAAGTAGAAGAAGAATAGTGCTACTTTAGGGCTTAGGCCTATATAGAGGAGAAAGGGAGACATGTAAGAGGCCAGTAAGAATAATAGTAAGAGAGAGAAAGGAGCTAAAGCAGAGTATAAAAGAACACTGGGAAACCATCTACCGTAATGTAATACTAGCTAGACCAACGCTAAAGAGGTATATAAGAGTTAAAGGTACAGAGGCTAACTAAGGCAAGAGGAACCCAAGCCGTAGTATAGTTAATACTATAGGGGGTAAACACCCTAGGGCTCTAAAAAGGCCTAATGAAGGCAGAAAATATAATAGTAACGCTTTTAAGAATAGGAATAATAGGACTAAAAGACTAGCTCTACTAGGTAGGTATTTTAATAGGTAGCCTAAGATGCAAATATAGCTGGCTAAGATAGACACTAAAACACGTAATACTATTATGCCCCTTACACACTAACTAAGAAGTAATGCTCTTAGTAGCTAGTATAGAGAACTATAAGACACTACTCTTAATATAAAAAGGCCTTAAGGCGGTTACCTAGTGGCTTATTAGCTAAAATATATTAAACCAGTTCCAGGTTATAAAGGAAATAATAATAGAGGGCGGGGGGGGCGAGCAATGGGCGCCCCCTAATGACTTTATAGTAGCAAAGTAAAGTATACAATACTAACGCGTCCGTAGGCTAGTTACAGCAGCAGTAGTTCCTAAGGAGGTTAAAAAGTAAGGTAGTAGGAGCACTATAGATGACTTGTAGGCGCCTCGCAGGCGCCTTATAGGCGAGTCCCAAGAGGCAGGGAGATAGATTATAGGGTTTTCTTAAGTTGAGTCTTTCTTAAGTTGAGTTTTCTCCCTATATATAAATAAGGAGTAGTCCGCGTAGGCCCAATAGGGATCCAAATCAGACGTTAAGCAATGAATTATTATTATATAACACAATTACCGTTAAAAATCCTAAGTTAGTATTATTACTATAAAGTCCTATTTATAAAGTTGACCCAAGATTAGCCTTTATTAATGACCTAGGTAAAACCTACTAGAATTATTAGGCGCCTAAAATAGTAAAATATATAATAATAAGGCTATAAGATGCTTTAAGTATAATAGGCTATATCTTATAAAGAGGGTAAAGGATTTCCAACATAATAGCGGAAAGGAATCCTATCTTATTAAGTGGGAGCCTAGTATAATTAAGTTTTGCTAGCTTATAGAGAGGTGCTCTAGGGAGTTACTTAAAGATATAACTAAGTTATACGATCCTATAATTCTAAATAACAGACTATACCGCGACCTTTGCGATATTATATTTTGGAAAGTAAACTAGTCTAATACCTAGGTTTTAGTTTCTAAGTTAAAAGGGGCAGGTAAATTAATTCACGATTATTAGATGGGAATTAGCGGTATTAGGTAAGTTTTTATACCGATAGTACTTTAATTCTTGGCTTATCTAGTTATAGGTGCCTAAAGACTTACAGATAATTTAAATAGTAGATTAGGAAATGTAAACAGATAGCGGAGATTATAAAATTCACTAGATAATAATCTATAAGTATTAAGTTTATTCTTTTACCTATCTAATCTATTTAGTAATATATATACCCGAAATCTATAGTATTTTTTAATAATTTAGGTAGAATATATACATCTATAGAGCGTAATTAAGTTTTAGCTTATATCGCTAGGTGCTATAAAGGATAAAGGATAAGGGATAAGGGCCTTAATAGTTTTTAATTATTAGTAGAATTAATTTTAGCAGGCCAATATCGTAATATTTCTAGATTTAAGTATGGATAATGTATACTAAGGTAAAAACAATGCAATCTTAAATTCGTTAGATCTCCTAGAATACCCTACTTAATATATTTCCCATTTACGGCTTAGCTAAAATTCAGTGACCTAAATTTATAGATCTTTCCTATTCTTAGCGCCGCATTATATCTTATTAAAGGAAGCGCTTTATTACGAAACCTATAGGGGTTATATACTAAGTTAAGATTACTAAAATAGTATTTATTATTTAGAATACTTTCTATTTTCTTATTTAGATTTCCTACTTTATAAAATTATAATATTAAATCCTAAAACAAATTCCTAAAACGCTAATAATACCCTATATAATAGGCTGCTAGCGCCTACCTAGCTAGTTAAGCTAAACTAGTAATAAGATCCAATCCTATAATAAAGACGTTAATCCTCTCCTTTATCTACTTTGCGTTTACTTTAGCGTAGTTAATCCCCTTTAATTAATCTTTACCTAGCCTTATAGACCTAATCTTAGAGGCGCAAGCAGGTTAAGAGCTTATGTTTTAGTAAGTTATGCCCTTATAAGTCCTATTTTATAACGCTAAATCTCCTTAGGTTATTAAACTCTTAAAATACTACATATAAAGCTATGTTAAGTTTTTAGAACTTAACTTTTCTCCTAATTTTGGCTATAGCCTAACCACATAACTGCGCAGGCGATTAAATAGCCCGGCTTAGAATTCCTCTAAGTGCGCCAAACAGAATAGCTGCTATTTAATAGTAAGAATCTCTAACTTATTATTTAGAAGCTATAGCTAACCCTTTAAATTAAGGCAATGCGTTAGTGCGGAGGCTATATTATTCACGCTATTAGAGATTTCTAGCAGAGTAGGCGATTATAAGGCCTTTTAAATAGATAGTAAAAGCGCTTAAGTTATAGTAAATTATAAAGGAAACTTTACTTAGGTAGGAATACCAGTACTATCTATAACTTGCTAGCCTATTAACTCTTCTAAAGAGATTCTAGAGGCGGTGTACTTATAGTATATTAGTAAATTTCCTAAAATTAGTTATAATATAGTTAAATTAGTTTTTGAATTTAATCTTTAAAATAGTTAAAGTAATACTATTCTTTACTCTACTTATAACTAACTTATAGATAGGGGCTAAAATTAATTTCTATTAAACGAACGATTAGAAATAAAAACTCTGTTTTATTAAAGAGGGCTTTAGAAGCTCTCTATATACATAAGGTAGATCTAAGCAACTAAGATAAATATTATAGGCAACTGAGACAAAATCGGTAATAGAAATAGGTGGTAAGATATAGGGTACTAGGTATTAAAGACAGTAATAAAATAGTAGTAAGGAAATCTAATTTAGGTTGATAATTCCTCTTAAAACAAGTTCTATTTACTCTATATTACATCTACCTAGACTATAAAAAGTCCTAGAAATACCCCTATATATCTACCATAGCTATTTAGGTAAATTCCTATATTATTTACAATTAGGGAGAAAATAGCGGATAACGTTAGCGTTAATTGCTAAACTATAGCTCCTATATTTGTTAGCTGAGTTAATATAATTTAAGTTATTAAGTTCTATTTAATTTAAGGGAAAAGGTATACTATTATAGAGAATAATAGGGCTTAACTTCCTAAAGTAAACCCTAAAGCGTTTTATATAAATTTCTCCTTAGCTCTACTAGTATTTAAGCTAAACACTATACTAGCATAGCAATAAGATTTCTTAACGGTTTAAGCACAGTAGAACTATTACGGGACATATATTTTCACCTTATAATTAATTAAGAATTTCCCACTTATATTTACTAGATTAAATTAATTAAAACCTATACTAAACTAACTATTACTTTAATAAGGGTCTCCAAAACGGCTTTACATTAAGGTATAGTTAAGACTAAGAAAATTAAATCTTAATATCGTTCCAACCATAGCGTTAAGCGTATTTAGGGAAAAAGATAAATTCCTACGGTCTCTAACAGTTATATAAGCAGTAGGTTTCATAAGTAGTAAAAATTCACTAGCTAAGAAATTCCATATACCTACTACAATTCCTAAAAATCGCCCGCCTATTATACTACTCGTTTAATAGATTAATAAGTTATAAAATAATACTACTTTAGTACCCTTTAGTAAAATAGCATACTAAATTAAAGTAGCGATAATAAGAGTGGAAATAATAAATAGCTATATAATGCTTTATCTAATAGGTAGATAATAGCTTTAACAGATATTTATATAAGATATTAAAATAAAATCCTTAAATAAGTAATCTAGTAACGTATTTAACAAAGTATAATTTAAAAAACAGAAATATTAAAATAAAAAATAAAAATATATACTATAAATAGGAACGGTAGTTATAGAGGTTCTATAAAAGATCTTAACTTACCCTTAGTTATCTAAACTAACCTCCTTTTAATTATCTACTCTTAATTATTTAACCTAACTTTAATATTACCAATTAGCACAGAAGAATACTTATAATAGCGGACGTTTAGATTAATAGATTTGCGATTAAGTATTAGGGTTTATTATAGATCGATAATATACTATACCTAAGTCTCCTACCTACTAACTTTAAGCCACTAAGCCTAACGTCTTTAAACCCAGAGCTATTAGGGACAAACTTAAAATTAAAATTAGAGAATACTGTTAAGCCGTTTAGAATATATTTAGATTATTAGCAACCTAAAGTTTTAGTAGTAAATAATAACTCTAAGGAAGAAGAGGAGATAGAATAAGTTATCTTAGATAATAAAATAGAGATAAGTCCCTTAGATAATAAAGATAACATTAAAATAAAAAAGGTTAGGGTTTAGAAACTAACTAAAAAACACTACTCCCTAGACGAGGATAGGGTAGCACTTTAGCTTAAAGGGGCAGTGCAAATATCACAAGCTTAAGAAAAAGGACTTAGCGAGGTACCGGAAGAGATAAGAAAAGTATATCACAAAGCCTTTCCCTTTATTAGACGGTGGTAGGATATAAATATTTTATTAACCTATAAAAAAGCGATAAACAAACTAGATACATAAATTAAGAAATTTAACCGTAATTATAATTCTAAGCTAGTTTAAGCCATCTCTCCTAAGTTTAATATAAACTATAAGAAAGCTAAAAAGGCTGTAGTAAAGAATTAAATATTGGATGAAAATAATAAGGATATAGTAAAGAAGTTTTAATAAAAAGTCTAGGCTAAGTTTACAAAATTAAAAAAGAAATTTAAGTAACCAGACCGCCATTAGTATTTCCCTTAAAAAATAATACTAGACAATATTTAAGTGTTTAAAAACCAGCTTAACAAAATTAATACTCTTAAGAAAGGAATAGTTACAAGAGAGGAAAATATTAAAAAACTTACGGAGGGGTCAGTTGTGTTTATTAAGTTACTAAAGAAAGTAGGCATTAATTATAAGTTAATAACGCCAAGCCATATTAAGATTAAAATTAAGCAGTTAATTAACGAATCGCCAAATACTACTACTGCCTATTTAGCCTATTTAGAGGCCCTAAGAGGCCTAACACCTAAGCAAATAGCGGTGTAGAACGATGTTAGACTATAAGTATAGGAATTTTTCAACTTAGCCCGCCAAAAGAAGTCTGTAGTAAGAGATATGTCTCTAAAGAATATAATTAAAGTAGCTAAACAGAAAAATATAGAGCTTATAAGAGTTAATAAAGAGCTTAACCTAGTTTTAACTAATTATAAAATACTAATTTAATCTATAAAAGAAATTCTTAGTATCTTAGAGATATTTAATAAGGATATCTAAGAACAGAAGAGAGACGCACTTATACTTAGGATTAAAGCGATACTATTATTCGGAGGTATTAATAGTATAAGCACTTAGATTCCTAGAAAGAAGCTAATACTCTTTATAGGCGCTACGGCTTAAGAGAGCTTAAGGCTGCTAAACTCTATAGAGGGTAATTTAGCCGAACAATCAAGTAGCGCTAGCGGTGCTAGGCCATTTATAAAGATTAGCTCTGCTACTACTAATGCATTAAGCTCTGCTAAACCCTCTATAGGTATTAACCCTACTTCTAGAGTAAGCAATGCTAAAGTAAGCTCTGCTGAACGACCTATAAAGAGTAGCTTCCCTACTAAAGCAGTAAGTTTAGCTAGAGTCGGCAGTTCTACTAATAAAAGTAGTGCTAATAAACTACTATTTATTTCCGAAGAAGAAAGCTTTACTAAATCGCCTATAAAGAGCGGTTCTACTACTAAGAGGGTAAAGTTTGCTAAACTATCTAGGCCTAATAGAAAAAAAGCTAAAAGCGTCCTACTTAGATAGGACGCCCTAGAACCCGCTACAAGGCAAATACTTATAGTTCCTCCCCCTATAAGGCTATTAGCTACAGCCCCTACTACTCTAGAATATTATATACTAGAGGCAATTAAATCTATAGAGTCTAATATAGACATTAATATAGACCTTAATAATTTAGACTCTTAATTAAACGACAATTATATTAAGATGCCTTTATATAAGGATAGAAGGACGGAATTTAGCATTCTAAAGGCTACGAGACCTTACGAAAACAAACAGCGAAGTCGCTTTATTGTTAATGCGGGCACAGAAAACCATCCATTTTACTAAGTAATTAGTGGCTACTAACTTACGCTAGGAGGTGCTGATAAGCTCTAGAGTATAGAAGAGAAACACTCTAAGTTCGATAAAAAATGGTAAAAGGTGTATATAAATAACGGGAGTAGTAAAAGAAAACGAATCAACATTATTAAGAAACTTGGCCTATGTGTATAGGTCCTATAATCCTGTAATAATAGCAAGCAAAAGCTAGATACCTATATTAGAACCAAGGTTTATAAGGAAAAAACTAAAAACCCTTACGTTAACGAAATGCCGCTTATTAACTAGTTGACTAAATTAGAAATAGTCGAAATAAGTAATAAGCGATGGGGAGAGGCTTAGGTAGAGATTCTGACGCAAGCTTATATAAGGAAGAGGAAGGTATTTAAGAAATTAAGGATGTGTTAGCTGCATCCTAATATAGGGAAGCCGCTATTAGAGGAAGATAGAATAAATAAGCTATGGCTATTCCTAGATGCAGAAGGGTCTTTAAGTAGTTTAGACGGCGGCGGACGACAAGCTAGCGAAGAAATTAATATATCCGGTGTTAAAGTTAATAGCTCTAGCTCTAATTCTGATTCTCTTTACGGCTAAGGCTAGATTAGTGCTTTAGAATATTTAGTTATATCTATAATTAATGTTTAATGTTTAATATTATATAGAGTAAAGGATAAACTATAACGGAGGAACTATGGCGGCTAGTACTACTGCTAATTATCCTTATTTACTAAACCCTAGATTTAAGCTACACCTTATACCCGCTTAGCTTCCTTTAAAGGTATATTACTATTTCTCTTTTAATACTTTTTCTTCTCTTATACTTAACACTTATTAAATTAAGCGGATAAACTAATATATGCTGCTTTAGACAAGCAACTCTTGTTAATTAGTAGTCCGTACACTAATTGTAAGAAAAGAATAATAACTTTGTCTATTAAATGGTGGCTTTAGAGCCTCTATATATATATAGAAAAGGTATAGGAAATGAGAACGAGAAGGGGGTAGGGGGGTGGTAATAGAAATAAGGGGTAGGTGACCGAGTCAATGACTGAGTTAATAATTGAGTTAATGACTAAGTTAATGGGAGGTAGCTAAGTCGGTGATAAGATAACCTGATTTAGGTCGACAGTAAGTAAAGAATGAGGACTCTGTCTATTTAAACTATAAGGAAAAGAATCTATTTATATATAAGGTAGGTGTCTGAAATAGGAAAGGGAGGGGGGGTATAAAACTAGAATGGGGGTAGTAGTATAACTGGAATAGGAATAAGGATAGGGTAATAGGCTAAATTTAACCTAAATTAATAACTCTTCTCTTTTAAGAATATACCCTGCACCAAACGCCAATTAAAGAAATGTGCGATTCTGTAGATAGATAGCTCTTATCTGTTAAAAATATATAAGAAAATGGAACTAAACCAGCCGTAAGTTTGTATGTTATTAATTGGATAATTCCTGCTAATATTAAACCCGAAGAGCCCTATTATAATTGGCGAATCTTAGGAAAGGTAAAATAAAATAAACTATTAGACTAGTAATAACACGAGTAACCTTTACGCTTAGTTATTTTTACGCCTATATAACTTTATATAATCTTAAAGAATCTCTTTAGATACTAAACCCTTGCTAGCGGATTGTTTACAGCCGGATATAGGGCATTTGTATTAAGGGCCGTAAACACGGTTTATATGCCCCTAAAGAGTTCTTTCTAAATAAAATCCTTGGCTAGTAGCTTATTCGCAGTTAATATTAGGGCAATAATAGGAACTAGAGCTGTGGACCATTATTATATAATTTTAAAAACTATTTTTGCAAGATAACCCTCTTCTAGTGGCTTCTTTGTAATTAGGTATACTATAGTGGAATTAAAGAGAGCTGTAAGCCCTCCTTTTATATATAAAAAGAGCTTCTTTAGTACCTAGCCCTTTGCCTTTAGAGAATTTGCAACTAATATAAGGGCAAAGATATAATTTAGAATGTCCGTCTATATAGCGGTAAAAGTAGGATATATTATAAAAGCCTTTGCTAGTGGCTTGTTTGTAGTTAGGGTAGGGGCATTTCTTTTTATCGCCGTAAATATCCCTAATATGGCGGCGAAAAGTAGCTTTAGAGGGCAGGCCTTAGCCTCTAGCTTAATTATAGGTGACATAATGGCAAAAATATGCTCTAGAACTGTGGGAATCTTTTAAGTGGTGGGTAAGGGCTTTTTTTGAGGATAGCCCTAGGCCGGTTAATTATCTATAATCTTGGTAAGGATAATAAACTCTTTTAAGGCTGTGGTGGTCTTTAATATAGCCGCAAAGATTCTTTTTTAAAGGTAAACCTATTTTAATAGCCTTTTTATAACCTAGTAAAGGGTATAGATATTTTATTAGTTCTAAAGCGGCGCTATACTAGGGAAGGATTTATGGTCTATTTGGAATGCTTTTATAACGGTTTAAATCGTAACGCTTAATATAAGCGGTAAGAGCTTTTTTGGAAGAAAGGCCCGCGCCCTTAGCATAACGGCAATTTGTATAGCTATAATAATATCTTATTTAACCGTGTTTTGTTTGTCTGTATAATCTAAAATAAACTTTATAGTAGGACCCCTTACAACTGTTATATAAATATTAGTTCCTAAGTGTAGAGCTATAATACTTGCGTATAAACTTTACTTTTATTATAGGATAAAGAACTTTATCCGGAAGGCTATTTGTTTTATTATTAGGTGTTTAGAAACTAGGGGGTTCCGATTACCCTATTATTAAGATGTAATTCTCTTAGGTAAGATAATTAAGGTTATAAGCTGTTTAATTTAAGATCCTTAGGTTAATAAGATGCGGTAATATTGCTATTAACTCCGTAGTAATACTGTGCGTAATAGCAGCTAAGCTTTGCTGTTCTTCTATTCCGGGAAGATCTTAGAGAAGTTAGTATTATTAAAAAAGTCATAGCTAAGGGAATAAAAAGCTATTATAGTTTACGCTTAAGGTAGGGATACCCGCTCTAGTTTTAATAACCTCCTTATAAGGAAAACAAACGCCCCCCTTGCTAATGGCTTTACTTACAGCCTCTTTACGCGTCGCGCTTAATAAACCTCGCTCTTTAAAGGAGGCTTTAGTCGTTAACCTTAGTATACGGGTAGGCGTTCGCCCCTTGCGTATGGGACTTTAGGCTAAGGAAGTTTATTAGGTAATTGGCGGCATTTTTATAAAGAAGTTTGGATAGCTATAGTAAGAAATATAGGGCAAGGCGTAGACGGTTAATGTTAAAAAATAGAAAAAGTAGTAGGACCTTAATCTTTGTGGGGTCCTAGCCCTCCCTAGTCCTCCCTAGTCCTCCCTAGCCCTCCCTAGCCCTCCCTAGCCCTCCTAGCCGCTTTATAGAACCTCTATATAATTCTTTATTAGAGGGCGGGCACTGTTATTTAATCTAAGTTATTTTCTAAGAAATTAAACCTACCTATTCTCTCCCTCTAAGCCTTACCACCTAACCTATACTTAGTTGCTCTAAGTCTAATAGAGCCTCTAGTTTATAATTCTCCTCTTAGCACTAAAAGTTGTTTCCATTTTTTATATTTATAGCACTTACCTAGACTTTACTACTAGAGCCTTATGTTATAGCCTTAAACTTATTTAATAGAGGTTAGCTATAAGGCTTATCCGCTTTAAAAGATCTGGTATATATTGCTAAGAAGACTTAGGGAATATAAGCTCACACGCCTTAAGGGCTAATTATTGAATTAGATATCGCTACAATTTAATAGTTTGTTGTGGGACTTAGTGTATTATATTTATCTATCTTACCAGGCATTACGTGCTAGCGAATCCAGTTAATGATTATGCCCCGCCAAACCTGCCCTATATAGCTCGAATTTTAGAGTAATAAAACAACTATAACCTTGGAGTAAGGGCTATACGGCCAGCTAATAAGCATATGGATATTAAGGTCGTTAAGCGCGGCGGGCAAAAGCTCTCTCTAAAAATGAATTTTGATAAGGCTTTGCAAGCTCTTTATAAGGATAGGTGTCTCGTCCTTAAAGGAGCTATAAGTGTTAAGCCTACTTTGCCGGAATACCTAGCCTCCTTAGACTATGTTAAAAGAGATATTGTTTTAAATAAAGTAAGCATATTCTGGAGACTTTTAGAGGAGGACTAATATTGTCTAGGCTGTCCAAACGATACTTTTCTTGGCTTAAAACGACGATTTTTTTATTACGGCTTGCTTTCCTGTCCGATTTGGTCGCAGTAAACGTATAGGCTAAGATCTAGAATGGTAAAAGATGGTATTAATTAAAGAACTTATAGGGGCTTGGTGTTTCCATTTTGGTAGAGATTAGGATATTTCGTGGATAGTTTAGATTAATAGGTCTTCTTATAGAGTAGACAGTAGATAGATAGGAGAAGTAAGAGTAAATGGGGGCAATATATATGTGATATGAAACCTTATAGAGTCGCATTTACTAACAATATTAAGCTTTATTTGTTATTACTAGTTATTACACTTAAAACCTTACCTTAAGAAGTAACCAATTCCTAATATACACGCTATTGTGGTTTTATACTTAGGTAAAGGGTTTTCTAGGCACGGAAAGATTAACTACTAAGTAGGTAATAAAATTGAAGAGCTGGCCGGAAATAACTATTTTTATAGTAGCAATTATATAATTTAGAAACGGGAAGCTCTATTATAGTAGCGTGTAAAGTAAATTAATTTAAGACTACTATAGTATAGTTAGCTAGAATCTAAATAGAATACCCTTATATAGCAAAATTTCTATTTATATAAATCTACTAGTATATAGTATAACCTAGCACCTTAACGCTATACGTTTATTTAAAAATAATAGTACTAATCTATAGTTAGGGAGTAGGAATTAACTTAAAAAAATGCGTTATTTACTTACTTTAGCGCCGCTAGATAATGTTAAAAGCTAGTTAATAATACTTAGATCTAAGGCTAAATTGCGTAATAATCCACGCTATAGCATCTTCTAGTTAGTCATAGTATTATAGAAGAGAGAACTTTAATTAACTTACTATAATATCCTTAATAAATGCCTCTTTATTATTACTACTTAAGGTAAGTCTAGCGGGTATTATATTATTTATAGCTTAATCTCCTAAGAGCGGCTAGTATATCGTCTCTACTGGAGAATTAGAGGGTGCTGCACTAAATATATTAAAAGCCCTAGGAGGATTAAAGGGTGCCGCACTAAATATATTAAAGGGTGCCGTACTAAATATGTCCAAAACATTATGTGAAAAATACTGCGTTATTTGCTTAGCAAGAGAATTTAAAGGTGCTTCGTCTAATGTATCGCTAAAAGGCTATAGAAGAGGTGTCGCATTAATGTCTTTATATAGCTGTGAGGGCAATTACTTAGGTAGCCCTAGTCCAGACTTATAGGACCCTTAGTTAATAATATTCTCCTAAACTAACCTAGGATAATGGCCCTTTAAGTGACGGGTAAATATTACTAACGCTCCGAATTGCCTGTTATAAATTTTGCAGTAATTATTGCATTTAAATTAATGCTTCTTCTTAAGGTATCTTGCGAGATTATCTACCTAAGTAAAATCCTTAGTATAGAGCGGATATAGGAATTTGACGCTTCTAAGCTTCCTAGACTTTTTAGGCTCTCTAAGCTCCCTAAGCTTCTTAAGCTCCTTAGGCTTCTTAGGCTCCTCAGTAGCGCTTTTACTAGATTTTCCCTTTTCTAAAAGTGATACCCGTTTTTAGAGGTTCTGTAATTCCCGTGTAAAGAAGGGAATAAAATCCTTAGCCTATATAACCTTCTTCGTATAACGACGCTTCCTAGTCTGTGTAACGGCGCTATCGTATGTTACCTGCCAAATTCTACCATATTCTGCCGACCTGCGATTAGCCCGCCTAAAGCTAGCGCCTTAGCGGCTTACCCTATATATTTATTTACATCGGTCCTAGCGACCCCTTTTCCTTCTCTTTAGCTTAGTATCTTCGTAATACAGCATTCTATAAGCTTCGGTTTAGAGGCATTTGTACGAGCCGTAACATTATACTAAGCTCTCCCTACCTTGCCTGGGAAGGCCTTAATAATATCCTACCCCAAAGAAACTTCGTCTGCAACGACGCATTAATACACTATACTTAGACACTAAAACAACTTTATATTGCCTGGGAAGGCCTAGATAATATCCTACCTTATAAGCCAGATAGGACTGGACCTATACCCCTAGAATTAAAACTAAAGCGTATAATACCGACAAACCTTAGGAAGCTAATAATGGCACCTAAAGTAAGCTTATTTAAGAGAGCTGCCTCTACCTAAGAGGAACCTAAGATCTAATTGGGATTAGAAATTGAAGATAATAATAATATCGTAGATATACGCGAGTAGATTCGCGCCCTTGCAGCTAGCTAGGAAGCTAATCGTCTTAAAGTGAGAAATATATAAGAGACCCTATAAGAGATCCTAGAAAGCCTTGTGGCCCTATGAAATAGCCTAGCTTCCCCTTTTTAAAGCCCTAGCCGACCTGTTTACTCTACTAAATACGATATACTAGGGAGTACGGATATAATAATAAAGCAATTAAAGTCCGTTAAGCTCCCTAACCCCCTACTATTGTCTAATAGGATAGACCCTACCTTTAAGAATTAGAGGATTTAAGTATAAGGAAAGCTCCGCGTTAACTATAACTATTTCCTTTTTAAAGAAGCTAAAATGCTCTACCTCTTTGGTTAAACTACTAGGGACGCCTAACGGCACCTTTAAGCCAAGTTTGAGGATGACTCCCCTATCTAATTTATATCTATTAATAAGATAATATGGTACCTAGTGGCTATCTATATTAACCTAAATAAAGTACGGGATGCTTGTTATAACTATAATTACCTAATAATAAAACCGAACTAACCCTTTGCTGAATTCTAAACTTAATTCCTATACCTTATAGGAGAAGGCTAGGTTCCCCTTAAGAACTACTAATTAGACCTATATAATAAGCTAACAATCTAGCTATAAGAAAAGATTGCTGTAACCTTAGATAACCTACTAACCCACAAAAAACTTATAGCTTGTTGCCTATTATTAGACTTAGAACTAAAGCGGATTAACGCCCACCCTAATTAGCAGAAGCGACTCTATAATAATTGGAACTTGCTAGCTATACCTATAGGAGCTAGAGTAGGAAGATAAGTTATAACTACTCTTATACTAAAGGCGGTTATAACTATGCCCTAACAAGCCTTGCCTAACCAGCTATATACTACGCCATTAACTAGTATTCGCCGTAATACTCTAATTAACCCTGCCTCGGCTATATGCTTTAACTGTAATAAGTAAGGTTACTTTACCTTATCCTGCCTAGAGCTAAAGGATATAGGCGATATTAAGAAAATAGAGGAAGGAGAAACGTCCGATAAGTTAGGAAAAGAAAAACCCTAAGGAAAGACTCCCCCCTAGGGTACCCTATTAATCTCGAAGAGATTAATCTTAGTTAGTTAATAGGTGGAAAGTATTTTACGGTTCTATATATAGTATCTTAAAATGGATATAGAGTTAATATAACCGCCCTTATTAATACTAGAGTAAATAGCTTCGCCTTTATAAATACTGCCTATATAAATAATGTTGCTAAGTTTCTAAATATAGAAGCCATCTAACTAGAGAAGCCTATTTAGGTAAAGGGCTATAACGGCTAAGCCGGTTAGCCTGTTACCTATGTCTTAAAGTTATATATTGCTTTTAACGGACGACGCTAATATAGTATCCCCTTTTGTATCCTAGACCTAGGGTCCTATAATATAATCCTTAGACGAAAATGGATGTCCTATTTTAATATTTAGTTAAATATGTAAAAAAGACGGTTTGTTTAGCCGGAGGATAGACTAAGGTTACCCTTCTTTATTAGGGAGATCTGAACTAACTATAAGATACTAGCTATAAGGGCTAACTCTACCTACTAGTAGGATGTCTGGGCCTATAACCTAGCCTTTATTTAAAAGAACGCCTACCGCGAAGCTAGAAAGAACTCTATATTAATAAAGATACTCTTCCAAAGCGCTATGTTTAAAGAGGACTCTATATATAGAAGCGGGATAGATAATAATATAGATAACGTCTAAATTGTATAGATTTAACCGTTATAAAAAAGAACGTATTAATAGGATATAAGGGATAACCTCTAAAAGATATAATAAGAGCTAAAAGGAGTAACGATAACGCTAGTACCCTAGAAGTCCCTAAAGTTATATACGCCCCTATTATTAGTTAACCCCCCTACTATAAACATCGCCGTAATTAGCGCTGTAGCGTTCTACTTTAATATATACTAGAAGGATAATAAGGTCTTTATAATAAGCCTATATAAGATTAACCGAATTATTAATAATAGAGAGAAAAGGCCAGATAAGGAAACTAATAAGAAACTAGTTAAATGCCTTCTTCTTACTATTTATATAGGCTATAAGGATACATTCTTAAAGGCGGCCTTAAACAAGTTACCCCCCTATTAGACGTATAATTATAAGATTTAATTAGAGGCTAATAACTTGCTAGGCTATAGCCCCCTCTACTATTAATTGATGGATAAGCTAAAAGCAATAAAGTAGTACTTAATTAATAACTTAGATAAAGGGTTTATCGAGCTAAGTTAAGCCCCTTTTACTTCCCCTATCCTGTTCGTAAAAAAGCCTAATAGAGGCCTTCGTTTTTATATTAACTATTAAAAGCTAAATACTATTACTTAAAAGAACCGGTATCCTATTCCTTTAATTAATAAGACCCTTATACGTCTAAGCCAGGTAAAGATCTTTACTAAACTTAATATCCGCTAAGCTTTCTACTAAATTAGGATAGACCCTATATCTAAAGATTTAATAATATTCTATACCCGCTATGGTTCCTATAAATATAAAGTTCTTCCTTTTAGACTAATAAACGGACTAGCTACGTACTAAAGGTATATAAATGACGTTCTTTTTAATTACCTTAACGAATTCTGCACGGTATACCTAGATGATATTCTTATATACTTAGACGACGAACTTAAGTATTAAGTTTATATTAAGAAGGTCCTAGAGAGACTATGGAACGCGGGCTTATAAGTTAATATTAAGAAATGCGAGTTTAGGGTAAAACGTATAAAATACCTTAGGTTTATCGTAACTACGGAAGGAATTAAGGTTAACCCTAAGAAGGTAGAGGTAATCCGTAACTAGAAGCCCCCTTATATAGTAAAAGGAATCTAGTCCTTTCTTAGTTTTTATAATTTCTACTACTGGTTTATCTATAACTACGGAATTATGGCAAAACCTCTTATATGACTAACTAGGAAGAATACGCCTTTTATCTTTAATAATAGCTATAGGGAGGCCTTTAAAGAGGTAAAGAATTAGCTTATCTCTTCCTTAATCCTTTATTACTATAACCCGGACCTTAAATTAATGCTAGAAATAGACGCCTTTAATAGGGTTATAGCGGGAATCCTATTACAGTTACATCTAGATGGCGAATAGTACCCTATAGCTTTCTTCTTAAAGATAATAGACCTAGCTAAGTATAACTATGAAGTATATAATAAAGAAATATTAGCTATTATTTAATTACTCTTTTAATGGCGCGCAGAGCTTAAAGGTATAAACTCCTGGATTAAGATATATATAGATTATAAAGCCCTAGAGTACTTTATGACTATAAAGCAGCTTATGGGGCGATAAGCCTAGTAGGCCGAAATACTCTCCTAATTCTTCTTTATAATTATATATTATTCTAGTAAGTAAAACTCTAAGGCTAATACCCTAACCTAAAGAGAATAAGATGTAGGACCTTAGGATAAGCTAAAGACCTAATATTGGACGCGCGCCCTTTTTTATCTAGAATAGCTTAACTTACGGATTCTTAAGGAGCTAGACTTCTAGTAAAACAAGCTAGTACTAATAGAGGAGTCCTTAGATAAGCTAATAGGGCTAATTGACCGCCTCCTAACTATAAACCGCACGGCTAATGCCCTAAGGGCCCTCCGCGAATAAGCCGCGAAAGAAGACCCCGATTTTAAGATGGAGGAAGGATTGCTCCTATACTAGGAGCGGCTTATAGTCCCTAACGTTAATAATCTATAAACTAAACTAATCCGCGAAGCTTATTACTAAGTCTCTACAGTATACCCTAGCAAGAATAAGACCTATAAAATTATTAACTACCGCTACTACTGGCCGAGAATAGTTGTGGATATTAATTAATATATACGGAACTGTAAAGACTACTAAAGAGCTATAATCCTACGGGATAAGACCCTAGGACTACTTAAGCTACTCCTAATACTAGAGCGCCCTTAGTAGTATATCTCTATAGACTTTTATAAACTACTTAGGGACCGTAACGGATATAATATAGTTATAGTTATAATTAACCGCTTTAGTAAACGCCCGTTTTTAATTCCATGTTATAAGAATATTAATGCTAAAGAGGTAGCCTAGCTATATATCTATTACGTTTACTAAATCTATAGACTACTAGATACTATTATATCCGATTATAGGCTATAGTTTATATTAGCCTTCTAGAATAAGTTTACCTAAATCCTAGGTATTAAGCTAAAGCTTTTTATAGCTTATTACCCCCAGATAGACGGTTAGATAAAGATTGTAAATTAGTACCTAGACTAGAGGCTTAGGCCCTTTATTAACTATTTCTAGGATAACTAGTTTAAACTACTACCCTTAATAAACTACGCGCAAGCAACCTTACCCTATAACTCTATAGGGTTTGCCCCAATTTAGCTGGAAATGGGATACTTACCCCGTATAAGCTTTAACTAAAAAAGGCTAGAAGAACCCTAGACTATATAAGAGAAGCTATTCTATGTTAAGGCCTAATAGTACGCTAAATGATTAGAGGATGCCTAAACGGTAGCCCGCAAGAACCTAGAAAAAGCTTAGAGGTTAATAGAATAGTAGGCGAATAAACACCGTTAAGAGCCTAATTTTGCCCTTAGCGATATGGTCTAGGTTATAATAAGGAATTAAAGGACTAAATAACCTAGCCGTAAGCTAGATTACTAGATGGCAGGACTATATAAGGTTTTTAAGAAGATAGGTAACTTATATAAGATAAAGCTCCCAGACTTAATTAGGGTTTACCCTATTTTCTTATTAGATAAGTTATGGAAAGCTGTAAACAACCTATTACCTAAATAAAAGAATGAGCTTCCCCTACTAGTTTAAGTAAACGGTGATAATGAATAGGAGGTTAATAAAATACTAGCCTATAAGATAGTACGGGGAGCGCTAAAATACCGTGTTTAATGGAAGGGCTACAATCCTGACCCAACCTGGTACCCTATGTGGAACTTTATAGGCTACCCCTAGAAGCTTAAAGAATTCTATAACCAATACCCTAATACGCCTAGACCCCTAAAGTACCTAGATAAATGGATGGAATGCTAGTATAATAAAGATAATAAGTTACCGAAAGAATATAGGGACAAAAACGCCCCAAAGCCTTAATACAGCTGTCCGCCAAATTCTGCCATATTCTGCCGTTTTCTGCTAGTACCATAAAATTTTAGATGTTTAGGAACTTTAACCGCCGGTTAAAGTTGTCTAATTGGTTAGATCCATGCTAAGACTTTTAGCGGCTACTCTTTCTAGCCTAGTACTTCCACTTAGCCTATAATCGCCCTTTATACTTAGTTAGGACGGACTTATGTTCCCTTTATCTCCTCATCTTATATTTTTATAATCCTACATTTATAAGCCTAGTGCTACCCTATTTTTTCTAACTAAGCCTAAGGGCAGGCTTTCTTTTAAAGAGGGGGGTAATGTAACGGCGCTATCGCACGTTACCTGCTAAATTCTGCCATATTCTGCCGACCTGTGATTGGCCCGCCCAAAGCTAGCGCCTTGGCGGCTTACCCTATATATTTGTTTACATCGGTCCTGGCGACCCCTTTTCCTTCTCTTTAGCTTAGTATCTTCGTAATACAGCATTCTACAAGCTTTGGTTCAAAGGCATTTATATAAGCCGTAACAGTCTGTTCGTTGCCCTAGTGTTTAAAGATTAACCTGTAATGTTTTTAAGCTGCGCTTATATTGCGATAATTAATAGTAGATATATTTTAGTCCTAGAGTTACTAAACTAAAACTATAAGCAGATGCAACTAAGACTAGGTTAATCTTGTACTTACAGTTATTATATTAGCCTTAATGGTGTTCCTTTTACCTCTAAACATCTAGTATGGCGTAGAAGAAGCAGCGGTAATATAGCGCAGAGTAGAAACCGAATATTAAGTATAAATAAACACGTTAGGAGAACTGAGGGGTTAATGTAATAACTTTTAATACGGAAATTAAAGCGAGCAAATTAAAACCCTGGTTATTCTTCTGCCTTACTAGCTAGGATAAGTTAGTTTTTATTTACTTTATTTTCTACTATTATTTTAGCCTAAGGTAGGGGAGTGTGGTATAATATAAAGTTAAAGGGATTATTAGATCTCTTTAGATCTATAAGGGCCGCACTAAAAAGAAGGAAGCAAAGGGAGGTATTAAGAGTTATTATCTAAAAAATTATTCGCAAGCTTAGATATTTGCTAACTCCTATAAAAACCCTTTTAAGAACCCTTATCCTTAGCCGCTATAGGGAGCGTTCCTAAGAAAGTCTAAAGAATTTAAAGTAGGATATAGTTGCGCGTTAATATTTAGAGGATAGGAGGCTGTATAATCTACGACCCATATTAATAATAGGAAGGATATACTAAAAGTTTACTAGTGACGCTACCTTAAACAGCAAAGCCGTATATATAATCCATTTTATAGTTATTAATATTTAGGGCAGGATTTATTCCGTAGAGCCCCGGTAGGTCCTCGCCTTTAGATATTTTAAGAGCTAAAGAAGTGCTTTCGCGGTAAGATGTCTGCATTAGGGACTCTTAATAGCTGTGGAGTTCCTATAAGTAACGCTCTTCCTAATATATAGTATAAGTACTAACCTTATAGAACGTTCTTCTCCCCTTTATTTTATAATTCCTATGTTATTTAATTCTAGGCTAACGTAGTAATTAGTGTTATATTCCTCCCTAGAAACGCTTTTTATAAGGGTTCCTTCCAAGCCTACTAAGCTAGATTAGTCTTAAGCTGTTCTTAATTAACCCTAACCGTGATCTCCGTACCTTCCATAAAATCGTTTAAAGCTTTACTCTAGTCTATAGGAACTTCGCTAACTCTAGCATCTTTACTACGAATAGCGGGTTTCCTCCTACGGCGAACGGTAATGGTATAATCTAACTTATGCACTACGCAGTTAGTATATAGTGCTCTATTTTCACTAAAGTTATACCTTATCTTTTGGTATCGGCAATAGTTGTAAGCCTACTTAGCCCTTAACTATTTCCTAGTCTTAGCAGCTCTAGACGTAGTATTACTAAGCCTTCGCGACTTAGCGGCATCTTCTAAATTAGTATTTACGTCAGTGCTAGATATAGGCTATAGGGCGGCGCCTTTAATCTCTACCTTCGACACTAGTAACTCTCCGTTATAATAGTATAAACTTTATAACTTATATCTATTTATATCGTGCTTAGAGATGCTATTAGCTACTAATAAGGCAACTAGTTACCTATTTTTCTCCACTAAAAGCTATATAAGAGCTTTATTTGCCCGTAAGGTACTAGCTTGTTTTTCTAGGGCCGTAATATAAGCTTTCCGTTAATGACGTCGATCCTCTTTAGTGCAGTCTTAGGCCTATCTAGGTTAGCCTCTAGGTACTATATAACAATCTATATAATAAAATATTAAGGCTACCGTCTTTAAATTTCCTATACTAATATAATAGTTAAAGGGTAGTCTATTATAGATTATAAGCAGGACTTAAAGTTTAAGTTTCCTTAATATAGCACTTCTTGGCACTTTAGCCCTCCCTAGCCCTCCCTAGCCCTCTTTATAATTCCTTTATAATTATATAGGGACTAAAAGGCTTTTTAAGGTTTCTATCCCTACCCTTCTCCTAGGCTTACCAGCCTCATATATTCCTACAGCCCTTAATCGGCCTAACCCGTTATCTAACCTAGGATTTTAGAGCCTAGAATCGGAGATAGAATAATTTCCCCAGCTTAGCGCCGGGCGCGATACTAGGACACAGCTAACTAAGCTAGAGAGATATATTAACCGGCTAGTGGAATAAAATATTTCCTTATAAAGCTAGATAAATTATAGGATAGCGGGCTGCATATATGGTTTTTTAAGGTAAGCGGAAGGTATATTAGCGAAGCCTTAATATTCCAAAGCCACTAAGAACATTTTAATAAGGCTAACTGTCCTGTATTCCAGCAGCGCTTTTTTAATCTATAATTTCGCCTATAGCAACCCTAAGTTTAGTAACGGACATTTGCCAGAAATCTATTTTACCGGCCGCCTCGGACCGTAACGGAGTTTTTGCCTCTATAAGCGTCACTAGGGCCGCTTACAATACCTTAAATAATTAAGAAACTTCCGTTAATATCACTAAAACCTTATAATATTGATTAGCCTATACTACTTGCCGAAAAGCTAAAACGAGATATAATAGGGAATTTCCATACGGCTTCTGTAAGACTTTAGGTTAAAGCTATAACTATTAGGATATTTTAGCTATAACGGATAAAGTAGGCGGCTAACTATAAACCTGGCGGCCTAAACCGCTAGGCTATAGCTACGCCTAAAATTTCGAATTCCTATAGGGAATAGATTACGTTCTAGCGAATTAAAACAATATCTAAATAGGAGATATAGGTTACCAGCTAAATGCCTAATAACACGCGTATAACTATCTAAACTAGCCTAGGTATAATATTCCCAGTACCCATAGCTAGCAAGGTAGACTTATTAGAGGTAGTTGCCTTAATAGGCTATATATTATTAGTACTTCTCCCTCCTAGATCCCCTCTAGTTTACTATACCGCTATTATAGTTATATTACTAATATGCATCTATATACAGCTTATTATGCTCCTCGCTACTATCTAATATAAGAGCGTAATTTATATTAGTTTTAAGGCCGCCTAGAAATATTTATACTTGCTAGCAGGATTAAGTAAGATAAAGGGTAATAGTTAAAAATCAGTGGCCTATATAAATATAATAAAGGTAAAACTGCTTAAGGGCTGTTGGTTATAGTAGCTAGATGCCGCTGAGTGGAAGGCGATTTTCTTATATACTGTTGTTTGCCGTAAAGATAGGATATAAGCAAATTGTATAGAGGCTGCTGGTCTTATGCAAATAACTATATATAAAGAGCTATATCTTATAATATATATAAGCGTCCTTAAATCCAAATGTATATTGGGATATTAATGGGACGGATATACTAATAAGCCTTATTAAACTCGCATTAATATTAAATTTCCCGTTTAAAGTTCTCTTAGGTTATTTTAGCAGCCTTAAAAATAGCTTAGATGTTATTATATTCCATATACTAAGCATTCTTCGTAAGTTTACGGATAATCCTACACCTTATAGTAGTTATATTAAAAGTTAAAATATATTTATAAATATTATAAAAAATTAGAGTAATTTAGACAAACCTAATAATAAACTTTAACCTCACCTAATTTATTTAATTTTTATAGGTTATTTTATTCTATATTTTCCTAAAATATATTACAAACTTAGCCAATTAAGGCACGAGTACGGCAGTAGGATATATATAAGCCTATATAATTAGATTATCTATTAATAAAGATATAAAGCTAAAGAAAGGAAAAGAAAGGAAAAGAATAGTTATGCTGCTTAATGTCGGGCTTTATATATCCTCTAATTACGTGCTATAATTACGTGTCTGCTACTTTCTACTATCCCCCACCACAGTCTTCCGTAATCTACCGTTTTCTATTAGTACCGTAATAAAATCCAGCAAACTTAGGCCAAAATCTTGTATAATTTTAACGGCATTTTAATTGCCTTAATAAGCTTATAAACTTAATGTCGCCTAAATTTTAATAAAAGCGTTGGTTTCTGCTAAATCGTTAACTTGTAAATATTTATCCTAGTAAATTATAATAGAAATCCAAACAGCACCCTACCCACGCTTATATATATCATTTTTTTATAAACTTCTTAGCTCTATCTACTATTGCCATTTACTTTAAATGCTTTTTAGTAAATATAGCCTAAAGTTATTATTATAGGCTTTTGGTCCTTCTAGGCCGTAGCTGCAATATTCTATTAAGAGATCGCTAAGCTAGGGAAGAAAGGCTTAGTCCGATTACTAACTAAGTAATATAGATACGCAATGGTTCCACGGCCCTTAATCCGTTTATTACCTCCTATCTAAACTCCAAAATAACAAGCATAAGGGAATCTTCTACCCTCCTTCCTAAACAGCTTAGTCGCCAAATTATTCCCCCTACTACTAAAGAGTAGTTTCCTCTCCTAAATATTAACATTACCTAGTTATAGATGTTCCTAATTTTCCCGTATATAGTATATATTTAAGGCTCTTAAAGAGCGGCTTAGCAACCTTAAGAAGAGCATTAGAGTACCGTTTACTAAAGTAATACCGTTTAACTCTAATAAGCTAGAGCATATTCCAAAGTATATTAAATTATTAAGCATTAGCATTACATATTTAGAGGGCCTAGTTAGTACTTTATTTAATAATATGGGTAAAGCTAGGGTTATAAAGTAAAGGGGTAAAGGCGAGGTTTATCTAGTTATTAACTATAGTAGAAAATATGGATCTAAAAAAAGATTACGCAGGTATATTTAAAACACGTCTAGCCTAGGCTATAGGATTTAGGCTAAGGCTATTGCTTATACCTTCTATATAGAATATAATATTAATCTCCGCAGCATTAATAGTCTCTAGGTTTATAACGAATAGTCCTACCCTAAAATATCTGCGTACTAGATTAAAGTTTATAGACTATTTATAAGAGTTATTCCGGGTAAGTACCTTACAAAAGCTTTATTCAATCCGCTTATGCCAATATTAGCATTATTTTTTAAGACTTTAAGATCAGCTTCCGACGTAGAAGCCCTAATAAGAAGCGTAGCCAAAGAGTCTCCTAGGTTATACTATTCTTAGAATACTATAGCCACCCCTTAAAATAAGCCCCCCCTAGGTTCCACTACTACCAGTTTTAAGTTTAACTTAGATCCTCGCGGAATAACAGCAAGGAACCTTAGCGAGCTCGGTTTTAATACCCCGGTGGGTTCCAACTATGCTTTTATATATAACGTAGCTAATATTAAGTTTAATATAGACCCTTACGGAATGGTAATAGGGAACTTTAACAAGCTTAGTTTTGATGCCCCGGCAGATTCTAATAGTGCTTTTATATATAACACGGCTAATATTAAGTTTAATATAGACCCTTACGGAATGGCAATAAGGAACCTCAGCGAGCTTGGTTTTAGTGCCCCTATAAGTCCTAATAGCGCTTTTATATATAACGCGGCTAATATTAAGTTTAATATAGACCCTTATAGAATGGTAATAAGGAACTTTAATAAGCTTAGTTTTAGTGCCCTGGCGGGCTCTAATAGCGCTTTTATATATAACGCGGCTAATTTTAAGTTAAGTATAGACTCTTACGGAATAGCAATAGGGAACCCCAGTAAGCTTAGTTTTAGTATCCCCGCGGGTTCCAATAGCGCTTTTATAGGCAATACCATTAGTTTTAATTTTAACCTAGGCGGTTATAGTAACCCAAGCATTAATTAAGGGAGCTACTTCTTAAGCGGTAGGGAGGAGTGGCAATAATTTTCCTAATAGGCTGCTGGATATAGTATTTTAGCTTAATATATAGACTATATTAATATAGTAGGCGGTATTTTAAGCATAGAGTTTCGTTTAGTAGTACTTTAATTTTTCTAAGTAATTAAATAAGTTGGGATTTATAGCGAATTTAAGAGTGCTTCCAAACATAGTAAATAACTATAGCCCTTCCTACCCTACTAACGGGGTTTAGAGTTAACCTCCTAACCCACCCATTATAAAGAATAGTATCTCCCCTATAAGCCTTAATCCTTACTATATTATTTATTATCTTACCCTAAAGACTTATATTATAAAGTATATGCCATTTCTAAGTTAAGTCTCCCCTAAGATGACAATAAATAATTTTAATAACCTCCGTCTTGCTAGCAAGTTCCTCCTAGTCCTTTAACCGCCCAACTATTAAACTAGAATCCTTAGGGAACTCTCTGTTATCGTAATAGGAGCTTATAAAATTACCATTATAAGGCAGGCTTAGGGTGCTTAGGATACTTTAAATATACTAGTAGGTGTTAGCTTATATTATAACTAATATTTATAAAGGAAGCTAAACTAGGTTCTACTTAACCTGCTACCTTAATATTTCCGGCCTTAAGCCCGTAACATTTTTTAACACTAGCCAGCTATTATCTTTAAGAGTTTAGCGGATAAGAGCTTATATAGAAGGCTAAGAAAGATCTAAGGTATTAGGTTTTTCTATATCTTTTTTAAGAATTTTAACTTAATAAGAACTTATCTCTAAATAATGTAAAAAATGTTAGCGCGGGGCAGTGTGGGATATTATTCTGCCACTAATGCTAAGAAGTGCTCTAGACAACGTTAGTGCCTAATATCTTAGCATATAACCGTTAATGCTTCTAAAAAAGACGAACTATTATTACCGTTATTAAGCTTAAGTAAATTTGTTCCTACCAAAGTTACTATTAGCTTATACTTTTAGCTCTAATAAATTATATATTAGCTTAGTAATAGTTGCTACAGGGAGCCTAAGCAACGCTTTTGGCATTTTTACCTGCCTATTAGCCAGGTCGTCTTATTACACGCTTAGTTAGAAATAGATTAGATATTCTATTAGCATTAGCTAAAGGATAATAGGAGAATTCCTAAAGTTAATAAGAGAGGAGTCTGGTGTTAAACGATAGAAGGGTACTTACTCTTAGGTAGGAGATTTAGGTGTAAGTTTGCCTTATAATATACAAATTAGCCTATATAGGGCGCATTACGCCCCGCTTCCATCCTTCCTAGTATAATGCTACAATTTACTTTCTTAGCCTTTATCTATGCTAGAGCTTGCTACCTAGCTCCAGCGGTCTATTAAGACTTTATATAGGTTCTATCCGGTTAAAGCAGTATGCCTAAAGGGAGGATTAGTATAGATAATAAGTGTTATAGCTAGGCCTAGGTTAAGAAGACTAACTAATTAAAACCAATAGTTTACTAGGGCTTTTATACATTACCAAAAAATTAAAATATATCCTACATATGGGTAAAAGCCGTCACCCGCTTGCTCCGATAAATTATAGATTATAACACCACCTTTTACGTAGAAAATGTGAAGATTTAGATGCTAATAGCTAATATATAGAGTTAGAGACAGAGCAGAGGTAGTTCCTTATTTAATCCCGATTATTAAGCCCTATAATAAAACGAGACCAAAATTTAAAGGTCTAAAGCACGGGCTTTAGGACTAAAGGCGTAACGCCCAAAAGCCTAGTCTAGCCGCTAAGTCTTATAAAGTATAACGACTATAATTAATAGGTCTGCGCGCACGGGCACTAGGACTAAAAGCGAGACGCTATAAAGCACGGGCGCCTGGATAAAAAGTAACCCTATAAAGCACGGGCGCCTAGATAGAAAGTAATCCTAAAGCACGGGCTCCGGCACTAAAAGTGATCTAAAACTTAAGCTCCACTATAAGAATTCTAAAGCATAAGCATCTAGGCCAAAAACGAGACGCCCTAAAAATATAATGCTCTCTAGCTAGGCCACTAAGGTTTATCGCGCGGGACCGACTAAACACTATCCAAAGCCGACTATGTCTAGTTTAAGCGCTAAGTAATGGAGCAAAATAAAGCAAAACCGTATCTTAAAAGTATACTAGCCGCGTACGTATATATATATATCGCGGCCCTTATTCTTTTTTTTTTCTTTTTTTTCTTTTTATATCCATTGTATTATACTACGTACAATACTACGCATGCAGCCTCTAGGCTATGGCGCTATAGTTTTATATATATGAATCCTTTCTAGACAGCTTAATATGTACTAGTAGCTGTGTCCTAGTAGTTTATAAATCCCTAAATTAGGGATTTACAGCTTCCTAGTAAATACTAGGTTGCTAGCAACTATTAGGTAGTAAGAAAACGGTAGGAAAATAGTANAAAAAAATTGAAATAAAAGTAATCCTAACGCCTGTCCCTGTCCTATTTGTAGTTTATTTCTGTCCTTTTGCTTTCTATAGTCTATCTACTAGGACTTTAGTAGGAGTTACCTCCTTCTAGAGATCCTGCTGCTCTTAGCCACTTTCNAGTAGCTATTTTTGTCCTACTTAAAAATAGAAAAAGCGCCCCTCTTCCTTTTTTTGTGNAAAAAAGCTTCTCTAGGGAAAGAGAAGAGCCTATTTGTCTTTGCATTTCCTTTCTATCTTCCCAATATAGTCTGCATTCTAGTAATAGATGCGTAGGGGTTTGTACCGCGGTACAGTCCCTAAAGCATCTACCTTCTTTATCCTTCCCTATTGTTTTAGAAAAGGATTTAAAGAAGCCTTTTCCTACTTTTAGTTGGAAGAGAGCTGATTGTAGCCTTTTAGGATATTTATCCTTAGGGGCTTTAAAAGAAAAGGGGTAGTTTCCTTTACAGATTCTAGTATAGTGTTTTCCTTTGCTTTTATTCTGTTGCCAATTGTCTTTCCACTGTTCTAGTATCTTTTCTCTTGCTTGTCTCCCTAGGTAGGCTAAAGAAGTATAAGAAGATTGTAGTTTTCTTCTAGAGAGGCCCTTTTTAGCTAGCTTATCTGCTATTTCATTTCCATAGATTCCTAAATAGCTAGGAACCCAATAGAAGTTAATAGAGATACCCTTACTAGCTAAGTAGGAATAGCTTTGCGTGATTTTAAAGACTAGCTCTTGTCCCCCTATAAGAGAATTAAGCTGCAATCTCTTAATAGCCGCTTAGCTATCTATAAAGATATAGACTTGTTTCTCTTCTAGTCTTTGTTGTTTTAGGTATTTTAGGGCCCTATAGACTATATAAAGCTCTACGTCTATAATTTCCATATAAGGTCCTAAATTCCAGTTTATTACATATTTGATCCTATTTCTCTCCCCTATTTTGCATACGGCAGCTATATTTGATTTACTATCTTTAGAGCCATCTGTATAGTATATATCTACTAGGTCCCACTCTAGGGATTACAGCCTTTATTCGTTTATATAGATACTCTTCGCCGCTATTATAATAAAATTAACAACTCTCCTTTAGTATATCTTAACTGCTTATATATTTATCTACCTAAGTTTCTACTTTTATCTTTATTTTTATAATAGAAAACAAAAAGTAACACAATAAGCTTTAGTGCTAGCTACCCTCCTCTTATTACCCCAATTTATTTCTGCTATTATTTTAGTTATTATTAATGCATTTTAGGATTATATACGCTATACGTTAAATTATAGTTAATTTTTAGGCCAGAAATAGAACTAATATCTTATTATAGCTGACGCAAGATTACCGCTTATTATTTTATACGGGTTTATAACTATTCCTCTAATTGCTAAAGTAATTTATAAAGTAAATTTAAAGAGGGGTAAAGCTAACGGATATAGTATATGTCGCTAAATAAAGTTCTTTTTAAAGCTAAAATTGGCAAGCCAATTTTTACGGGAGTTGGGGTAGTAGTGTTCTTATTAAGGATAGCACTCTTTAGACTATAGGTTCTTCCTATATACTCTCCTAACCTCTCCCTCTAACCTATATCTATAGTTTAGTTACTAAAGCAGGCTATACACCCCTCTTAGAGAGTTCCCACTTTTGGTTTATATTAGAGGTTAGCCTCGTTAGCCTTAAAGAGATCTTTATTACCTATATATATTTAATTCTCCTTAAAAGCCGCATTAGAAGTAAGAGCGGTTTTAAATATAATCACGGCTCCTACCGCCAATAATTGCTCTATTTGTTTACTATAGAGAGTAATAACCTTGCCTAAAGGTATACTGTAATAGTCCTTATAAACGCTATTATAGTACTCCCTATCCTAGCGTATACGGGGCTAGCAGCTACTTATAAGGACTATAACATCCCTTTTATAACGGTAAACTTCTCCTTATAAAGTACGTCTAATTTATTGCTAACTAGCTAAAGTTTTAAATTGCCTGTATTAGCTAGAGAAGACCCTAGCAAATTATAGCGTAAGCACCTTCTACTACCCTAGCCGGTCTATTACCCTCTCGTCCCTCCTATTATAAAAAGTCGGATAACAGCTAAACTGCTCTTATAAGCCCTTTACAGCTTTCTTACTCTTTATTAAAGGCTAGTATATACCAAGATTTTTATTACGCGCAAGATAGGATAGAGGCAATTTTAACATAAGGAGATTAGTATACACTTGGCTTAACGCCGCTTAATTAAAACTTTTGGTGTCTTTAGTTGTTAATGTTTTACTAAATCTATATATACCATTTCTAACGGCTTTTTTATACCCAATATGTTGCTTATATATTAAGATATAACGGTATAATTATTTTAGCTTTACCTACTTCTATTATTAAAATGGATTTAGTATAGCCTTTAATAAAAATATACGGTGCCAAATGCACGTCTATTTAGGGTTTACGCCTTATATAGATTTACAGGCGCCTTCTATAGGTTCTTATAATCCTCGCCCACATCCCTCCTTATCTACTATCCTCTTCACCTATATTCTCCTATACCTACCGCTATACTTTTAAACGAAATTTTAAATGCTAGTATAGAGAGAGGTCCTCTATAAGACCAATTTAATGGCCCTAAGCCTTCTCTTAGATTTACTTGCGGCATAGTTACCGTTAAACCTAATTAGAGATTAAAATCTGTGTCTTCTTCTGCTTTATCTTCTCCTACTCTCCTTTCTATTCCCTTCCCTTCTCCTCTCCTTTCTCCTAACCTCCCTTCCCCTACCTTTACTAAAATTAAAGATTATTAGTCTAATGAGGTAATAGAGGAGGAGATATAGGTAACTTTATCCACCCGTTAAGAAACCAAAACTAATAAAGACAGATAAAGAAAGCCCCTTAGTAGATACTTACGCCGGTTAAGAAGCGAGCCGACGGTAGTTTATAGCATAAGTATAACGATTCGTACTTAGATTTATACTTAAAAACCAAATATAACAAACTGTATAAGATTAAGGTAAGAATCTATAGCTTTATAGAATGAAAATTTACTTATATACTAGCGTAGCTTATAGTAAAAGCTAGCCCTCTAAAATTATACATCCCACTAGATTATTACCTCCACATCTACTATATTCTTCCCTAAGTAAATAAAGTATTAATACGCTATAATCCGTGGGTATAATACGAACCCTATAAGGTTCTTCTGCCCTCTTTTAAAGGTTTACTACCTAGCCGCTAGTTCTACCGGGATAGGACCACCCCTTCAGACACAGCAGTTATTTATAGGCTGGTTGTGCCATTTATACAATTCTAGGGAAAATCAGGGGAGATATAGATTATTAGTAGGTGTTAGCGGGCGTCTATAGCAATAAAGCTAGAATATAGCACCTTCGTATTAGCACGGGATATGCAATAGGACTACCTTCGCTAAAGGTTTAGGGTCGCGTATCTATAGGCAAGAACTATAGAGTAGTTAAACAAAATAATAGATTGTCTTTACTGTATAGTATCCCTATCTTTATATAATATCATTAGAGTATACCTCTATCCTACTTTTTACGTTAAAGTAGTAAGGATATATTAACCATATTTTCCACTTCTTTTTCCCTTTTATAAGAATATACGCCTTATATACAAGATGACCATCTATTCGCTCTGCTCTAGGATATTTAATAAATATTTTTAACTAACTAGTATTATAAGCCTTAGGCTCTTCCCAATAGATTACGCACTTTTAGAGGTAAGATTACAACAGTAAAAGAGTTATTAGGCTAGGACTTACTTCTAATTCCGTATAATATAGAGGAAGCTATTAAGGTGCTTTAGGCGTAAGAGGTAATAGAAGTGTTTTAGATATTATAGGTTTCGTAGGTGTTATATATATCAGTATTGTATATATTAGTGTTATAGGTAATAAGGTTGTGTATCTATTACGCTAGTTCTCTAAACACGCTATAGCTAGAACATTTATTATAAGGCCGCTAAGGAGACTTATTTTTAAGGGAATGTATAGACTATATTCTAAATCCGCAGCATTTTAAAATAATAATAGTATTAGGGCACGCTTCAGGAGAGCGCTACTAGGCCACTTAATTTATAATATAGCTACTCTTATTCTATTAGCTAATAAGCAAAAGCTGGCTTAAACCTCTAGAGCCACTCTTAAGATATAAGCCCGAACTCTTTATCAAATGCTCTCCCGCCTATTTAAGAAAAAAACTCCCCTAGGAGATATATATGCCCTATTTAGGTACTTTCCCTACCCTAAAAAGGCTAAAGCACTATGTATAGGCTTATATTCCACCAAATAAAACACTAAACAGAAAGATATATAAGAAGGAGAACTTAAATGCGTCAGCTTTGCATAGGAAAATAAGCCAATTGCACCCGCATAATATGGCGGGCGCTAGCTGCATATCTTAGCCCGGTTTGCGCTACCTAGGATAACTATACCAGTTGTTCTTAATTAGGCTTAACATAGAATTCACCGCAGCTGCTATGCTGAACGCTTTTATAACTAACCCTACTACTCCTAGGTAATTGTTATATAAATAGTCCGGCGTAATATTGGATTTTTAAGTCCTATAGCCCAAGTTTAGTATGCCTAGGCGTATAGTAGGTGGTGAAGAGGTAAGCAAACTCTTATAGGGCGATAAAGATGCTAACGTTGAAAACCTAGAAATAAAAGCGGGAAAAGGCTCTCGCCAATCCTAATCCCTTACTTAAGGCCTTCTTTTCCTCGTACGATAACTTATTATATCTTAATAAGTATTAAAAGGTTAGAGTCTTTGTAGAAGTATTGCATAATATATAAATTCTATATAGTGCAGCAAATAATAGAGAGTTAAAGTTTAAGTTTATAGAAAAGGTCGGCATATAAATAGACGAGTTCTATCCGGAATCTTATTAGCCTTTTAATTTAGAGCTATAGACCTTCTAGGACATACTTCCTAAACAATTATCTCCGCTAACTACTGATACCTACCTCGCACGTCTAATATTTAAAGACATTAAATATTTAAAGGATAACTACGTACGCTGCAGAATGATCTACACTTTCCTCTCGCGCCTAAAGAAATATATAACTTGCTAAGAGAAGTACTAGGAGATGAAGACAAATAGGAGAAAGGCTATTATTAGGAGTGACATACTAGGAAAAACGGACTAGACAAAATATAAGCGATATATTAGCGCTAGTAAAAAGCTAAACTACTTCTACTTTAGTCTAGTTATCGGACTAGGACCTTATTTAAGTATTAAGTATAACGTCTTACCATAGTTTAATACAATTACTAATCTTTTCTAGATGGGAGAGGGCAGCCCTACTAGGAGAAGAGTGTAAGATTCTCTTATTATACGTAAATATAATGCCCTAGTATAAGATCTGCCTTAGAATATTAGCCCTAGCTACTAAGTTAATAGGTTTATACCTTTAACAATATCTTTGTAAAGATAGTACGGTTTTTAGAATCTTATTCTAGTTAAACCATAAACATTAGGGTAACTTGTTAGGTATATACACCTTTATAAGCTTATTACTTCTAAACTAAAGCAGTTTCTATTTTAGTAAAGTCTATAAAATAGTTGTTAGAATACCTACTAAGAGTTTTAGGGGAATAGCCGTATTAGGAAGCGGAACGGCATATAGATATTTAATTAAACATTTTGCATATTAAGGCGGACATCCTTATGTCTAGCCTCTCGCATCTACTAACAGGTAACTCCGATAATAAGGATCCCCAATGCCTAGCGCATATATGCTCCAATTAAGAGTTATAGTTAATGCACCTCGCTTTACAACCAGAACAATAGCAGATGCTTAGGGAGTACCTTAATATATAACTAGAACAACAGCGGTATACAACGCTTAGAGAGTACCTTAATATACAACTAAAACCATAGGTATACCCGCAGCTTAAGTAGTACTTATAACCCAACTAATGCTCCAAGGAACTATAGAGCTATAACGGGCTATATTATTCAGTGTCCGTTCCCTAAATGGATATATAAGATATCCCGCCACCAAGTTCCCTAAATAGCTAAGTTACGTTTATTTGGACTCTAAGTAACTCCCTACTTTAAAGCTTAAAGCCAGCAATCTTACCGTTAGAATCTTTAAAGTTAGGAAGTCTATTCCAAGAGCTTAGTTAGCTAAGTGCTATAACCACTATAGCCTTATTTATTGTCCTATCCTTTAGTATCTGTTTAATCTCTTTCTAGCGTTTAGTATATATAATATAGTACAATCGTTTAAGGACAAGGAGGTTAGCGGGTGATTATAATATAGTAGCGGCCTATGGCCTAGCAATAGACTTAGTTAGGGTAAATAAGTGTTTTTATGTAATCTAATGATTATATATATACCTTAATATACTACATTTTATCTATATTTAGTAAACGAAGATACAGTTGCTTAAAGAGTTAAGTTAAAACTTCTAGTAGGTTAGTAGAAACCCAATATAAAAGAGAATTACGTAATAAGTCTGCCATATTAGGATTTAAGGCTTATAAAGTTACGTAGTTTAGCATTATAAAGTAAACCACGACTAAATAGGTATATAGAAGAGCCCTACGAAAGTTACGCCGGATTAACTTTAGAAACGCCTAAAAGCTTAGGTCCTATTACATATATATTATCTACCTTGCCTTAAGAATACAGGATAATTAATTACTATAGTGCGGCTATCTAAAACTTATCCTAAGCCATAGAAACAGTGCATTGCCTATATTAGTAGGTAATTAGAGAAGAAGGATTTTTTTTATAATTCCTACTTAGATATATTAATTCCATCTTACTATATAAAGTAATGTAAGAGTATCCTAGCTACTGTTAAGTTAATTTCTTAGTACACTTTAACTGCGTTACTTGAATTTTAGCTTACTAGGTGCTTTAATTAACAGATATTTTAGCTAAATCGCATAGCCGCTCTAATTTAGCAATATCTTCTTTATCTATATTAACTTAGGATTAGTTAAAGTTAAGCTTAGTTAGGCTTTCCTAAGGAACACTTTAATACGCCGGAGGTAATTAATAGTTAGTGTACTAATTTTCGTCCCCCTAATTAAACGCCCAGTTAGTTAATTATATAAGGTAGCATCTTTTATATTTAGGGTATAGGCGTTATAGTCTAAGAAAGTTTAGGGGGCTTCCTATAAAGATAAATATATATATTTTTCCTAAATAACTGTATAAATAAGGAGGCTTTATAATAGAGTAAGGGGGATCAATTTATAAGGAAGTAAAGGAGCCTTATAAGTGAGTAAGGGTGTAAGGGAGTTATATAAGGAAGTTAGTAAAAACGGCTTAACTAATAGATATATATATAAAGTTAAGCCGTTTAAGAAACCAGATTCTAAATTTATTAACTAGGATCTAGATTTTATATATAGAATGTATTCTAAAAATAAAATTAATAAATTTAGAAACTAGGATATAAATATATTTTTATTATAATTTGGTTTCTATAGGGATATACGGCGAATAATTATAAAGTAAAATAGCATTATATTATTTAAATGTTTAATAAATATTATGTCTTGCTAGCGTAAAATCATATATCTCCTCCTCCGTTACTTCTCTCTCTTTTACGTTTTAGGCTTTGTCCTATACCTATAGGATAAACTCTATAAATTTTATCTAAGTAATTTTATAACTTATAAGGGTTCTAGGAGGTATACTTACACACTAAACAGTTTACTACCCCCTTAGGTAACTTATTTATATACTAGTTAATATATACGTTAAAGTAACGCGGCTTTGGAAATTATTAATATTCTAATTAGCTAAAGTAAAATAGGCAGCGCCTAGTAATAGTAACAATTCCGTAAGTATATACAAGGCCGAAGAATATAGGAGGGATTTAAAGGTAGCTAGAACAATAATTAGCCTAATTTAAGTCTATTTCTATCTATAGAGAACATTTATAACAGAAATATACATTTATTAGTAAAGTTAGCTTATATAGAATACTATAGTCCTAAAAGAGGTGTAAGCTAAGTTTAATATAGTTTTCTATAGGGCGGAGGTACCTATTCCATAAACAACACTCTAGGGCCGTAGATAGTAAATAGCTGGTAATATAGGATGCGACCTATTTGGCGACATTAATGCTAGTATACTTAAATAAAGTAGAGCAGCTAGCCTAAAGGTATTTTGGCACGTAGTCTTTAAGTTACGCTGTTAGAATTTCCTTAGTAGCTAAAGCTTTGCTCTCTTAGCGGTAACAGAGTAGATATAACTTTATTAGAATCTTATTAAAAGATAAGTAAACGCCTTCCTATACCAAGCTAAAGTCTTACCTTAGTAGGCGCTTTTTGTACTATGGACAGCAACCTATAATATTAGGCTTAGCCTCCGGAAAATAAACGGTATATTATGCGCCATTTGCTATTTCCACTAATAGTTAAATAATTTTACTAAGGGTACAATGCTGATTATAATAGAAGCTATAAATAACTTTATATCTTAAGGGCTTATATTTTAGTAAATATTTAAGTTTTTAAGGCAATTTGATATCCCTAAGCTTAGCTTTAAAAGTTTAAGCACTAGTAACCTCTGTAGGAATTAAGTTTAACTATAAAAGGCTTAAAATTTGCTCTTCTTGTCCTCTTACGAATACAACTAGCTTAGTAATAGCTTGTCTAATAGCTTCTATTGGTTTTAAAATGTTAGTATAGGGCTGCACAAATAATATATTGCCTTACTTTTCCACGCATTTGCTTCTTTCCTATAGGCTTTATAGTTATTCTTTAGTAAGGCCGCTAATATGCGCTTATAGCACCCACGTTTTATAAGCTCTTTAATTATATCTTATAGCACTACTGGTTTTATTATAAAGTTGGCCGCTATACTCCCTATAGGGCATGTTGGTCGCAGTATAGGAATCTTATCTGTACCCGCGTTAAAGGATAATTGGAAGAATCCATTTAAGGTATTAGATTAGAGTAGAGATAGATTTAATATACTTTAGATTCCCTTAATAACGCTATTAGTAATTGTAAGGGCTAGAAAAAGGGTAACTGAACATATATCTTGTTTGGATGGATTATCTATAAGCACTATCGTGACTCTAATTATAGTGAGGAGCAGTTATATAGGTATATTTTAGGTAAACCTACTCATCCAATCGCTTTTTTAATTTAGGTTTTATACTATAATTTAATAGTAATAGGAAACGTATATTATATTAATACGTGGTTATAAATAAGCTAAAATCCTAATAGTAGAGTCCTTTTGGGAAATGGTGGGTCGCCTGTAATCTATAGTAAATTAAAAGTAAAAGGGTAAATGCTAATTGAATCCAAGATTAAGGATGCTTATAGGAATATTTATCTTACGCCTAAAGAAAGTAAAAAATGTCTTCTAATAGCAGACGTTAAGGCTTTAGGCTTAATCTAATAAGCAAGCACTTTAGAGGATAGTTAGTAAAGGTTTAGAGGTAGCTGTTGAACTACAAAGTTAGCACAGTCTGCTATAGGTAAAAAAAATAGAAACTAAAGGAGATGGCGATAATAGAGAGAGCTAATAATAATTCCTTTATTAATTGAAGGTAAAATAGACCTATTAAAGGCCTATTAAAAGGGCTATTGGAACGTTTAAAGAAACAGTAAACAATAAATTTAAAAGTTTAATTATTGGCGGCAATAGCATCGCGTAACTTCCTGAATTTTTTTAAAAAAAAAGCCCTATTGTTCCGGTTTTAGCGAAAACAGTAAGGTATAGGGCGCAGGTGGGAATAATGTGGGCGCTACGGCTTAATCCTTCGGTGCTGCTTTAAGCGCTAAGACTATATAAATTAGGATCTTAAATGCGGCAAATTTACTTAAAAAAGGACACTAAATAATAAATTTTTAAAGGGGTGGTGAATAATGGAAATGGACGGCGACTTTTTAACAATTAGTGTAGATATGCAGCGTTTTCTAGTCTATAACTAATTATACCTATTAGTTTTAGTTTGTTCTATAACGCGTAAGGCTCTAATATAGTAGGGCTTACGCGATCTACTAGGGCTGCTAAGAGATCGCTGGATATCTCTTAGATAAGGCTACGCCCCCGTGACTTAATAGCGATGCAAAATTGGGAGGCAGCTAGCATGAAGATAGGTAGGAAAGAGAACAATATTAAAGTCAGCGATAACAGTTTACTTAGTATAAGAAAGTTAACTATAGCCTTTGCTCTTTCTTGGTGACTAGTTTTCTAATTTATAGGAAAGTTAAGTATATATAGTGTTAAAGTCTACATCGTTATCCTTTTTAAGCAGCAGCTAAACCACTAGCTTATATATCTTATCTATTAACCCTACTAGCCGCGTATTTGATAAATATATTTCTCTTATCTTATGCTAGCCCTCCGCTGCCCACTACAACGGCGTTTCACTATATTTATCCTTAGATTTCGCGTCAACGCCGTCCTTAAGTAATAGTTTTACTATAGTTTTACGTGCCTATTAAGCAGCCTATAAGAGTGGTGTCCGACTATTACTATCCTTAAAATTAGAGTTAACGCTTTTCTACGTAAGCAGTAGCTTTACTATCCCCTTTTTTCCACTCTCTATAGCCTATAAGAGCGAAGTCCGACCTTTAATATTGGTAGAGTTTAGGCTAATACTATCCTTTATAAGCAGTAGCTTTACTATTACCTTATACCCGCGTTCTGTAGCTACTAATAGCGGTGTTTAATTATAGAAGCCCTTATGGTTTAGGCTAACACTATCCTACGCGAGCAGTAGCTTTACTACCCCCTTATGCCCGTTTATTGCGGCCTATAATAGCGGTATATCTCTAAAAGCGCTCTTAGGAACCAAGTTAACGTTATCCCGTATAAGTAATAGCTCTACTACTATCTTACTTCTATATTCTGCGGCTAATAACAGTGGCGTAGCCCTAAATTTATCCTTGGAGTTTGGATTAATGTTATCCCGTGCAAGAAGTATCTTTACTACCGCCTCGTGACCATTACTTATAGCTAGTAACAGCGGCGTCCAACCAAAATCGTCTATTGCTTAGATGTTAGCTCCTACTTCTAGTAGAATATAAGACTCTGCTTCTTATCTATATTCCACAGCCTGTAATAACGCTAAACTTTTAAAGCGCTGTGGTAATTTGTTTATTAACAAAAGCAGTGGTATTTCTAGACGAAGAGAGACATATATATTAGCTCTATGCTAGTAGGATCTAAATAAGTAATAGAAATCCGGTAGTAGAAGGCTTACTATCTAAGTAGCTGGCTATATGGTAGTATTTAAAGTATATTTTAAGGATATAAGTCCCATAACTTAAACTGGCGAATGTGAGGTAGATTACCCTTTACTGTAAAAGGATTTAAAATATGTCTATGGGGGGAAGGTAGCGTAAGAGGTATTTATTCTGTTAGACTATTATTACTTATTTTTACTAAACGTTAAATAAAAAGATATTTTAAAGTTGGGATTAGGGATTTAGGAAACCGAAAATAAAACTAAAAAACGGGAAAATAAAAAGGATTTCTTTAGTAGGAGGGCGTGCACTGTTAATCTAACTAAGTGTATATAATACTACGCTAGAGAGCTAGGGTGCCTAGATCCTAATAAGTTAAGTTAAATAAATTATAAAAGTTATTTAGTCCTTCCCTAATAGGCTTCGTTTTAATTATCTCTAATCTAGAGAGATTTACTATTATAAGCAAACGCGCTAAGAGCTATATTAGGAGGGCCGCATGGCAGGCGGATAGGTAGGCAAGGAGGAAAGATTAAAGAGGCTAGTATATAAGGACGGTATAATGGTAGATAAGTATAGGGAGGCTAAGAACACGTTAAGCGCGTCTTATAATAAGGAAATAACTAGGGAGAAAAGTATAAGGAAGGAAGTAAGGTGGGAGTAAATACTAAAGATTAAAGATTGGGTGTAGAAAAGTTAAGCTAACCTAACGCGGCTTAGACTAAGGCTTCGTAGGGCTTAGTTAAATACTAAGCTACGATAACTAGTTTTAGTTTATTCCGTAACGCGTAAGGCTTTAATATAGTAGGGCTCCTAAGAGTGGGTTTCCTGGGGTTAGTTATATAAGCGCTAACAGACAATTATATGGCTGGTCTTAAAATAGGCTAAACCTAATATGTTAAATACAGACAGTTAACTTCTTTATATAGCGGTTAATCGACCTATTTCCTAAAACTAGGATCTAGTTTCTTAAAACCGGATCCAGTTTTTAGGATTGTGCCCTTTTATAATAGTTAATTAGCTGTCTTCTAGGGTTAGGTTTAGTTTTAAGATCGCGATTTAAGCTAGGGTAAAAATAGCCCTATGCTTACTCTTCTAAGACTATTAAGCCGCTTGCTTAACCACTTTACCTTTTTAGCCGTATTTAGTGTATTTAGCTTAGTAGAGGTTCCTAATAGTTAACTGGCCCGTTCCTAAAAACAGACTCGGGATATAGTCATTAGAATTAGAATATAGTCTTTAGAATTGGACCCAGTCCTTAGAATAAGATTTAGTTTTTAAAGCCGCAACTTAGGCTAATATTAAGGGATATATCCTATATTTACTCTTAACATTCCTATCTTATTAATATAATATTTAGTTAACCTATACGCTAGTTATCCTATAAAAACACCAGAGAGCTACCAAGCCGTTAATTATTTATTATAGTTATGTGTCTAAAGCAAAGATTACTATTAAGGTTAAAGCGAGCCGTAAATGAGAATTTTTAAAAGCAAAAGGGGACCTTCTTAGAAAAGGCTAATAGATTAAAGCGACACTTTGACGCAGATTGCTATATCCTTATATGGCGCAATGGTCGATTTTATATTTATACATCTATAGATTAATCTTTATAGCCTCTAAACCTATAAGACCTAGTAGGCCCTTTTCTCTCTATTACTATATAGAATATATTAACTATTTTAAAGGAAAGGTTCTATCCTGTTCTAGTTAAGAAGACTCTAGCACATTTTGACTAGGTTAAAGAGGATGGGTCAATAAAGGTTAATTCTAAGGTATTTAGATCGGAAAATGACGACCTTAAGGACTAAGCAAGTTATAGGGCGGCTAACTCATCACTACCAAGCATATAAAGGTGGAGGACTTATTTAGCTTGCTATAAGCGAGTCTCCAACTTTAATCCAATATATAAGAATTTATTTCTTTACGTACGGATAATAACGAGAGATTCTTAATATAGAAGCAACTGTATAGAAACAAAATACCAAGCTAAGGAAATCCTAATTAACGCCTTAATCCTTAATAAATGCTAAAAGAAATTAACGTGATTGCGAAAGTCTTTCCTTATAAGAAATTTATTATTTCTTAGGCTTCTTAGAACCTCTATCTTTAGTATAAACCGCCTTTCTCTTACGTATCCTTCTCCCTAATAGCTCTTTTAATGAATCCTTTAACGCCCTCTTAACTATCTCTATTATAACATCTTTAAGCGGTTTATATATTTTAGTATAACGACAGAGGAAATAAGGGTTTTTAGTATAGTACATTATAAGTCTCTCTTGCGGTATGTCCACAACTAAAACCTAGGTAGAGTACTAGTATATTACTACGACAGGGCCGAATGTAGATATAATTGCTTTATAACTGGGGCTTTAGAGACGTCTTTAGTCCTCTATTATATAATAAGAAGGCAACTATAAGATAAGATACTTTAGTTATCCGCGCGAAATCGTGGCATTAGATATCGTTAATACTTTAAATAGGGGAGATGTAACTCTAAGAAAGGTTATAAGATTAGCTAAGCTATTCTTTACTTACTTATTAGTATTGCTAAATAAATATAGGGGTCTTATAAATATACCTAGAGTTACCGGCAAAACACGTTTAAAAACCGTGGCTGTATCCGCCAGTTAAGGCGAGTCTATCTTGGCCTTACTATGGTCCTTTATTAGCTTAGGTAAGCCTATCATATCTTTACCGTGGCCTTCTAATCCCCTAAAATAATTAAGGTATATTTTTTATACACCTTCCTAAACCGTATCCTCTTATGTACCGCCCTTTATATTATTGTTATTTTCGTAAAAATTGACTTTATTAGGTATTTAAGTGGGCGTATAAGGCATCTATTTTTACATAGGGTTAAAAAGCTGCGATTATTTCTTCTCCCTACTAGTAGATGCCATGTCCTTGTTATTGATGCAATTCTAGAATTTAAGGTCCCTAGTAGGTTGGTAATTAGGTATATTATCTCCGGGACGATAATATATAGTGATTTTTTCCCTAATTAAGGACTTATAGGTTATATTAGCAACGTACCTAAACTTAGTTAAGGTAATATATATAATGTTTAGTATTCTTATAAGGACGGTAAGGGATATATGGTTAAGAGGTTAAATTTAAAGGTAAGTTAAATTAATGGCATATAAGAGCTAGGAGTATAATATTTATATTTTATTTTCTCTCCTAGGGCGGAGTTAGGATAGAAGGTAGAAGGGAAAGACAGAGCATACTAGCCGCCCTCTCCCACTTTATGTAGTATCTGTGGTATAATATTTAGTAGCTGTGATTACTCTTAGCTTATATATTATCTACACCCAAGACTATAGGCGCCTAGGGTGATCTATAAGTGAGGTATTATTAGGAAGTAGCTATTAGCTAAGCTGTTACTAAATATAAATAACTAACGATCCCTAATGGACGCCGCATGCCCTAGCAGAGTTTAGTGAAATTTATATAAAGTTGTGAACTAGAACTAGAAGGCAATAATAATCCCCTAATAACGCCTCCCTTAGTAGGAGTAATATTATATAATTTACTTCTAACGCCCGTCCTTTACGGAGCAAGACACTGCTTAAGTAGTAGACTTACCCCAGCCAGTTAATCTTGTATGTTGACTCCCTATCTATGGTAAAGGAGCTGTTAGTGCGCTGCTAGGAGGCTTAGTTAGTATCCTAGCTAAGCCCTTTATAAATACCCCGCCTTATATAGGCGGTATAATAACTCCTACTAATCTGCCTTGCGCTAAGGGAGGACTTATATTTAAGGCGCTAAGTAACTAGTACGGAGGCCCACAGGCTTATTCTATATCCCAACAATATTAACTACAATTTCTCTTTAAGTGGTATCCCGTAACCCTAAGTACCTATAAATATAGCGTCCCTAAATCGTTAGCTAGTAAGTAGGCGTTTATAGATAGAGAAATCGACTTTAGAAATAGTAACGGCAACGTAGAGGCGTTAACTGGTTGGGAGAGTAACTCTAGTAATGAGGATTAAGAATGGGACGTAGAGATATTATATAGCGGAGAAAATCGTTTTAGTACTAAAGGTTAAGAAATATAGGTAGACAGTAATAAAGAGATATTAAGCGACGAGGCTATACGGTGGCCTTGGCTTTATAGTCCTAAATCTATAAGTATAAGATATAAATGCAAAGAAGAGTTCTAATAAAAGCTGGTAAAAGGGTTAAAACTTTAGCCTCTCTTTATTTAGCCTATCGCGAAATAAAATAATATTTTACTATTCCCACTAAAGTCTCTGCCCGCTTGACTTATAGCAAGCTATAAAGCATTTATAACAATCTATGCCTTCCCTTAGATAAGTTTATTTACTACCTTAAAAGCAATAATAGAATATAAATCTATGCTAGCGACCTAGGATTTTTTGTATTTCTTATGGACCTGGAACATATGCCGCCTTAGCAACTATTAGTTGTGTTTAAGACTACAGTTCTTATGGATTTATACCTTAAGGATATAAATATGTTATTTTATAGTGTTTTCTTTTTATTTAAATTATTTCTCTACTTACTATATATAGCGGTTATTCGTCTATTCCAGTATGGTGGGGAGGGGTAGTTAGGTTACGTAAGGGGGCTTAGACTTATAGCTACGCTTATAGGGCTGTTTATATAGGGACTTCTTTAAGTATATATAAGGGGGCTTTAAGTCGTTACAAGGTTTATAGGAGTTATTATATGGGAATTTCTTTAATATTTCTAGAGCTGGTCTTATATATTTCTTTTATTTTTAGTTTTAGGATCTTTATAGATTTGTATATAATATATAAGGCTTAAATATAGCGAGGCTAAAGAGGACGCTAGCGTAGAGCTTAAAATTTGCATCCGTTTTTAACTTAGCTATTTATTACGGGTTCCGGATTATTAGTAAAACCGTTTAAATATTTCTATTAATCCGCTCCGCCTAAATTGCCTATCCGCTATAAACAAAACTCTCCCCTATATACTCTCCCGTTATTATTATTATCGCCACTATAATATGGTCTAACAGTCACCCGATTATAAACAGCTTTTCCTTAAAGAGTAACGTAAACGGCAAGAAGAGCAATACGGACGATAAGAAGAGCAGCGTAGATGAGAAAAAGAGTAGTATAAATAAGAAGAAGCGGAGCGCGTATAGGAAGAAGTAGAGCGCGTATAGGAAGAAGTAGAGCGTATATAGGAAGAAGTGGAGCGTATATAGGAAGAAGCAGAGCGCGTATAGGAAGAAGAATAATATAAATAGTAAGAAGAAGAGCAAGCCCGGGAAGAAGCTAAGGGGAAAATCTGTAAGACAATACTACCTAAGTTTCTTAACGCCTGTTATACCTACCTTTACTTAGGCCTTACTATTTAAACTAATGCGACGTTATTAATATAGGGCGACCCTACTAATGCGAATAATAAGATTCGCCCTAAAAGGATTTAAGTATAAGAAGATTTTCTAGTATAGCAGAAAGCCATCTAGAACGACCTTATAGGATTAGATTTTATACTAGAATAGCACTTTACTTCACTATACATATTAAAAGAGTCTAGGGAGGCTATCTACTAGAGGATAATAAGTTCTAAGCTAGACTTAAATTACTTTTAGCGCTATACCGTTAAGGACTATATATTATTAATTATTAAACAACTTTATAATAATCCAACGCTTCGGCGGAAGTTCCGCCTAAAAGGGTTAGAAAAATTATACTAATACTCTTAGCCCGGAATAGCGGATAAAGGAGGATATAATAAATAAGTATATCTAGGAACTAACGACGGCGGTTACCCCGTCTTTAAGCCTAGGCTAAGCGGATAAGCTTAGCTAGCCTAGCCGAGCCTACGGCTACAGCAATAGCAGAATTAGTAAGGTTATTGCGTCCTTATATAGATTAGTTCTGCGTATATAACACTTCTAGCAAGACTTAAAACACAGAGCATTATATTACTACCTTTATTATTAAGTATAAGGCTCCCTATAAACTAACTCTTGGCTATATCTATAAGGGTCTTAATAATATAAAACTTAAGGAAGTAGTCTATTGCTATAAGATTGACAGCCTATAGGACTACTTCCGTCGCCTAGTCGCTGCCATTATTACTTAGGCCTTTTCTTATATGGTCTAGGCTGGACTAAAGTATAGGTGCATTTACACTAGCGAAGTATTTATCTTTCTATAAGTGCCCTATAATCCTAAAATAGTTTACTACTTCCTATCTATCCCTAAGGGTAACGTTAGGGAGACAACTGGATGGGCACTGGATTTAGATAGGGGAAATTAATTACATTTAACCGCCGTCAGACAGATGCTAGTATTTACCCTTTAGGCGCTAAAGACGCCGCCTTAAAGTTAAAATTGGCGGACTAATATGGCCGCTTAACTAAAAAGCTAGGAGGTAATCTATAATAATCTACTAGATACAATTCCTATATATAATACGCTTTTATTAGAGTACTGGGCACCTAGGCAAAATAATTTTTTTATATATTACCTATCCAGCTTTAACCTAGAGCAACGTTAACTAGTTCCCCCTAGTATTACCTATTATAGGATTAAAGCGAGCCTAGTAATAATAAGTTTAATCCTAATACTCTAAGCTGTCTATCTTAGCGGTCCTTACCCTAGCCTCTGCCCTAAGCCCTAGACCCTATTAGCAGATTATTATCTAATCGCGATTCCCGCCATAGAGGTAAAGGTGGGTGGTATTACACTTAAAAATGTCTTCTTAGCTTAGTAGAGGGGGGTTTACTTAACAAGACGTGTTTAAATATATAAGATTACGGCGGAAGCCGTTATTAGATTAACTAACCTACCTTCCTTAATCTTATACGCCGGCAACTTTTAAAAGATTTAGATACTAATTATAAGCTAGTAAGCGTATATAGAACACGCGGGGCTTTATTTAAGGTTAGGTTAACGTTATATAGATATACCCTAGCCGCGAAATGCACTATTATTAACTTTATTAGCCACCTAAATTAGAAGGCCACTGTCTACAAGCGCCTCTGTCCAATCTAGAGTATATATATACCGGTATATCTAGGAAATATCAATCTTAACCGTTTATATTTCTATAACGGTATTACGGAGATTGTTTATATAATATTCTTTAGTTTTAGGGGGAAACTAATCTCTTAATATATTAACGGTAATAATAGGCTATACCTAATAGAATAGGTTAAGCGCTTAATTTAGGCCGTCCATTAATTAGGAGTTTTGCACTAAGATGTAATACCTTATAATATGCTTTAGAATATAGAGGTTAGCAAAGTAATAATAATTAACTTTAAACGGGCCGAGGTTCTAAAACCGCGGGCTGTGCTAGGTGTTATTTTACTAAATTAAAAGAGAAAACGGGTACCTAAGGAGGGTCTAGGTAGGTAGCCAAGAGGATATTATAATAAATTTGTGCGGGAGATATAACGGGTAATAGTAAAACTCCGCGGGTTAAGATAGCCAGGGTATTTACCGTATTAGTAAATTAAATAGTTTTTATAGCCTTTAGACCTAGAAACCCTTATAGGCCCCCTTTTTTTCTATTATTCCATAAACTAACTTCTATTTTAAGAATAATGCTATCCTCTACTAGTAAAGAAGACGCTAGTAGAGCAACTAGACTTAAATATATAATAGAAGAATATAGTTCTGCTTACTTTAGACACCAAGCTTAGTTAGATTTGCTAATTTATTGCTAATTAAGTATATAAATGTGGTAAACACTTGCTATAAAGGGCGGGGCTAGTCTAGCTTAAATCTAATATATAAATTTCCTTTAATAAGCAAACAATATAAGACTAAAGAGCGTACTATTTAAGCTAATAAATTTCCTCCTTAATTCTGCGAACTTCTCCATCCTTAGGCTAAGCGTGCCCTTTTTCTCTTAGATGCCGTGACCTTGTTTCTTACCTTTATAATCCATTTATCTCTATAATCTAAAGTTTTATTACTACCTCTCTTAAGAGTATGGATTTTATTTTAAAGCCGCTTAATAGTATCTCTTATCTCTTTCCAGTTACTTCTTAGGTTGTTAATCCAATTGTTAACCTTCCCTAAATAACTTATAATATAGCGGTCGCATTTTTTAAGGCTGCTAACTCTCCTATTAAGTTGGCTAAGCCTATAGGTAAGTTAATTAACTAAGCTACTTAGTCTCTTTATTGCCCCTAATAGAGTAAGCTAGGGGTTGGTAAGCTTTATTAGAAGGAGTTACTAAACGGACTATATTAAAACGACTTCTTTATTTTATTAGTGCGGAGTAAGTATTTCCTTATAGTTCCTTTTATATTAGCCTTATTATTCTCTAAATTACTCTTATATTTTAATGCTAACTAGATAAAACTATAGGGAAGCAACTATTATATACCTGCCCTACTATATTAACGGCCTTATCGGAGCCCTTAGGATTAGAAGTATATAGTATATCCTAGCTCCGTTAGCGGTATCCCGCAAAGGATTTAATGTTTAGAGCGCACCTTGGCCTAATATAATGTGGTATCCTCTATTATGGCGTCTGAGTGGCTTATTGTTAAAGAAATAAGGTAGCTAATAGTTTGAGTGTCTTTATAAGAAAGTAAGAAGGGATTTCCTTAAAGGATACTATACTTAATATAGGTCTAGTTAAAGGATATAAAGGCCTTTTATATCCTGCTCCTTTCTACTACCTAGCTAATAGGAGAGCTAATGGTGGACTCCGCTTTAACTATGCCTTAAAAGTTAAGCTAATTTACTAACTTAGGGATATTAGTACAGTATTATAAATGCGCTATAATATGGCTATAATAGGAGTATAATCCTTTCTGTTTATACCTACCTTTGCTATGCCTTTATAGGAGGGTTATATTAAACAATAAGGGCTAGTATTAACCCCTTTCTTCTAATTATTCTAAGACGGTGATATAGAGGTAGCTGGTTAAGCATTACTTTGCACAGTAATGCCTATCTAGTTGCGTGGCTTTACTTAAGCCCTATTATACGCCTTAATATAACTTCCTATCGCCTTAATAGCTGATAAGCTAGGCCTAAGGTTAAGATAAGGTAAATAGGCAATTTAGCTTTTAGATAGCCCCAATAGTGTAGGGTTTAAAGGCGTTTATATAAAATTATAAACTAGAACTGGAAGCCAATAATAACCCCCTAATGACGCCTTACCTAGCAGGAATAGCATTATATAATTTACTCCTAACGCCTACCCTTTACGGAGTAGGGTACTGCTTAAGTAGTAGACTTATCTTAGCCAGTTAATCTTATATATTTACTCCCTATCTATAGTAAAGGAGCTATTAGTGCGTTATAGGGTGGTTTAATTAGCATTTTAGCTAAGCCCTTTATAAGCGCTCCGCCTTATACAGGCGGTATAATAACTCCTATTAATCTGCCTTGCGTTAAGGGAGGACTTATATTTAAGATATTAAGCAGCCGGTACTTAGGCATATAGACTTATACTCTTATTTATATGTTTTACTACGTCCTTATTTCTATAAGTAGTTAGTTTACTTTTTACTTATTATTTATCTATTAGAACACTCTACCTTCTTTTTTTTTACTAGCCGTTCTATCTAGTTATTAACATTAATCCTTCTTTCCTCTATAGTAACTATTTTGGAATTTGCTTTAGATCCTTACTCGTAAAATTAACTATAAAAAAAAGCTAAACACACTATTGTGGATTTAAGGTGTTAGTGTTAGCCTAAGTACTATTAGACTTCTTAGTCTTTACTATATATGGGTACCCTCTAAACTATAAAATTGCCCTTCTCCGTTATGCTCTTTATAGGAAAAATTAAAAACTATGCTTATAATAGTATATTTAAATTTAGCAACACTCTTAAAAGCCTATTAAGCAGCCTAGATAAGGCCTAACGATAAATAACCTAATAAAGAGGCTAGTATAGTCCTACAAAGATCCTTATATCTTAAGCTAATAATTAAAAAGGAAAGGCTAAAAGTAGCTTTAAAGCGTAATATACCTACTAAGGATTAGGTTTATGCCGTCTTATTTAGCTTATAGATAAATATACTTCTTCTTACCGCTCCTGTTAGCTTCGTAGTTAATTATCTTTACGTTAATAGTATTACTATATTTATCGTTAACTTTATTGCCGTTATTCTGCTTATTGTAATGCTTAATTACACTACTAAAGAGATTACGCTCCGCGCTAGTAATATATTAGGTAGTCTTTTAAACGTAACTTTTAGGTACATTTCTCCGCTTCTTATTTGTCCTAATATTATTTAATATTTAGCGCAGAAACACTATTAAATTAATTATCTCTATTTTAGCCCTAACTAAGGGCTAGATTACTATTGTTAAAACTTCCTTAATTAGTAGTATACTTTTGAACTTACTCCTTATCCTTAGTATATACTTCTTCTTTAGAGGCATTAACTAGGTAGAATAACATTTTAATATAACAGTAGTAGGTACTACGACCGGTCTTCTAGCTCTATATATTAGTAGTTTAATTATTCTAACCGCCTTCTACTCTACGCTATTAAGTAAGTTTAATAATAGCTTTAGACCTATAATAGGTACTAACCTATATAGCTACGAGCCCTAATAGCTCTATACTTAATCTAGAGCTTTCCTATAGAATAGCTATTATCCTCCTAATTATATATATTTGCTACCTTATATTTTAATTAAAGTTATATATTAAAATATATAATACTCTAAGCCAAAGGGCTCCTAAGCGTAGGTCCTCCTATAAGTAGGGTATACCTCTCTATAGTATTATATAGATCGGCGCTAGAGCACCGGCTATATCTAGAGGTAGAGTAAACTAAGAACAGCCTATATAGGATTTAAACGCAGAAAAGGAAAATAATAAGATTAAGGAGCCCTAATTAATAATCTAGGGTGTAATATTAACCCTCAGAATCTCTACTATATTGGTTACCTTCTATTCCAAGTTTATAGTTAATAGCATTAGTAATATTATGGCAAGCGGCACTATCTCTACTACTTTTATCGGTCTTATCCTACTTCTAATTATTAGGAACGCTACTAAGTACGTAATAGCGGTTATAGTAGCTTATAAGGATAAAATAAATCTAGCAATTAATATTACTATTAGATTTAGTATACAAATCGCTCTTCTAGTTCTCCTATTTATTATTATACTTAGTTAGATTATAGGCTAGGATTATATAACACTTTATTTTAATACCTTTCTAATTACTATTTTATTTATTGCCGTACTTTTAGTAAATTATCTTATTTAGGATAGTAAATCTAGTAAGTTTTCCTTTCTATATAGGTAATCTACTATAACTAACACTAAAATAGACTGGCTTAAAGGCGTTCTTATTATNGCAATCTATACTATTATTNNNGTTGCTAGCTNGTTTTATTAAGTTTTANATNNTCTTTATCCTNCTTAGTTTAAGCCTCTAATTAATATCTTACTCCTCTATTAGTGTCGACTAGTTTCTATTACTTGGAGCTAAATAGGATTTTTATAAACTGTATATATGGCCTTCTAGCGAACCCTAGGTTGATCTTTTTATATCTATTAAGCCGTCTAGGTTGCCTAGAATATTGCTTTCTTTTGTTTTTTTTAAAAAAAATATTTATATTTATATCCCTTTTCTTTTATATATATATATAGATTGTGTCTTATTATACTATTCTCTACTACTTAAACCCTCTTATATATTTATTATACCTATAATAGTGTAAGAGTATTACTACTATTAACGAATTAATACGTCTAATATGTCTCTAGTATAATAGATATATAGGATAGGTAACTATATACAGAATTTCTAAAGTGTAAAAACTGGAAGCTAATTTATAAGCGACTATCCCTTAACCTAGTATGTATAGGGCTGTAAGGCTAAGGTGGTATAAGCTAAAGGCGTAAAGCAAGATCTATAGGTCCTTTAAAGTTTAAGGGGAAGATATTCTAGAACCTAAAACAAGAACTATAAGGTATTTAAGGCTATTAGAATATGGAGTAGATAAAAGTAAAAGAGGCAATCTGCTTATTTGGGCGGTATATATTTACGTTAAATTATAAGGCTAGTTTTAGTTATGTTATAAATCCGCTCTTCTTTCTAATATATATTTAAGTTTACTGGCTTATTAGCAATTAAAATTCCTATAAAGAACTAGATAAGTAATAAACGTTATATATAAGCTGTCTACTTATTATAGGCGATAAGTAAGTGCCGAATAGACGGTAAATAGGTGGTAATACTAATACCTTTCGCTATAAAGAGGACCTTATTATAAACTCTCGCGGCTAAGTTACCCCCTATCTCTCTTACTTCTTTTACTACTTCTTTTAATTAAGAATTCTCTTTAAAGGAAAACTTCTTAATATAATATAATCTATTACTAAAGAGAGAAGGAGCTACCTATTACTACCTTCCTCCCTTCTTCCCTTCCCTCTCTTTTTTTACTTATTATCTTAAATATAGAGATAGTAATAATAATGCGTTCCTCTTACGATATATACTAGTAGAAGGGGAGTCTGCGTGTATTAGTAAGATACTCCATACGTATTAGATATATATCTCTTAAAATACATTATACTATTTAGATTAATGGAATATTTAGGGTAGCGATATTAAAACTCTCTCTAATATTTAGGGAGTTAAAAGTGGGTTTCTATATGCTTCTTTAGGACGTCTTTTTATAGTATATAGCGCATCTGTTTTTTATATAAGAACCTATTATTGCCTATATAAATAAGGTATACTAGGTAGGGAAGCTTTATAGGATATAACTAAATAGTTTTAGCTTTAGCGGCGTCTAAAGTGCTAAGCTCTTATTAAATAGTCCCACAATATTTATTATCCGGCGACTCTTCCTTTAGAGACATATAATTAGGAGTTTAGTAATTTAAGGTACTCTTAAAACTAATATCCTTTCGCTTTTGTATATAAGATATTTTCTCGTTTTTAAAGATAATAAAGTCTATTTTCTTTTATTTTAAAGGTTTACATTAAGCTGTTTCTTCTTAGTAATATAGTTAAGCTAGGTTTTTAATAAACTTAACCCGGGCTTTTTTATTTTTAAAAGGTGTAAAGAGTATTTTAGCAATAGTAGCCCGCTTTAGAAGTTTAAATTCCTACCTTAGTTAGGCCCTTCCTACTAAGCTAACTGGCTATCTTAATTAGGTTAATTAAGTTATAGAATTCGCGAATAGCGGTTATTAATCGTTCCCTCTATAACCTTTAATACATTATACCAATATTCCACTTAGTCTCTTTATATTACTAGTATAATTTAGTACCTTTAGCCTTAGTAATAGGGTAGAGGCCTTTATTATAGATAAGGTTTTTATATTCTTCTCGTTTATTATAAAGCGCTCTAAGCTTAGGGTTATTACGGACTTCTTCTAGCTGGTTATTATTAAGCTCTATAGGCGCTCGCCGATCTTATAACAGCCCCACTCTTATAATAGATTTAATAAGGAGATCCTATAAAGGACTTCTAAAATAGATGCTCTAGTAATTACGTGTAATATGCGTTAATATATAATACTTCTTATACTTACTACCGAGATAGCCTATGGTCTGGTTCCGCTCTTCTAAAGTAATAGTGTCTATCTATATAATTAATATATAACTAGGTCCAGAGGTAATTATTAAGCGGTTCTACCGTTAATGTTTTTACCTAAAGCCCGTTATAGCTGGTATAGCTCTAGTACCTCCTTAAACCTAGTAATAAGCCCTAGGCGTACAAATATGTTATAGTATTTAGCGTATAGAAAGGCCTTTTCTTTTATAATATTGCCACCCCTAGTTATATAGCTAACGTCGCAGAAGAATAGCTAATTTAGTACTTTGTCCTTCCACCCAACGCGTAGCACTTCGCGGTACGCCAATACCTTAAGGTTAAAGATATCTTAAACACTCGTAAAGTTATCTTAAAATGCGTCTTAACTAACGCTAATAGCTAAGATATGCGAAATAATATAGAATATAGGAAGGTCTTCTAGACGGAAGGTAAATTTCTTTTTATAGATTTATAGTTAGTAGGATATATTATTTAGATATAGTATAAAGCTTACGGTTTATTATTCTTTTCTATATTATTAATATATTCTAGGTTTATATTTACTATAACCATACTCTTATTAGAGTGTTTCTTACTATAAATAACTATAACGTTAATATTCTTAAACCAGACGGCTTTATTGCTGCCTTTAGTACTAGCGCTTTCCACTAGAGCGCCTAGTCTTGTAGCTATAGCTACACTAAGTAAAAGAAGAAGCAAAATTTAGACTTAAATAAAGCTATAGAGTGGCTTAGTATCGTTAATCTAGAGAGCGTAAAGGGTAGTATAAAGGTCTTAGACGAATATAGCATACTTTTCCTTTACAGACTTATTAAGCTTAAGGCTTGGGATCCACTTCTATAACTATTAGCCTACCTTAAAGGAGGGGTAGGAACTTATATTGTAAACATTATTAAAGACATCACCGTCCATCTTATGGCGTATAAGGTCTATATAGCATATGCTAATTTGTTTCTAATAGCTCCGCATTAAGCTCTCCTTCTTAATTTAAAAATGTCTCTTCCGCTAGCGGAGATATGCTTTAAATACTATTAGGGCGCATTTACGCAGCTAGTCGTCTACGGTTTTTTAGGTTTTCTTTTTAATCTTTAAGCAGTACCTAGTTTATAGTAATTAGAGGGTGTAATAACAAATTAGTAGAAATTTTTATAATTTATATCTCCTAGATTTTGCCTTCCCTCTTTTATAGTTTCTTAGTATAAGAAGTATAGTTTAGTTTCGCGGGTCCCTCCTCTTCTAATTTAGTAATGTCTTTTAGTATTTCCTTAGCTTTAGAGTCTAATTCCACATCTAATCCCGCATCTAACTCTGTATTAAACTCCGCATCTAATTCTATATCTAGTTCTTTAGAATTTAAATCTATACTATCTTCTAAACGAATATATATATCTAGGTTGGTATCTATATCCGAGTCTAGACTTTAGAGTTGTGGATTTAAGTTTTAATAAACGGCGGCGGCGTAGAGTGCTCTTCTCCTCTCCGTCCTATAAGCCAGAGCAGCTACTTTAATAGGTGTACTACTATTCTAGCAACGGCGAGTTTGCTAAATAGGTAAGGTAAATATTATAGATAAGGATTAAATCGCCAGAGAGGAAGTAGAATAAGGATAGTAAAGGGAAAAAAAGAGGAAGTGGAATAAGGGTAGTAAAGGGAGAGAGTGCAGGGAGAGGGTAAGCAGGCCATTTCTTTAAGTAGACGCTAGCCTTTTTATATAGGCTGTGCTATTGTTAAATTAACATAAGCGCTGACGAGCTTTACTAAAGCTCGTGTCCCATTTCTAACCCCTTTAGAATAATAGACGGGGCAGGGATAGGAAGTGCTTAAGCGAACAGAGCTTCTTTAAAGCGGCGATGTGATAGGGTCTAAGCGAGGTAAGAACGCTGCTAAAAGCGGCGGCTAATAACCCCCAAAAACAGATGCAATCCCACCACTACATGTATTTAACTAGTAATTAAGAAATATAAATTCTTTACTAAGAAGACAGATTTTATTAAATTTATTATTAAACTAAACCGACTTAGTATAGATCTAAAAAAGATTAAGGCTATAGTAAATTAGTAAGAACTAGAGAACGTTATATAGTTAAGGTTATTTCTAGGGTTTTATAATTACTATAGAAGGTTTATAACTTAATAGTTAAATAATATTAAGCTATTTATAAGGTTAATAAAGAAAGAAGAACCTTAAGTATAGGGAGAAGAACAAAGGAAACTATTTAAGGAGGTTAAGGAGTTATTTACTTAAGACCTAATCCTTAAAATCTACTAACTAAAATTAAAGACAGTGATTAAAATAAATACATTAAACTTTATACTAGGGGTATACTTCCTATAGAAATATAAGGACGGATAGCACCTAGTAGTATATTATAGTTAGAAGATAACACTATTAGAACTAAACTATAACATCTATAACAAGGAGTTATTAGGTATAGTTATAACACTTTAAAAATAGAGAGCATTCTTATAAGGTATAGAAAAGCTATTTATAGTTAAAACGGATTATAAAAACGTAACGGGGTTTCTAATAACAAAAAACTTAACTAAAGATAAGTTAAATAGGCAGAAATGCTTATAGAATACCATTTTAAGATTTAGTATACTAAGGGTACAGATAATACACAAGTAGATACTCTAAGTAGAAAGGCTAAACTATAAAATAAGGAGAAGCTATTAGGGGCTTTACTATAAAAGGATATAAATGGATTAATTAAATACAATTATCCGAGAATTATAGTAATAAGAGAAATTAGTTAGACCTATAAATTACTAAAAAGTAACTAGTTATAAAAGATCTAAGATATATAGATAGAGGATTAGGACTTAGAGTAGTATAAAAACTAAAAAGTAACGTATATGCCTAAAAGTATTATAAAAGAGTTTATTAAGTCATTTTATAAGGGACTAACTTAAGGATATAATAGAGCTATAGGCTTAGTGTTAAGACTCTAAAAGAAGTACATTATTAATAAAATCTAGGGACTAGTAAGATAAGTTATAAGTAAATATCTAGATTACTAAAGGAATAAACTAATGAGATATAAGCTATATAGAAAGCTATAACTTATTAAAATACTAGGAAGACTATAGGAGGTTATATTATAGGACTTTATTATAAAGTTGCTAAAATTAAGAGATCCTATTACTAAATAAGATTATAACACAATCTTAGTAATAGTAAATAAGCTAATAAAGTAGGGATACTTTATAACATATACAAAAGAAATCTTAGCGGAAGATATCGCTAAAATTTATATTAAAGAAGTATTTATAAGATATAGAGCACTAAGTAAAATTATATTAGATAGAGATCTAAGATTTATAGCAGTATTTTAAAAGGTATTCTTAGCGGAATAAGGAGTTTAAGCAGTAACTTCTACTATATATTATCCGCAGACAGAAGGTTAAATAGAAAGATTAAATTAAACACTAGAACAGTATCTAAAACACTATATTAATTATATATAGAATAATTAGGTATTATTATTACTAATTATACAGTTCGCATATAATATAACACCTTAAGAAGGAATAGGAATATTACTATTTAAGGCGAATTATAGATATAAGCTAAGAATATCGCTATTACCACAATAAGTAAAGAAAATAAGTAGCACAGCTAAGCAAAAATAGAGATACTAATAAATCTTTATATAAACCTTACAGAAATAGTAAAGGTGGTATAGTAAAGAATAAAAAAGTATTATAACGCTAGGAGATCTAAGGGACCAGATCTTAAGAAGGGAGATAAAGTATAACTACTATATAAAAATTTTAAGAGTTAATAACTAAGTAAGNAGTTAGANTACGTTAGACTAGGACCTTTTAAAATTAAAAAAAGAATTTTATTAGTTACGTTTAAGTTAAACCTACTAGCTAAAATAAAGATCTATTCTATATAGCACATCGTAATACTAGAGCTAGCATACGGGAATATTAAGCTACTAGTCTATAAAGCAAACATATATAAAGGACAGGAAGAGGATAAATAGCAAGTTTTAAAGATTATTAGCTATAAGGATGTTAATAATAAAATATAGTATAAAGTAAAGTGGATAGGCTATAATGAGACTACCTAGGAGCTACTAGAAAATTTAAAAAACGCTATAGAAAAGGTACAGGAGTATTAAAAGAAAAAAGGTTAAGTAGTATTAATAAAGAAGGATCGCCAAAAAATGAACCACCTAAGGGGGATATAGGAAGAATAATTACTAAGCTACTTAGAGTTATTTCCTTCTCTATTAAAAGAGAATCCGTTCTTTTATTACTAAGTTCCTGTAAATCTTATTTTATAAGTTTCCACTCCTTAGAACGAACCTTCTTACAAACTTTCTTAAGACAAAGAAGATAAGTATAAGCGTTTTAACGAGCCTCCAGTATATAACGCTCCTTATTATAAATATAAGTTAGACAAAGCTTATTATAAATATAAGTTAGACAAAGCTTATTAGTATATTAAAGTTAATAAATCTTAGCTAGCGCCTCTAACAATTTATTATTGAGCTTTATAGTAGTAGATTAAACCTAAAACCCTAGCAGCAATTAATAGGGGTACTTAAAGACTACTTAGAGTAATAAGACGCGTACACTTAGCGTTAGAAACAGAACGAATATCGCAAGAAGATCGCATATTTGCTTATATACACTCAGCACAAGAGGACGGTTATTAGTTAATAGGTAATACAATTATAATATAAACTAACCCCTCTTTCGCTCAATAAGAATAGGAAGGCATAATCTTACCTAGTAATAATATAACGGATACAGTACGAGACCGACGCTTAGCTAAGGAAAAAGGAATAGCCTTAGGTATAATAAGTAATAATATTAACCAAATTAATTAGATGGACATTATACCTCTAATAAATGACCTAGAGATACTAGGTATCTTTAAGGATAAAGATAAAAAGGAGGGAGATAGTGTTACAGACGCTTTAAGTACAATATTACAACTACTAGGAGAGGAGTTAAAAGAAGCTAGTTGGTTAATACAAGCATAGTCTAGGATAGAGCCGATAGAACTATATAACGAGGAATAGTAACTAAGGTTATATAATAAGCTCTATAAGCTCTATAAGATCTATAAGGAACGTTTTATATACTTTACGTACCTTACGTACCTTATATACAAGAAGGATTTCATAGAAGTATAGTTATATATTTAAGGACCCTTAGTCCCTACCTAGATAGTTCCTTCCTTATAGTGATTCTTAGAATACAATTAAAGTTAATCTATTGGGCAACCACTCCACTAGTTGTTATTACGTTGTTAACTTCCTACAGCACCTATATACCTAGCCTATTAACGAGTCTACCGTAGTTCCTACTACAAGGCTCCGTTACACTACTATAAAGATATTAGTTTTACTTACTACCTTAACTAAATTAATAGCGATTTTTTATCCCGGGGATGGAAAATCCTAATTAGCCTATTTAATAATAGAATTGGTAAAACCCTATACTACTACCTAACGCGAAAATATAATACGTGATAAGTTATAAGTCTTAACTAAAATTGAATTATTTAGACCTTTGGCTAAAAGGGGGGGTACTATAATAGGACTAGCCTAGTTATAGTAGGAATGTCTTAGTAAAACACTTAATAGATAAATTCCGACGCTTTAACTAAATTCTGCTAGACTAATTAAATTTTATTAAAGTCTGTTGAAGACCGTATGCGTATATGCGCACGCATTGACTACTAAGCCCCTGACTATTTAATTATATAATTCTCTTGTTATTCCTTTCTCTTCTTTACGCAACGTCTTGTTCTTAGCGAGAGCTATATACCCTTAGATTTAGATAGAATTTATATTATTTCTTTAAATCTTCCCTAAAGCCTCTTCGCGCCCTTATACTTATAAACGCCTACTTAAAGCTTTACTTCTTATTTAATAGCTAGACTATAGGCAGCAGTAAGCACTTACTTACTAGCGTTTATATTTATTGTCTTAATTATAAGGGTAGAGTTATTAACTACTTAATTACTCTATTAGAGCAACTTAGCCGCTATATTAAAATTAAATACGCCGTAGTAATTGGCGACGTTCTAGCTTATTTTAAAGTTACCAAAGAGAGTCTTAGCTATTTTATTATTATTAATACTAGAAATAATAATACCTACTTAGATTATTTAGCTACCATCTTTAATTTTAAAAGAATAATTAGCGTATTTAGTGCGCAGCTTATACGCTTAATCTTATTACTTAGTTAATTATATTTAAATAAGATAAAGACGGGTATAAATATAATTAAGAGAACGTACTGGTAAGATAGCAAGTAAAAATTATCTTCTTACTTATTTATTAACTTCTACTATATAGAATAAAGAATGTTTCCTTAGAGAATAGTAAAAAAAGACCCCCTTAGCGTTCTTATTAATATCCTTAACTCTATTAATATTGTTAGCGACTTAGTCAATCGAGGCATGAGCACAGTAAGAGGGACGCGCAAGCCTATGCGATTGGATTGTTTATAAACGAGAATCTAAAGTTAGGGAAAGGAAAGAAAAAGAAGAGCAGCGCCGCTCAATATTTTATAAGATCTTCGCGTCACGTAACCACAATATACGGCAATCTGTGGCAACTTACCAGTGCGAAGTTCTGCTAAGTTCTGCCATCTAAGTTCTGCCAAGTTCCGTAATATTACCCCCCCCTTTAGCAAAGCCTGCCCTTAGGCTTTATATGTCCGTATTACTCCTACAGGGCGTTCTTATCTTTATATTCTTCTGGTAGCCTATTGTCTTCGCTATACTAGTACTCTATCTACTTATCTAGGTACTTTAGGGGTCCTAGTTTATTAGGGTAACGGCTATAGAATTCTTAAAGCTTATAGGGACTGCCAATAAAGTTCTATATAGGGTACTAGGTAGGGTCTAGGTTATAGCCTTTCTAACTAATATAGTACTTTAGCGTTTTCCTTACTAGTTTATAGGCTAGTACTTCTTTAATCTCCTATTTATTATCGCCACTAACTTAAATTAGTAGGGGAGGTTCGTTCTTTTATCTAGGTAATAGGTCGTTTATAGCTTTCCTATCACAGAACCCCACCACAGGGGCCTCCATAGGAGAGCCCCGTGCTCTTACATATACCTCGCGTACAGCTTATATCAGCTACGCGTAGGTATATCACCTCCTTACGCCCTCAACCCTTACGATCAATTGCGTAACGTCTTATAGACTCCTTAAATACATACGCTCTATAGCCACTGCCCTCGTTCCGTGACATTACATTACGCCTTTTTACTACTAACGCTTAGCCTACGACCAATTCTACGTCTCTATAATACTGCAGGCGCTGCTAAAAGCAGCGTATTTATAAATTACCTTACTTTATACTTCTAAGGAACCCATAATAGTAAGATAATATTCCTTACTAGCTACTATATTAAACCTAAAGAATAATTTAATACCTATATTTAACCTATAGCGCTAATTAATCCTAAGAGAATTTAATTTATTAGCCTTAGCCTTAACCCCTAAAGAGATAGACACCAATAATATCTTATCTTTTATTAACTATATAACTATAGACAAGTAAACGGAAGGGCTATTACCCATTAAAATTGAAATATAAGACGCTGAGACGTTTATAAAAATAGTAGCATAAGACCCTAATAAATACTACCGCCTTCTATAGAACTACTACCTAAAACTTATACAAGCTAAGATACATACTATCTAAGATTACGATATTATCTAAGACCTATAAGCTTATAAGGCGCTCGCCGACAATATATATTAAGAAACTAAAGACAACCTCCGCGTATCTAAACGCGATGTCTAATAGTTAAAGAAGAATAAGATTATACTAATTGCTACAATTACTAAAAAAGAAGGCACAATTAAATACTTATAATCTTAGCTTAATGAGTACATTTATAATAATGCTAGACACCTCTTTACTATATATAACGCCACCTAAGTCTCTACGCCCCCAGTAACTTCACCTACTTAACACTTAATAAAGGGTTAGCGCTAAGCAGCTTTACCTAACAGGAACCCCTACTAAAGTAGCGATAATAAAAGCTATAATAATTAGACCTAAACTGCCACTATAAAGTCTAATACACGCTACCTTAATCTGCTAGTCTTTTAGGGAGACCGCAAGGAATATAGCCACTAGAAGATATAAATCCGTAAAAAACTAACTTAAAGCGCCTACCTTTTTCCTATAAAAGATACTAAGATTGGCTATATTATCGGGCGAATAAAGGGTATACTATTTAATAGACTCTTCGCCTAATAGGAGACTAGTAGCCCCTAGAAGTGGCAGTTTTACTAAAAAGTCCTTAATAATCTTAACCTAATATACCGCGACTATAACCTACTAGCCACTAACTGAGCTAAACTATAAGCCTTAAAGATAAACCTTACTAAATTATTTAATAAGTTTTATATTAAATTCTAGGAATATACTAAAGCCCTTACCTAAGACAATACTAAAGACCAGGAGGATTTCCTTAAAAAAGTTACTTATTACCTTAGTTACGCAGCCGCTAGCTATAACTACAACAATATCTATAAAATGGTAGCAGCCCTATAGAAGATTAAATAATAATTAAATTAGATTGCTACTACTAACCCTTACCTAAAGACCTCTCTATAGAAGCCCTTTAGGCCTACTAAACCTATATATACTAAGCTACCAACGCCTACTACCTTAAGTACTACTAGAGCTAATATTAACCTCTCTATACTAACCTTTCCGCAAAAACTCCTAGATGGAGAGCGCGAGCTACTTTAGAAACTAGGACGCTGCTATAAATGCCGTTAAGAAGGCTGTTATTGTAATAACCTAAACTGCCTAATAGCTAGGTTTAGTATTTGCCGCCTAATACCTAATCTAATACCCTAAACACTAAATATATTACTACGCGCCACTACTATATAAGACAAAGACGCAGTAATAGCAGTAAAATTGGATACGGAAGCGGAAACCGCTAAGATTCTACCCTAAGTTGTGGGTTAGGACGCCCTAATAATAGAGGGATCTATATATCGGCCTACTTAATAGATAACTTAGTAAAGATAAACGGATAGAAATAGATAGTTTTACCTATAATAGGAACTTCTGCCGAAAAATAATATAAAAGCTGTTCTATAATTAACTGCGGAGCTATTAATAAATTTATAGATACCTAATTTATGCGCACTTATAGCCTACTTACCTTACCCCTTACTAAAGCCCGCGCCCTATAACTTGCTAACGGTAGTTTTACTACATAGAAGATTACTTATATAGTATAACTTTACTTAAATATAAACGGGTACCAGGAAGAGCTCTAGGCCTATATTATACTACTTACTAACTACCCTATTATCCTTGGAATAAGCTAGCTTAAATAATATAACCCTACTATTAACTAGAAAAAGAGAGAAGCAATATTTAACTCTAAATACTGTAGAGAGACTTACCTAGGACATAGCCTAGCCGCTTTTATTTACTTATCAAAATATTAACCTAAGAAACCCCTTATTACCCTACCTATAACTAACTGCTACTATATAAGTGCCGCGGCCTTTTACTGCATAGCACGTAGAAAAGGCTAGACTGTTATTACAGCCTCCTGATTATAACTATATAAGCTTAATAAAAAATAAGACTATATCCTCTATAGTAATAGAATAGACATAGTTAACCTTTTAGAAGATAACGCCTCTGTAGAACTTTATAGACTTTCACCTTTAGACTTTAAGAAGTTTATAAAGCTTAAAAAAGGATTTACTAATAAGGAACTCTATAAGCTCCTCCCTAAGAGGTACTATTTTTATTTATTAATATATACTTATAAAAGAGCGTAGATATACTCCCCCTATATTAACCTAATAACTATACCATTAATATTAAATAAGGAAAAATGCTACCTTATAAGAGACCTTACTTAATGTCTAAAGACGAACTTCTAGTTATAAAAAAGTATATTAACGAACACCTTAATAAAGGATTTATCCGCCCTAGTATATCCCTAGCAGCCGCCCCTATCCTTCTTACTAAGAAGCTAGAAGGAGGTATTTAATTCTATATTAACTATAGAGGACTTAATGCTATTATAATTAAGAACTAATACCCCGTACCGCTTATATATAAGACTTTAGAGTGGCTTAGTTAAGCCAAAATCTATACTAAGCTTAATATTATCGCCGCCTTTAACCATCTCTAAATACGGGAAGGTGATAAATGGAAAACCGTATTCGTATTACGCTTTGGCCAATTTAAATATACTATTATACCCTTTAGCGTATATAACGGCCCAGGCACCTTCTAAAGCTATATTAATAACGCCTTATAGGACTACCTTAATGACTTCTACTCTGCGTACCTGGATAATATACTTATCTATAGTAATAACCCTTTTAAGCATACTAAGTATATTTAAAAAGTCCTAGAGCGCCTTAGGAACGTAGGACTTTATATTAATTTAAAGAAGTATAAATTCTTAGTTATAGAAGTAAAATACCTTAAACTAATTATTATTACTAAGGGTGTCCATATGGACCCTAAGAAAGTATATATAATTACCAAATAGTAAGCCCCTAACTGCATTAAGGACGTATAAGCCTTCCTTAGTTTCGCCAACTTCTATTAGAAATTTATATACAACTTTTTAGGCGTAGTAGCACTACTTATAGCAATAATATAAACAAAGGGCCTTTCTATAAAAGGAAGAAAAACGCACCTATATTTTACCTAGACGCCTAAATATAAAAAGGCGTTCTAAGACCTTAAAACCGCTTTTACTAAAGCACCTATCCTAGCTTACTTTATACTAGGATAACAACTCTACCTTAAAACTAACTCCTCAGACCATGTTAACGCAGGCGTCCTCTTTTAAATAGGTGATAACGGCCTTCTTTACCTAGTTATATTCTACTTATCTAAGCTTATACTATAAGAGTATAAATATAAGATCTATAATAAGGAACTTCTTATAATTATATAAGCGTTTAAGGAATTCTAACTAGAACTCTCCTTAGTAGAACCTAATTAGCTAACTAAAGTCCTTACGGACCATTGCAATCTTAAATACTTTATAACTATAAAGCAGCTAAACTAACGCTAAATACGCTAGAATGAGTTCCTCTCTAGTTTTAACTTTAAAATTGTATATAGACTAGGAGTATAAGGTGCTAAACCTAATAACCTAACACGCCGCTCGTAAGGCCTTCCTTAGTTTAAAAATAACCCTTATAATTAGTTTTAACAACAGACGATCCTAAAAGTACGAAATTTAGCCCTAGGTATACTACCTATAATAGAGCTAACTATATCTTAGCTTTATACTATAGAACTAAAGTTACCTCCTAAAATTAATAAGCTTATTACCACGGTATATAACACCTCTATTAACCTATTACTATATTAACTTATTGCCGTAAAGACCGCTAGCGCCCGTACGCTACCTACTAACCTCTAAAGCTTAGGCTAGATTAATATAGCAGCCTTAAAAGTAAAAGAGAACAGGATCTATTATAGAGGCCGCCTATTTATCCCTAACTTAAAAAATCTATAACGGCAACTAATCTAAATGGCCTATAACCTCTAATTAAGCGGCTACCTAGGCAAAGGAGGAACCTACAAGCTTCTTAGCCGATACTACTTTTGGCCAAAAATGATAAACTTAGTTAAATACTTTATAGGCGCCTACTATAGTTATAAGCGCGCTAAGGCCTTTAATATAAAGTACTAAGGACTACTATACCCTCTACTAGTACCTATACGACGATAGGCAGATATTGCTATAGATTTCATTGTTAACCTACTACCCTATAAATAACACGGCCATACCTATAAGAACATCCTTATAATAATATGCCGACTTATAAAAGAGCGCCACTACGTCCTAACTAAAGGTATAGCCGTTAGCGATATTACTAACGCCTTTCTTCGCGAAGTTTACTAACTATATAGGTTACCTAACTTAATTACGTCTAACCGAGGTATATAATTTTACTCTGATATATAGAGACGAATCTGCTAACGCCTTAGCATCTCTATTAAGATGTCTATATCCTTCTACTATAAAACTACTAGGTAACCGGAAAACGCTAATGCCAGTATAAAAGCGTACGTATAATAGGTAGTCGCCTATAGTTAAGATAACTAGGTAGATTACCTCCTACTAGGTAAATTTATAGCGAATAACTATATCTTAACTACTATAGGACTTACCCCGTTCTTCGCGAATAAGGGTTATTACCCCTAATCTGGCATAAAGCCACCAGAACCTATTAATAAGAAACTGCTATATAGAAAACGCCTTAAGATACTACTTACTAACTAGTATGCAGACTGTATAAAAAATCTACTCGACTACTATAAGGGAGAAATGGCCTAGGCTTAAGCAAAGTAGGCCTACTTTGCTAACTGTTATAGAACGCCATCACTAGAGATACGTGTTGGCGACTAGGTATAGCTAGATATATATAATATCTCTATATAGAGGCCTATAAAGTCACTTAATTATAAGAACCTTAGCCCCTATTTAATTAAACGAGTTATTAATAGGGGAGCCGTATATAAGCTAGAACTCCCGCCTACTCTAGCTACCCGTAGGATATAGCCTATATTTTACCTATAGCTATTACACCTCTATTAGCCTAACCCCTTACTAGGGCAGATATAGCCTAAACCCCTACTAGTACTAATCTGAGATAAGAACGAAGATGAGAACTATAAGGAGTGGACCGTTAAATAAATTATTAACTTTAAATACTTTGGCAAAGGTAGAGGACGACGGCTTTACTATAGAGCTATATATATAGGATTTAATATAAATTAGCTAGAATAGTAACTATGGGAAGACCTTAAAAATGCAAAGGATTTAATTAACGACTTTTATTATACAAACCTATATAAACTAGGCCTAAGTAGAGATTTTATACCTAATCCTCTATAGGAGCCTGTCACAGCGACTCAGTCAATCGAGGCACGAGCGCCGTAGAACGTATGCAAGCCTGTACAATTGGTAGTCTATTGACCCGGATATCAAGATAAGGAGCAGAAGGTGGAAAAGGACACGTCTATATACATATGCCAAGGCTTAAGCGAGAGCCCCCTAACTAGATTTGTTACGGTGCCGTAACAGAGCCCTTATAGAGTTAAACCGTTATACATTACTACGTAAGGGCAAATTGCCGTTAGATTACGGTAAAGTGCGATTATATAACTAGAATATTGTTAAAATGTCTAGGAACTTTATATAAGGGTACTTTTGGTCCCTTACTCGGCTGCATCGCCTAGGGGCTCTTAGGGGTCGCTAAGGCTAGCCTTCGGCTAGCCCTTGGCACCTCCTTATAAGCACCTTAAGCTTGCAGCCCTTCCCTCCTTATCGGTTCGTCTCTGTACTTAGGCTATTACCTACCCTTATTACTATATCGTCCTCTTCCATCGACTCCCTATGTGACTTATGCTCGGCTTACCTGCTCCCTACTGTATACCCTAGTAATACTGCCTTACATTTAAACCGATCCTACACCCTTATGGGTGGTAGCCTGCAGTAAGCCGAGGGCTGCGCCCTTAAGTAATTTCACAATCCTCTATTTTTACCTAGGACGATCGCGTTCACTGCGACATAGTAGGTATACTAGCAGACGCCTAGCAGATCGCATCCGCATAATAGTGTTAGAATACGGATTAGGTCCTCTACCTTTACCTAGGACGATCGCGTATGCTATAAAGCAGCTATACTAGCAAGACGTTTAGCAGATCGCACCCGCTTACGGTAGTAGATATGGATTAGGAGATAAGGGAGATGGTAGCCACCTGGCCAAGGGTCGGGGCTATCTAGATCGTACGCGATCATCTCTTAACGCGATTAGTATACCCGCATACAATTAACAGTGCAGCGGTATAGCTCTGCTCCAACGGCGACCTAAAGGCGATTTAATTGCTATCCGAAAGCTTTTTAGCAGGAGTTAAGGGGGATCTTACGCGATTAAGCTTGCATACTCTATAGCTAACCGCGGTTCACTCACTACAGAGGTCCCACTAATAGAGATTAGAAGGTTAAACGTCCTTAAAGAGATATAGCTACCCTAGAGGCTATCTAATTGCTATTTAATAGTCACCTAAAGAACTAACGGCTAGTTTTTAAAGCTATAGCTACTACTATACGCTTCCAGATTAAATGCAACTAAGGGCGACTACCTAATCAGCTAAAGGGCTGCTGAGATTAAACCGTAGGCGGTTGTCTCTCATTAAGCTACGGCTTACCTTAAGAGCTTTAGCTTAGAGATCCTATATAATCTCATAAGCTACTACTTGCTTTAAGAGCTATGGCTTAAAGATCGTACGTGATTATCTTTCTATAAGACTTTGGTCGCTTTAAGAGCTCTAGCTTGCATTAAGAGCTACAGCTTGCCTAAGAGAATGGCGGCGGCTTAAAGATCCTACGTAATCGACCTAGAGACTCTTTGGCTGTTAGCTATAGGGCTGCCGAGACCTAATCGTAGGGCGATTATCTCTTAGAGCTACAGCTTGCCTAAAAGATATGGCAGCAGCTTAAAGATCGTACGCGATTATCTTCCTATAAGGCTTTAGTCGCTCTAAGAAGCTCTAGCCTGTATTAAGAGCTATAGCTTGCCTAAGAGAATAGTAGCAGCTTAAAGATTCTACGCGATTATCCCTATAAAGCTTTGGTTGCTCTAAGAGCTCTAGCTTATATTAAGAGCTATAGTTTACTTAAGAGCTATAGTTTACTTAAGAGAATGGTAGTAGCTTAAAGATCCTACGCGATTATCTCTACAAAGCTTTAGTTGCTCTAAGAGCTCTAGCTTACTTTAAAAGCTTATAAGACCCGATATCTCTCCGAACCCCTTCCGGGACGAGCCCTCTATAATCTCCCGCTACCGTAAGGTAATAGAGGGGGCTAACCGCAAGAAGGGGGGGGAATATAATGGATATTTTTGCGATTAAGCCGGCTCTAAGTAAAGATTATCTGGCTGTCAGCTATAGAGCTGTTAAGACTTAATCGTAGGCGATTATCTTTAAGACTGTTTGTATATAATTAAGTCTTACCCTAGCAGACGCTCTTTTCCTACCTAAAATAGGCCCTTTTTCCCACTAGGTTTTAGCTATAGGTTAAGGTTTTTATTAAGGCTGCTTAGCTAGTCCTTTTCCCCTATTTCTTTATTCCCCTATATAAGCAAGGCTTCTACACTACTTACCTTTCTATATATAGAATTAATCTATTAGGATACGGGCTAGGGGCCAGCCCTAACTAAGGGGGGGGGCAATATAAGGGTACTTTTAGTCCCTTACTCGGCTGTATCGCCTAGGGGCTTTTAGGGGTCGCTAAGGCTAGCCTTCGGCTAGCCCTTAGCACCTCCTTATAAGCACCTTAGGCTTATAGCCCTTCCCTCCTTATCGGTTCGTCTCTGTACTTAGGCTATTACCTACCCTTATTACCATATCGTCCTCTTCCATCGACTCCCTATATGATTTATGCTCGGCTTGCCTGCTCCCTACCGTATACCCTAGCAATACTGCCTTACACTTTAACCGGCGGTTAAAGTTATCTAATTAGTTGGATTTTTAGATGCTAAGCCCTATTATATAATATTGTTTTAAGCCTTTAGCGATACCCCCCTTTCTTCTTTTCTATACCTTAAGTGTCCCTTTTATATGTATATAGTCCGTCGCCTCCCTTTCGACCTCCGTCCGTCGCCTCAGGGGCGCCGCTGGTTATATACCCCCTGAGGACGCGTCATCACGACGCTAGCCACCACCACCAGTCTGCCACAGAGCGGACGACCTCCTCAACCCGTCTGCCACAGAGCGGACGACCTCCTCTACAACCCGTCTGCCACAGAGCGGACGACCTCCTCTACAACCCGTCTGCCACAGAGCGGACGACCTCCTCCTCAACCCGTCTGCCATAGAGCAGACGACCAGCCACCACAACCAACGATTCCCACTACAACCTGTCTGCTGCAGAGCAGACGACCTCCTCCTCAACCCGTTCTGCCATAGAGCAGGCGACCAGCCACCACAACCAGACGATTCCACTACAACCTGTCTGCTGGCAGAGCAGACGACCTCCTCCTCAACCCGTCTGCCATAGAGCAGGACGACCAGCCACCACCAACCACGATTCCACTACAACCTGTCTGCTGCAGAGCAGACGACCTCCTCCTCAACCCGTCCTGCCCATAGAGCAGACGACCCAGCCACCACAACCAACGATTCCACTACAACCTGTCTGCTGCAGAGCAGACGACCTCCTCTATAACCCGTCTGCTGCAGAGCAGACGACCTCTTCTACAATCCGTCTGCTGCAGAGCAGACGACCCTCCTCCACCACCCGTCTCTGCTGCAGAGCAGACGACCTCTTCCACAACCCGTCTGCTGCAGAGCAGAACGACCCCTAACAACCTGTCTGCTGCAGAGCAGACGACCTTCCTACATCCAGTCTACAGCCATCTCGTGCTGCAGACGACTCTTACTACTATAACCCAGTCTTACGGCTGTCGCGCTATAGGCCATTCAAACTATATAAGAGGACCGAAAGGCGCACAGGCGTACCGGCAGGCGCACCGCAGACAATGCACTGTAGGCCTTATATTAGGGATAGCGATTAGTGGTGGGTGACATAGGGGAGTATAGGGTGCTGGCCTTGTGTATTCATTCAGGCACGTAAAATATAAGGGTGTATTAGGGAATTGGTATTTATTACCCTATAAATACAGACAGACCTTGTGAAAATTTTTTCCTACTAGTGTGGGTTTTTGTAGCAAGGTTCGCCCTTCTAAATCTACTATTAGTAGCTTACTTTAGGGAGAGTAGCTATTAATTACTAATTCCCTACCTATTCTTAAGCAAGGAGGAAGAATAGGTTATATTACCGAAAAAAGTCGTATAGGAATAACTGGTAGTTGTCTCTAAGCTGGCTAACTATATAGAGCCCTTTGTTTTTATATGCAAATGTTACTAAATCTATCTTTTAGAGCGCTTTTTCTACTCTAGGAACGGCAGAATACAGCAGAAATAGATAAAAGAGCCAGGATTTCTTTATTTCCTTAGTGCAAACTAAATATTAGAGAGCAAAATACCAGGACAAAACTCCCCTAGCATTTAAAACGGACTAGAGTGTCCACTTAGTTACTAGTATATGTTAAGCTGCCTAGGAAGGATTTATGTATATAGGACTATAGCGCCATAGCCTAGAGGCTGCATGCGTAGTATTGTACGTAGTATAATACAATTGGATATATATATAAAAAAAAAATTATGTATATAGTAACTATAGCGTCGCCGGAGCTCCGCCTCTATAGAAGGGGGGGTAATATTACGGAACCCTACCGCAGGGGCCTCTATAGGAGAGCCCCGTACTCTCGCATATACCTTACGTACAGCTTATATTAGCTACGCGTAGGTATATTACCTCCTTACGCCCTCGACCCTTATAATTGATCGCGTAACGTCTTATAGACTCTTTAAATACATACGCTCTATAGCCACTGCCCTTGTTTTATGACATTTCTATAGCTTATCTAGCGAGAAAATAGGGTAAACCTTAATTAAATCTGGGAGCTTTACTTTATACAAGTTACCTATCTTCTTAAGGACCTTATATAGTCCCGCCATCTAATAGTCTAGCTTATAGCTAGGCCGTTCCGTTTTTTAGTTCTTTATTATAACCTAAACTATATCGCCTACGGTAAAGTTAGATTCGCGCCTATACTTATTTACCTATTATACTATTAATTTCTAGGCCTTTTTTAGATTTGTATGGGCTACTATCTAGGCTTCCTCTAAGCACTTAGCGTACTACTAGGCTTCCTTATAAGACAGTTTCTTACGTATAGTCCGTAGTCCTTCTGGTCTATCCTAGTTAAAGCTTATTTAGGGTAAATACCCTATTTCTAGTTAAATAGGTGTAAATCCCGTAAAGTTATAGGGTAGGGTTGCCTAGGCGTAATCTATTAGGGGTAATAGTTTACCCTAGTTATCCTAGAAGTAGTTAACAAAAGGCTAGAGTCTCTAATCTAAATATTAATTTATAATCTCCGCCTGGCCGTCTATTTAGGGGTAGTATACTATAGAGAGCTTTAGCCTAATACCTAGGATCTAGGTAAACTTATTCTAAAAGGCCGATATAAATTGCGGGCTATAATTAGATACTATAGTATCTAGTAGTCCATAAATGCGGTAGACGTAGTAGATATATAGTTAGGCCGCCTCCTTAGTATTAATATTCTTATAACAGGGGATTAAAAACAGGCGCTTACTAAAGCGGTTAACTAAAATTATAACTATATTATATCCGTTGCGGTCTATAGAGATATACTACTAGGGGCGGTCGGGTATTAGGAAAGGTTTTAATAGTCCTAGGGTCTTATCTTGTAGAATTGTAAACCTACGGCAGTTGTTGCAGTTCCGTACGTAACGGTTAATATCTATAACTATTCCGGGCCAGTAGTAACGGTTACTAATAATCTTATAGGTCTTATTTTTTCTAGGGTGGGCCGTAGAGACCTAGGTATATGCTTTGGTAATAAGCCAGGTTTATAAATTCCGTTCCTTTACTACTACTAGCCATTCTTAGTGCTTAAGTAGTCCATTTTTAAGGGACTATAGGCTAGTAATATCCTTTGCCTTTTTGCGGTATTCCTATAGAGAAGGGTCTATATAGTTTACTTACAGTAATTTATTAATAAGGTCGAATTCCGTAGGGTTAATAGGATATATCTTAGCGCTTAAAGATTTAGTACTTAGTTCTTCCTATATCTAAGGGTTAAGGTGCTCTGGTTATAGTAGCGTCTAGGTCTATAATAAGATCTTCGCGGCTATTTAGTTATTTAGGTCCTGTTTACGTCTTATAAAAGCGTCCGTACGGTTTATAGCGCCTAGCCTATATATAATTAGGAAGTTAAACTAGAATAGAACGTCTACCTAGCGCGCTTACTGGGCCGTAAAGGCCTTAGTTATTATAAAGTATTCTAGGGCCTTATAATCCGAAACTACCTAGATAAGCTTAGGGATCCCTTTTAGCTATACTCGCCAGTGCTAAAAGTTAGAAATAATAGCTAACATTTCTTTATTATAGATTGGGTAGTTTAGCTCAGCATCTATTATAGTCTTTAAATAGTAAGCAATAGGGTGCTATTCTCCGTCCATCTACTTCTAGGAATAAATGCTAGCAATAACACTATCTAAGGCATCTGTTTCTAGCATTAAGGGCCGTTCTAGGTTAAAGTAGGCGAGTAAGGGAGCGGAGACCAGTCTTTTCTTAAGCTTATTAAAAGCCTACTTATATACGGTGTTAAAGTAAAAGGGCTAGTCCTTTATAGTAAGGCGGCTAAGGGGCTAAGTAATTCTACTATAGTTCTTAATAAAGCGTTAGTAGAAGTTATAGAAGCCTAAGAATAACTATATCCCTTTTATAGTCCGTAGTGGTTCCCATTAATTAATTACGGCCGTCTTTTCTAGGTTAGCCTTAATTCCGTCTATACTAATAATAAACCCTAGGTACTTTATACACTTTATACTAAATTCTAACTTCTTAATATCGGCCTAGAGGCTAGCTTTATAGAGTTATTATAAGACTTTATAGACGTGCTCCTTGTATTCTAACTCGTTCTTAGAGTAAATTATAATATTATCCAGGTAGGCCGTATAGAAGTCGTTAAGGTAGTTAAAGAGTATATCGTTTATATATTGTTGGTACGTAGCCGGTCCATTAGTCAGTCTAAAAGGAAGTACTTTATATTTATATAATTTATATTAAATCCGAAATATAGTAAGATCTATAGATCTAGGGTCTATTTTAATTTAGTAAAAAGCTTAACGGATATCGAGCTTTATAAATACCTTAGCTCTATTAATTTGGGCTAGTGTCTTATTAAGTAGGGGTAGCGGATAACGGTCTTTACGGGTTATATTATTAAGCTTATGGTAGTTAATGCAGAGACAAAGTCCTTTATTTAGCTTTTTTGCAAAGAGAATAGGGGAGGTAAAAGGGGCCTGGCTAGGCTTAATAAACCCCTTTACTAGGTTATTAACAAGGTACTGCTTAGTAGCCTATAACTCGGTAATAGATTGTTTATAGAGGGGGGTATAGCTAAAGGCGTTTTCCTTATCTAACTTAATCTCAATCTTGTGGTTGTATAGTTAATGCGGTAGAAGTATATTAGATACTGCCTTAGAGAATATATCCTTAAACTTTTAGTATTAATGGGGTAGTTTCTATTCTACTAGCTCCTTATCTATAAGCTTACTTTCCTATCCGCTAAGCTCGCTTTCCTTTTCCTTAAGTATCTAGTTAATTTCGTATAAGCTAGTCGTAAAAGTAATAGTATTAGGCTAAACCAAGTTCTAGTAGAATCCTACGGCGCTAATATAGCAGATATTAACTAGTAGGAGGTCCGTAGGTTTCCTTACAGCTATTTACCGGACTATATTTTACAGTCTAAGGTTTATAATCTTTCTTAGCTTCTATTCCATCTTCCGCAAGTTATCCCTCCGGTCTATTAGTTTAGTATAGCGTTTAATATTCCTTACTATTCTTTATAGCTGTATAGGGCCTAAGCTCTCTATAGGGGGCTTTTCTAGGTTATTATTAACTTCCTAGGTCTTTAATACGGGTAGCGTAATATAGGTAGTCTAGGGGCGGCGTAGTATATAGATCCGTTACGGATTAAGCTATATATCTTTCTTAAAGGCCTAGTCCCTACGCATAGCATCGGCCTAGTAAATAGTATTAATCTAGGGCCGTATAAGATTTTCTATTATAATGCTGATTTCTTTTATAAAGGAAGGAGTTAGGGGTAGGGTTTTAGGCTAGATAAGCCGTCTACTTTATATATCTAGCTGTAAGCCTAAATAGGCTAGCTATTTTCTCCTTAAGATTATATTATGGCTTCCTAGGTCCGTAATAAGGAAGGGAACGTTATACTACCTTTGTCTGTTAATACGAAGGTAAATCCGCAATATAGTCGTAATAGGTAGTCCTACCTATCCGTTATACCCATAAATAGGAATTGGCTTAGGCAGTTCTTCCAGAGGCGTATTTAAAAAGTCAGCCAGTTTTACAACGCACTTTATATTAATTAAGGTAAAGGCATTTACTTCTAAGTTAGCTAAAGCAGAAGTTAAAACTTAATATCTATTGTGGAATAAAGTATAAGGGATAATATAGCTTTTTCTATTAACTAGCTGACCCAGATCAATATATAATATATTAATTCCTTTTAACCCTAGGGGGAAGTCTTCCCCTAGGGTTCCTCTTTTTTTAACTTTATACTATCCTCCTAAATTAATAGGACCTCGTTTATCTTTGCCTTTATTAGGTAGTTCCTTATAGGGTAGCTAGGTTAACCGTATAAAAAGTAAGCTCCTTAATTACTAAGGGCCTATATTTAGGGGTCGCTATATATAGGCTAGGTGTACACTAAACCCACAGTAAGGGTAGCTGCGCGGCTAGCTACTAGGTTAACTATAGGCTAAGCGGCCGGTGCTATAGGGGTTGCTAATTATACTAGGGCACTATAGGCCGTTTTTGCAGTACTTATAGCCTGGTTTACGAGGTTTCTAGTTTTTAGCCAATTAGCGCGTGCCTTAATTCGATAAAGGCCTTAGTTAATAGCTAGGCAATAATCCATAAGTTCTTTTAACGTCTATGCCGTAGTATAAGCTAGTAATACGGCCTGCTGTAGGCTCAGGGTAAGCTTATTAAAGAGGTCTAGCAGTAGGTTTTCTTAGGGGATCTAAGCCTATCTGGCTAAATGTAGAAAGCGGGTCTAAAAGGTTAAAAAAGTCTCCGCTATTTTTATATTTAGGCTTTTATAGCTAAGACGGGCGTTCTATACTTTAAAAGGGTCTTTATAAATAGAAGACAAGTATTTAATTATTTCCTCTTTAGAGATAAAAGGGTCTGTTAAGTCTTTAGTATATCGCGAGCGTAAATACGTCTAGGCGTCTCCGCTAGTACGGCTAAAGACATAGGCCATCTTAGCTTAGGGGGTAGGAAAGTAGTCAGCATTAACTTTAAGCTTGTCCCGTAATTAAAGCTTCCAGTTATTAAATATTAGGTTTATTCTATCCGTAAGTAGCGGGGGATCCGCAACCTTTGCTGACCGCTTTGGTACTATATAGGCCTTAGTAGATCCACTAAGGCGCTAGGATAAGGCCTAAAGGACTATAGTAAGTCTTTAGTTATCTAATAATGACTTATTATTAGATATAGGGGTATCTCTGGCTTTAAGCAGCTCTTATAGTCGTTTAATTTTAGTATTAGCTGCCGTAAGCTCCGCCTAGGGGGTTAAAATATTAATTATTTCTTTATCTAAGGTATTTAAGGGTCTTGTAGCTACTTTGCTTACTACTATGTTTTGTAGCATAGTAGTAGGGGTGTTAGGTAATTCTAGGTAATTTCTTTAGGGGTTCTGGTCTATACGTGTCTTATAAATCCTTTCCTTAGGGTTCTATTCTTTTCCTTAGGGTCTTATTCTATGTTATTGTCCTATTTATAATCTTATAGATATATTTAAGTTCCTTCTTAGGAAGAGAGAGTAGAGCGAGCTTTAGATAATATTAGCAACTTAGTTAAGTAAGGCATAAGCACAGTAAGAGGGACGCGCAAGCCTATATAATTAGATTGTCTATAAATAAGAATCTAAAGCTAGGGAAAGGAAAGGAGAAGAAGAGTAGCGCCACTTAATGTTTTATAAAATCTTCGCGTTATATAACCGCAATATACGGCAATTTATGGCAACTTGCCGGTATAAGGGCGCGGAAAGACTTTAGGGAAGATTTAAAGGAACGATATAAATTCTATCTAAATCTAAGGGTATATAGCTCTCGCTAAGAACAAGACGTTGCGTAAAGAGGAGAAAGGGAATAACAAGAGAATCGTATAATTAAATAGTTAGGGGCTTGGTGGTCGATACGTGCGTATATACGTACGCGGTCTTTAACAGACTTTAGTAAAATTTAATTAATCTAGCAGAATTTGGTTAAAGCGTCGGAATTTATCTATTAAGTGTTTTACTAAGACATTCCTACTATAACTAGGCTAGTCCCGTTATAGTACCCCCCCTTTAGCCAAAGGTCTAAATAATTTAATTTTAGTTAAGACTTATAACTTATCGCGTTTTTATATATTCGCGTTAAGTAATAATATAGAGTTCTGCTGGTTCTAATCGTAAATGGACTAATTAGGATTTTCCATCCCTAGGTTAGAAAATCGCTATTAGCTTAGTTAAGGCGGTAAGCAGAACTAATATCTTTATAATAGGTCTTAGTAAGGCGGATCTAACTAATTAAATAACTTTAACTGGCGGTTAAAGTTTCTTAATATTTTGCGTATTACGTAATTATATTATAAATATTATAACATATTTTAAGTTCTTTTTAATTTTAAGTTTCCTACTATTATATTTTATATATTTATATTAGGTGGCAGTTATTTACCTTTATATTATATCTATCTAGCTAAAGTAGGCCGTAAAGGATAGTCTTTATAGAATTCTTTTACTAGGGAAGGCGCGTTAGTTTTAATCTAGTTATAGGTTTTCTAAGTTTATATTTTATATCCTTCCTACTTAATAAGGAGTTTAAATTGTTTAGATTATATTTTCTATTATATATCGTTAATTAAGTTAATAAAGTAAGAACCGTTACCGTTATTAACAATTATAGGAGGTAGCGGTAGCACTTTATAAGTTATAGGTTTACCTTTTAAGGGTTATAGTAAATTTATATAAAACGTTAAATATATTTTTATTTTAGTTAGTAGTTTAAGCTTATAAGTGTATAGGCTTAGTTTCTTTTTAATTTAGTATAGGCCCGTAAACTTCCAGTCTAGTTTCTTTAAGGGTTATAAAGTCTTTAGGTTTTATATATTTAGGTAAACTATATTACCTTTCTTAAAGTCCTATGCAGAAGCTTATTCTTTATTTATATACTATTTCTATAATGTTTAAACGTATACTAATTTACTTTATAATAGTTCTGTTAACTATTTTATTTAATTAGCGAAGTTATATACGTTAATTAGTTAAATCCTCTTAATTATAGGTCCTATTATATTAATTTTAGGTCGTAATTTAAATATAAGTTAAGGGTCTTATCTATAGGTTGCGTAGAACGGTATTATACCTATTAATTAGTTTCTTATATTATTTATAGTAAACTTAATTAAAGGTAGCCACTTTTCCCAGTTATCTTATAGGTAGGAGTAGTATATTTATAAGTATTATTCTATAATCGCGTTTGCAATTTTAGTTTAACCGTTTATCTCTAGATAAAATACAGTTAAGAGTTATATTTATATACTTAATTATTTATATAGGGTTTACTAGAAGTCTAAAACAAACTGGCTTCCGTAATTAGATATTATTAAATTAGAAAGTCCGTATAGCTTAAAAACATACTTAATAAAATATTTGGCTACTAATATTGCATTAATTAAGTCTATAGGAATTATATATCGCATTTTTATAAGACGGTTAATAACTATTATAACATTTATAAACCTATTACTATTAGATAGGTTAACTATAAAGTTAATTAAAATATCTCGCTATCTTTATATTAGAATTAGCAACGGTTAAAGTACTTCTTACTTCTTTATATAAGAGGTCTTCCTACGCATATATATTTTATATACTTAAATATATTTTTATATATAGTTATACATTATAGGCTAGTAATATGCTTATTAGATAATCTTATAGGTCTTTATACAGCTAGGGTGCCCTACTATAGGGGAATTATATATAAATTTAAGTATCTTAGGTTATAAGGGTTTGGAATTTAGGACTACTATCTTTTATTAATAGTATAACCAATTATTATAGATTTCGTATTTAGCGAGTGTAATATCCTTATATTACTATTTCCCTATTTAAATCGTTTTTATTATATTTGCTATTTAGGGGTTATTCTTATATTTATACTCTGTTAATTTATTAATTTTTATATCCTACTTATTAATTTCTAATTTATTTCTATTAAGCTCCGAATCTAAAAACATAGGGCGTATTTTCTTAAAGCGCTTAGGGGGCAGTAGAATTTATAATTAATTTATAATCCGTTTATTAGAGGCGTTTATAGGTAAGTTTTATAATTATTATATTAATAAGTTAGGCTTCTAATTAAGTTTGCTAGGTTAGTATATAATCTTAAAGTTAAATTATAAAAGGTATTCAGCCTAATAAATTTAGCGCTGCGTTAATTACTTTATAGTTATAAAGTACTATAGGTTTTTATAGTCCGTTAATACGCATATTAAGAATAACAATCCTTTAAGTTTTAAACGCTATTATTTAAAGCATCTAATAATTATAAGTAGTTCCTTATTATATATCTTATAGTTTAATTTAATAGGGGTAAGTTTTTAAGAGAGAAAGGCTATTAGGCGTAGCTTGCTGTTTTTATTATATTGTAATAACACTCCTTTTAGTATATAATTAGACGAGTCTATTTTAATGATATATTTAAGGTCTAGATTAAAGTAGGTAAGAATTAGAGTAGTTATAAAATAATATTTTAGGTTATTAAAAGCTTATTTATATTTAGTAGTCTATTTAAATCTTATATTCTTTCTTATTAAGTTTACTAATAGCTAAACAATTTTTAAGAAGTAATTAATAAATTAATAGTAGAAATTTACAAATCCTAGAAATCCTTAGATATCTTATATACTACTAGGACTTTCCTAGTTTATAATTATAGCAATTTTCTTAGGGTTTATTTTAATTCTATTACGGGATATAATTAGGCCTAAGTATATAACTTTAGACGTATAGAACTTATATTTCTTAATATCGCATTATAAGCCCGCGTCTTATAGGCATTTAAGGACTATTTAGACATGCTTCTAATACTTAGAAAGTAAAGATAAATAGATTACGATATTATTAATATACGCGGTAATAAATATATTAAGGAATTCGCGAAGCATATTATTAATATATTACTAAAACATACTAGGACCGTTCTTTATATTAAACGGTATTACTAAGTATTTAAAAAGTCCCTATTATATACGGAAAGCCGTATACTTTTTATCTCCTTTATAAACACGGATTTAATTAAAGGCAGCGACTATATTAAGCTTTATAAAGTATTATGCTTTTACTAAGTAGTTAAGTGTTTCTTAAAGTAGAGGAATTGGATATTGGTTTTAAATTATAATTATATTTAGGGCTTAATAATTAATACAGAACCTTAAGCCTCCTCTAGGTTTCTTAATAAATAGTATAGGTAAGGCGAATAATAATTAACTAGGGCGAATAAATTCTTTCTTTAGGTGCTCTTTAAGGTATTATTATATTACTAGCAGCTCTTCTTATAACATACCGTATAATAGGCCAAACTTTAGCATTATACTAGGTTTAAGTTCTATCTTAAAATCGTGCTTATCTTAATGCGGGGGTAGTTAGTTTACGAATTATTTCTTAAACGTATTAATTAGATTATAATATTCTTTAGGTATAAGAGGTTGTGGGTTAATATATTACTTTAGTTTTAACGCCTTTTTAATATCTTCTAGTTGTAACGGAACCTTATAGTAAGTACTATAGTGGGTCCTGTTAATGGGCTAGGTATATAGGTATTACAAGTAAGTCAATAACGTAATAATAACTAGTGGAGTAGTTGCCTAATAGATTAACTCCAATTATATTCTAAGAATTACTTTAAGGAAGGAACTATCTAGGTAGGGACTAAGGGTCCTTAAATACACAACCGTACTCCTATAAAATCCTTCTTATACGTAACGTACGTGTTATACGTATTATACGTTTACGTATAATACGTATACCGCGTATACTGCGTATAACATTATATGACTCGCTTACTATTCCTTATTACATGGTTCTACCGGCTTTATCCTAGACTGTGCTCTTATTAACTAACTAGCTTCTTTTAACTCCTCTCTAAGTAGTTATAATATTGTACTTAAAGCGTCCGTAATACTATCTCCCTCCTCTTTATCTTTATCCTTAAAGATACCTAGTATCTTTAAGTCGTTTACTAGAGGTATAATATCTATCTAATTAATTTAGTTATTATTATTACTTACTATACCTAAAGCAACTTCCTCTTTATAAGCGCAACGTCGTGCCCGCACCATTGCTGCAATACTATTACTTAGTAAAATTATGCTATCTCCGTGTTCTCGCTGTTTAAAAGCGGGGTTAGTATATATTATAATAGCAAGCCTATTATCTTAACAGCCCTTATTTTGTTTGGAGTGCACTAAAGTAAACGTTTAATTATCTTACGATATTCGCTCTATTTCTAACGCTAAGTATACGCGTCCTATAACTCTTAATAGTCGTCTAGTTCCCTAAGTAATTTATTATAAGGTCTTATATTTAATCTACTACTATAAAGCTTAAATTGGAGTTGGCCGCTGCTCGTGCCGGACTCTATTATTCTGCTAAGGAGACTGCTCGCGCCCTTAAGGCCCAGCGTCGCTCCTTTAAAACTCAACAGGTTGCGTTCGCTCGGTTAACCCGTCTTAAGAAGGTTTATAAGAAGGTCCGTTCTAAGGAGTAGAAACTTATAGAATAGGGTCTTTAGGAACTAGGTAATAAGAGGACTAACCCTCCTCTATTAGTAAAGGAAACAACTCTAAGTAGTTTAGCAGTCGCTCTTCCTAGGTCCCCCTTAGGTAACTTATTTTTTTAATCCTTCTTTATTAATATTACCTAACCTATTTTCTTCTAATACTCCTATACCTTTCCTATAGCGTTCTTTAAATTCTCTAGTAGCTCCTAGGTAGTCTCAGTATAGCCTATTTACTTTACTTCGTACTATATTTTATTGTCTATATCCTTGTAACTAACGATTTTTAAAACTTGCTATTTATCCTCTTCTTGCCCTCTATACGTGTCTTCTTTGTAAACTAGTGGCTTAATATTTCCATACGCTAGCTCTAGTATCGCGATATACTATACTAGGTAGATCTTTATTTTAGCTAGTAGGTTTAACTTAAACATAACTAGTGAAATCCTCTGCGTAATTTTAAAAGGTCCTAGCCTAACGTAGTTTAACTTCTTACTTAGTCGTTGACTCTTAAAATTTTTATATAGTAGCTATACTTTGTCTCCCTCCTTAAGATCTAGTCCCTTAGATCTCTTAGCGTTATAGTACTTTTTTATTTTTTACTATACTCCCTTAGCTATTTCCATAAGGTTTATATAAAGATTTATTAGATCCTTTATTCTTTACTTAGCTCTACTACTTATCTTCTTTACTTAATATAGTGATAACGATGTTCTTAGTTTATATCCGTAATTTGCCTTAAATGGTAATGTACCCATTCCTTCTTAAGGTGTTATATTATATATAAACTATATAACTGGTAATAACGATACTTAATTATTCTATACGTGATTAATATAATGTCTTAGATACTACTCCAGCGTCTAATTTAATCTCTCTGTTTAACCATCTGTTTGTGAATAATATGCGGTGGAAGTTACTGCTTAAACTCCTTACTCCACTAAGAATACTTCCTAGAATGCTATTATAAATCTTAGATCCCTATTCAATATAATTTTACTTAGTGCTCCGTGTCTTATAAACACTTCTTTAATATAGATTTTAGCGACATCTTCCGCTAAGATTTCTTCTATATATGCTATAAAGTATCCCTACTTTGTTAGCTTATCTACTATTACTAAGATCGCGTCGTAATCTTGTCCGGTAATAGGATCTCTTAACTTTAGTAACTTAATAATAAAGTCCTATAATATGACCTCCTATAGTCTCTCTAGTATTTTAATAGGTTGTAGCCCTCCATATAGCTTATACCTTATTAGTTTATTTCTTTAGCAATCTAGATATTCCTTTATAATTTTTCGTACTATGCCCTAGATTCCGTTAATAATATACTCCTCTTAGAGTCTTAACACTAAGCCCGTAGCTCCATTATGTCCTTAAGTTATTCCCTTATAGAAATCTTCCACAAAATGCTCTGCTATATTTCTTAGGATGTACTTTACTTTTTGGTTTTTATATATATCTACCTACAGATCTTCTAGTTATGCTTTTAAAATCTTTTATACCCAAAAGCTTTCTAGTGTCTTGTAGGCTCTTTCTATTACGTCTTCTTAAGTTACTGCGATTTTTAGATAATTGTACCTAATTAATCTATCTATGTCTTTTCGTAATAAAGCCCCTAATAGCTTCTTATTGTTTTGTAGTTTAGCCTTTCTACTTAGCGCATCTGCTTATGTGTTGTCTATACCCTTAATATACTAGATTTTAAAATAGTAGTCTGTAAGTGTCTCTGCCCATCTAACCTATCTTTAGTTAAGTTCCTTTATTATTAGGAATCCTATTAGGTTCTTATAATCCGTCTTAACTATAAATAGTTTCTCTATGCCTTATAAGAATGCTCTCTATTCCCCTAATACTATAACTATACCTAATAACTCCTTATTATAGATGTTATAGTTTAGTTCTAGTAGTGTTATCTTCCTACTATAGTATGCTACTAGGTGCCATCCGTCTTTATATTTCTATATAAAGTATGCCTTTAGTATAAAGTCTAATATATCCGTTTCTAATACCGTCTCTAACTTTGGTTAGTAGATTTTGAAGATTAGTTCCTAGGTAAATAATTCCTTAAGTTCTTTAAATAGTTTCCTCTACTTCTCTTCCCATACCTATAGTTTCTCTTTCTTTATTAATTAAGTAAATGGCTTAATATTCTTTAACCATTATACTATAAATCTCCTGTAGTAATTATAAAACCCTAAAAACAATCTCAACTATATAACGTTCTCTAGTTCTTGCTAATTTACTATAGCTTTAATCTTCTTTAGGTCTATGCTTAGCTTGCCTAATTTAATAATAAACCCGATGAAATTGGTCTTCCTTATAAAGAACTCGCATTTCTTAATTGCTACTAGCATTTATTCTTCTTATAGTCTCTTTAAGACCCATTTAACGTATTCCTTGTGCTCTTCCTCCATTATTAAGTAGATAATAATGTCGTTAAGGTATACTATAATAAACTCATTAAGGTGCTTTCCTAATACGCTATTAATTCGTTTCTGGAACGTTACTAGCGCGTTTATAAGCCCGAATTGCATAACTAATAATTTATATAATCCTTCCTTTAACCTAAAGGCTGCCTTTTATTCGTTGCCTTCCTTGATTCTAATCTAATAGTACGCCCATTTTAGATCTATCTTTATAAAGATTCGCGTATTACCAATCCTGTCTTAGATTTTGCTAATTAAGGGTAAAGGATACCTATCCTTTCTTATAATGCTGTTTAACTATCTATAGTTAATGTATAACCTAAGTTTTCTATTCTTCTTTGGTACGAACAGTACTGGATAACCCGCTAATAACTATAATAGTCTAATATATCCCTTTCGTAAGTTCTCCTAGATAAACTCTTTAAGTGCTCTACCCTCTTCTTTAGTAAGCTTATAGGTTAGAAATAACCTTAGACTTATTCCTAGTTCTAACTCTATCTCGTAGTCCTATACTATATATTCTAACAGCTTTTCACTTTCTAGTGACTATAACTTTTTACTATACTTATAGTATCTCTTTGGTATATAATCTAACCCTTTCTTAGTTTCCTTATATGTCGCTCCGACTTAGTACTATACCAACTTAGTCTGTTATCGCATTTTATGTTGTTAAGTATCCCTAATATCGACCTAACCTGTAACCCAATCGATCTTTAGATTATATTCCTGTAACTAAGGTATTCCTAGTATCGCCTTATTATTCCCTAATGGCAATATATTAAAAGACATCTTAATTTATCTTCCTTTAATGGTTAGCTAAATAGGTCCTGTTTTAAGATTAATAATGCCTTCTCTATAGGCTATCGGATCTCCTAAAATTATAACTAATAGATAATGGTAGTCCTATCCTTTTAACTACTACTAGTAAAATATGGTTCCTTATTACTCCACTATCTACTAATGCTTTAAACTGCTAATCTTGCCAATTAACTTATAAATTTAGGTGTCGTCCTTAAATTCCTTTAAGGGTCTAAGGCTCTACTACTAGTTCCCTCTAGTTCTATAGGCCTCCCCTTTTCCTAACTATTGGCTACTAGATCCTGTCTATACTTAGTCCACTTTTAGCTAATACTTAGTTCGCTTCTTTTCTTTAATATACCATAGACACATATTCTTTAGGTATTCCCACTACTGTCATTTATCTAGGCATTCTTCTGTAAGGAATCTTCCTAGTTAAAGTATTAAGTCCCCTTGTTCTTGAACTCCTACGGGGTGCTAACTATATATATACTTAGTATTTCTATACTTTGCCTTATCCGGTGCCTAATATATCCTTATTAGGTACTTCTAGTTCTTATCTTTGGGTGCTCTATATATATTATACGTATTATCTACATATACGATCCACGCCAATATGTGGTGTGCTTGGTATCTTGGGTTAACTCTTAGCTTGTCTTTATCCTTAAGTTTAAACCTCTATCGTTCCAACTTAAGCGTTGCGACTTCATTTGCAGGTACTAAGATTTGCCTTTCGCTTTTTTAGTTCTCTAATTGCTCCTTTAAATCCTTTAATATTATAATTAAGACTCCTTTAATATAAGTTATAGCCTTTATTATAATTGGGTGGTCTTAGATAACTTATTTATTTAGCCACATATAGAAATCTTCCCACTTATTATTATATCGTTGCCTATACCACTTTTAGTACAGCTCCTTAAGTATATACGGTCTATCCGTAAGAAAGTATCTTTTTATTACTGCGTTGTGACAGCCCTTTATATATTGTTCTTTAAACCTAGTTAGAATCCCTAGATCCTCTTCTTATTCTAGTTTAATAAGCCACTTAGCTCTTAGTATGCCTATTCTAGGTCTATTAGTAATTCTTTATATAGGTGCTCTGTCCCTTATATAACCTAATATGCTAGATCTCTTATCTAGTTTCTATTCTTGCTATAAGGTAATTCTTGCTCTAAATTCCTCTATAGTTTCTTTCTTTTTACGTCTTATAAGTAGATCCTTAAAGTCTTCTTACTTCCTAATCTCGGTATCAAATTTTTAATCTTTAGGCTAAACGCCTCGTTTACCCGGTAAGTCTCCTAGGTCTATATATCTATCTCCTAGTCTAACCGCTATTTATACTATAGATTCTCTAATCTGTAGCGAAGCCTCTTACCTCTTGCTTATAGGTTTCCTTATTTATACTTCAAATTCTTAGTCTCTTAGATTCTTTAATCCTAAGCTTGCTTCTTTCTTAAGCTATACTCTAGCCTTAATTTAACTAGGCTTTATTAGTGTTCTTATTTTATTTTAAGAGTCTTAAATCTCACTCATCTCGCTTTAAGAATCTTATGCCTTTAGGAAACTTCGTCCTAAGCTCATTTATATATTACTAAACTAAGCCGTTGCTCTACTCTATCGGTTATCGTCCGTTATAGGTCCCTAAGCATACCTTATCTTATTTTAAGAATCTTAGTCGTTTTTTATCTCGTCTTATAAATCTTAAGCCTTTAGCCTTTTGCCTTTATTAAGTAGTGAGCTAGCACTAGCAGTCGTCTACTTACTTAATCGTCTTTAGATATTACTCCTTCCATCTTATAAAGTAATGGATATCGTATCTAGCGGTGTTATAATACCCGTTACTAAACCTTGCTCTGTAGCGGTCTCAGTCTCTACTTCTAATATAACTTCTCCGAGGTTTGCACGCTCCTAGTAAGCTACTCTTATTGCCTTATTGTTACTAAATGCTTCGCCTATATTGAATTCATCGTCTTTAATGTCTAATCTACAAGATAGTTCGTTAATGCCTCTATACTTCGTTAACTCTAGCTCTTATAGCCAATAGCTTACGCTATACTTAGCGTCCTTATAAGTTTAGCATGCGTTATTATAATAGAACGCAAAACTTCTAATTAAACACTCTTTTGTTCCTCGCAGTACACTATCGTCCCTCTATACGTATGTGTTGTCTACTAGTCTGGTTCCCTTTATTACATAGTAACTCTAACCGTCTTTACAATCCCTAGCGAAATGACCTTATTTTCCGCAATTTATATAAGCTCAGTCTCTAAACTATTAGCTTTGCTATAGAGTCCGCCTAAACGTCTTCTACTATTAAGATCCCTAATTTAGCCTATGCTCCTTAGTCCTATAATTACTTAATCCTTAACCTCCAGGTTTCTATAGTTTTTTACTCCATCTCTTATAGGTTTCTTTAGTACTACTTAGGTCTATTAGCTCTGCGCCATACCATATTTTCTAACTTAGCTTTGGTCGTTGCGTACTCTACGCCTTATACGACTATAAAACTCTATCCTAACCCTTCTTGGTCTGTTCCCTTTAGTAGATCTTATTATTAATCTTTATTGCTTAATCTATTAGTTCCCTTAGGGTGCCCGTATCTTCCATTAGGATAATTCTATCCTAGACTTTAGCCTTAAGTCCCTATTTATACTGTGCTATAAGCGCCTTATTATTTCACTTAACCTATATAGCTAGCGTCTGGAACTGCGTTGTGTACTTAATTGCTAAGGTTCGTTGCGTAATATCTTAAAGTTTTCTTTCCGCTGTGGTTGTTGCCTCTAGATCTCTAAACATTTATATAAGTCGCTCCGCGAATCCGCTCCAGCTTAAGAACATAAACCGTACTTCTTAGTTTATAGTCGTTATTCTATTTACTTATATCTCTATAAGGTAAGGCTTAAACTATTTAAGTGCTCTTCCTAATAAGAACAATCCTGCGTACGCCACTTAATCCATAGGTGTTAGTAGCTTAGCTCCTTCCTATAAAACCTTAAAATGCATTTGCGTAAGGAATCCTTTAAATTTTAATCTTTCCCCTAAAAATCTCTCGATTGATAGTAGCTTAATCTTTACTACACCTATCCCGTTAATCCTATTTTTAAGTATTACATTATTTTCCGTCAACTAGTTAACTATCTCTTGTAACTGTCCTACTGTCACAGGTTGTTGTAAGTTAGTGTCTGCTATACTAGTGTTGTTACCTAATCTCGAAGTAGTTGCCGCCGTTAATGGCGTCGTGGTGGCTGCTTTTGGTAGCATGTTGTTTGACTTATTGAAACCGTAACTAGGTAGTAATTGTGTAACGGACCTACCGTAGTACTTGCTACAAGGTTCCGTTACACTAGTGTTATAGTAAAGATCTTATAGTCTTATTTTCCTACTAACAAATAAAAGGGTGCGGCTTATATTATATAAATTTTAAGGGGTTTTAATATATTATCTTTACATTCTTTACCGCGATCGGCAGTTATAACTTTATTATATTGGTTTAGGGTTTATAGTAAGGGTAATTTATATTATATTAAATTTAAATAGTTATATGCATGTTTATAGGGTAAGTGGTATTTTAAGCAATAACTTTAGTAGTAGGTTATACGGAATTTTAGTGTTTCTTTAACCTAGCTAATTAAAGGGTTGTGTTATTTTAGCTATTTATATCCAAGTATTACCTTATAATGCTTTAAGGGTGTTATAAATAGGGAAATATATTTAAGGTATTCGCCTATCCGCATCTTTATAAGAGCGTAGTACGTTAGTTCGCCGTATATTAAAGGCTTACTATTAAAGCCTTATAGGCCTTAGGGCTTATTAAGTTTCCTTAAATTTAAGCATTAAGTTTTTGCGTAGTTTATATTAATAAAGCCTATACTAGTAGCTCCGCTATTTATAAGGATTTATACTTTCTTCTATTTTCTAAGTATTTAAATTTCGCTAAGTATATTAAGGGAGTTATATTATATATTAACGCTAGAAGAGCCTAGATACTTATACTCTTCCACTTCTTATCCTAAGGCGCAACTTAGCCTTAGGATAATTTATTTTCCAAATTAACTAAAGGTAAGATACTTTATAGCAACTAAGTATAATTTATAGAATAAGTATAATTTATAAAATAAGTATAACTTAAGAACTAAGAGGAGCTACGGCGAACCTTTTTAAAAGGGTAAGTTCGGCAATCCCTTTAAATATATCCCTTTTTCTATATCTAAAATATTCTCTATTTGCGGCGTATGTTCTTTATTTATTAGTTCCTAAGGGTATATAAAATTAGGTAGCATTAAGGTTTATAGGGTTATATATAGGGCTTTTAGGTTTTGGAGACGGATCGCGCTTTAAGGTATATACTAATTTTATAAAGTTTTAAACGCAAGGTATAGTTGGCTTTAGGGAATAAGTCTATTTATTATATTAAAGGTCCTTATTAATTCGTTAATATATTATAGCAAATTTAGGTAAGTTCTTTCGCAGTTCTCTACCTACTAACTATACTCTAATTTTATCTAAAATAGCTTAATGGAGGGCAGTAACTCTAGCGGCTTTATTCCAATCTAGTTTACTAATAAGGCCTAAAAATTCCGAAAAGAAGCTAGTAAAGTCTCGGTTCCGTTATTATAGGTTTTTAAGTTTAGTAACAGCTATATGTTCGCGGCTAGCGTTATTATATATTCGTTTTAGTAAAAAGATAAAGATTTTAAAATTAACGAAGGTGCCGTTATAGAAGAATAGGTCTATAGTTTGTGTAGCGTTTTTACTTAAATAAGATATTCTATAGCTAATCTTACTAGCTTTAGTAGGGTATTAGTTATAGTTTATTAAAAGTTTAAGACGGAGCTTAGTTATAAAGGGATATAGGTTATTTTAATTTCTATTAAATATTAGAGGGTTAGGGAGCTTTTTGGATTATATAGTAGGTACTAGGTTTATTATAGGTATAGGTTAAACTGCTATTACTGGTTTAGGGTTTATATTTAATGGGTTAGGTTTATATATAGTTATTTTAATTTTATTTATAGGTGTTGCTATTAGGGTCTCTAACGCGAGTACTTTAGCGTTATAGAGTTCTTTATATATTGCTTTAATCGATTATTAATGCTAAGCTTTTAGTATAGTTTATTACTAGGCTAAGGCATCTATAAAGGACTATTGTATTATAGTCATTTATTCCCTAACTAGGGTTATAATAGTTATCGTAGCGGATTTGAGTTCGTTTGCCATTTTAAGGGTATTAGTATTAACGTAACGTAATATAAGGGCGCGAAAAGACTTTAGAGAAGATTTAAAGGAATAATATAAATTCTATCTAAATTTAAGGGTATATAGCTCTTGCTAAGAACAAGACGTTGCGTAAAGAAGAGAAAGGGAATAATAAGAGAATCGTATAATTAAATAGTTAAGGGCTTGGTGGTCGATGCGTGCATATATACGCACGCGGTCTTTAACGGACTTTGGTAAAATTCAATTAATCTGGCAGAATTTAGTCAAAGCGTCGGAATTTATCTGTCGAGTGTTTTACCGAGACATTCCTACTGTAACTGGGCTAGTCCTGTTATAGCCGGTGCGAAGTTCTACTAAGTTCTACCATCTAAGTTCTGCCAAGTTCCGTAACAAATATACCGCAGCTTTATTAACTATTTAAATTCTACTAAAAGGCTAAGTAAGAGGCCTTACTAGGCTATAATTTTAAAATACTAGAAGTAGTAAAGCTAGTTAAGACTAGGTAGAATAGTTATTATAATACCTTTTTATAAGCCGTTATCCTCCACGGCCTAATTAACTTAATTATATAATATATAATAAATAAATATAAGGAAACAGCTCCTTTATATACTAAATAACAGAAGGTTCCTCTACTACTGCCTATTATAGTAGTAGGTACCTTAAATAATTACAACTAGAGTATTATTAATAACTATATTAAGATTTTATTACTAGTTTAAGATTTTATAAAGATACTTAAAGCTAAAGGTAGGTTATTTCTATACTTAATTAGCTACTTAAGCTTTTTAAAAAGAGAAAGGATTGCATAATTAACGTAACTTTAAATAATTGCCTAGATTAAGATATAATTAAGGATTGCTATATAAGTAACTTTAATTACGGCTAGCTAAAGCTATAGAAGTATTTTAAAAAGCTTAATAATACGCCTGTCTACTATATAGCTGTTCTACTATATCTTTATTATAAGGTCTTCTACTAAAATATATAGGTAAATTACCTGGAGTAGCTAATTAAAGGTAATACATTAAACGGCTTTAGCTTTAATATATAGAGCAACTAAGTTTTTCCTTAAATATTCTATTAGCTTATTTACTACTAAGATATATATACGCGTTATTAGCTAGAGGTAATTATATTTATACTAATAGCTTAGAGCTTTATTAATGGTGACCACTATTTATACACCCCCTAAATGATACATGTACACCCCCCAATTAATACGCATACACCCTCTACCTTATTTGGTTTAGATGCTTCCTTATTTAGTTTGGACGCTTCCTTATTAAGTTAGAATATCACGTGCGTTTGACTTGTTTGCGCCTGCATCGCGAAAATCAAAGTGCGCGCCCATCTAAATTGACACTTCAACTTCGCATCCAAGAGCCTGCAATTTTAGAGCGTCGCCATAGTTAGTCAATTGGCTCTATAACTAGCTCTATAATTTCCAATCGCGTCAACAAATTTACTTGTAGAGAGCCCTTAGTATTTGAGCGAAATACTAGCCAGACTCCTACCGGGCGCGGGCGCAGGCGCGGGCGCGGGCGCGGAGGCATCTAAATTAGTTCGCGCGACGCCTTATAAAGCACTACGTAATCTAATTAATCGCTTCTTTGGCGCGTTCCAAATCCAATTTAGACTCTACTGCTTGTACTATAACTAAAATTAAGACTTAATCGTGGTGTCGTGGTCGTGGAACTTACATGGCGCGCACTTTGATTTTCGCGATGCAGGCGCAAACAAGTCAAACGCACGTGATGTTCTAACTTAATGAGGAAGCGTCCAAACCAAATAAGGTAGGGGGTGTATGAATAGTGGTCACCTTATTAATATATTAAATAAATATAAAGCTTAAAAGACTTTATTACTACTACTAAATAATTACCTACTAGCAAACAACCTTATACTTTACTAGTAGCAAGAGTTAATATATTAGCTATATTAGCTATAAGTAATAACTATAAATAGGCGTTTAGTGTTACGGCTTGTATAAATGCCTCTGAACCGAAACTTGTAGAATGCTGTATTACGAAGATACTAAGCTAAGGAGAAGGGAAAAAGGGGTCGCCAGGACCGATGTAAACAAATATATAGGGTGAGTCGCCAAGGCGCTAGCTCCAGGCGAGCCAATCGCGGGTCGGCAGAATATGGCAGAATTTGGCAGGTAATGTGCGATAGCGCCGTTACATTTAGTAAAGCTAATAATTTACTAAAGCTATATTACTTAAAGCTTTACCCTAATATTATCACTACCTTATAGTATAATTGTAGCTATTTAAGAATAGGCTTTAAAAATCTAGTAGATAAGGTAATAAGTTTACTATAATTAGGATAACTAGTGTGACGGCGCTGGAGCGCGTCACCTAGTCAGGGGTTCGCTTAAGACTTGGCATGTGTATATAGACGTGGCCTCACCACCTTCTCTTGCTCCTTAGCTTAATATCTTCGTAATACAGCATTCGTTCGCTTGATCTTGCAAGCATTCGTTCAAGTCTCTGTTGAGACATTTGTTCGATGGTTCGAGCCGTCACAACTAGTAGCTAACCGTTAGAGTTGCTAGTAGAATCTTCCTCTCTACTAGAGCCTTTCTACTAAAGCCTTCCTTACTACTATACGATATGAACTTCCTTATTATATTATCCTTATATAATCTTATAATATAATAACTGTAGATTAGGGCTACAGAGGAGCTTTTTAGCTAATTTAGTGGCTTAGGCTTAATTTTATATATAAAATTAAATAAGAATTTAAGCAAGCTAAGCAAGCCAACTATTTTGCCTATGAAGCCAAGCGGGCCAGCAAGCTAAGGCTTTCCGGCTTGGCTTGCTTGCTTAATAGCAAGTCTGCGCGAAAAGCTTCAATATTCAATATTCAATCATCACTAATCAATATTGATTATGGATTAAAAACCTAAGCCTGGCCATCTCTTTACCGTTCTCAACTTGTATTTCGCGACAATAGCTGCTACCTGCGATGCTTGGACTTTACTTAGCACGGTGAGTGACATCAGAGCCACGCTACTAAATTGACATGCGCAAAATTGACAGAAACAACAACCGCTGCAGGGCAATTCTCTACCGCGCCACTGGCGTCCTGCAGCCCTTTCGTCAAAGGAGGGAAGATGTTTTTCGCTAAGTTGAACATTTGGAAATCGTTGGAAACCTTTGGAAAAGCTTCATGGTGTTCTTCGTACTTTGTAATGAAAGAAGCATTAGGGAGCAAAATCTCAGCAGTGTGCATGAGGCTGAAAGGCAAAGGTAATCCGCAACGTGAATCTCAGTCGTAGAGCTTGGGGATATTGGGGTGGTGCATACACTGAAATAAGTTAACCCATGACCCCGCTTCATCATGAGCATACGTGTGGGGCTTTCCATGACTGCTAATCTTTAGTCAGTCTATAAGTAGCTTCGACGTAAAGAGCAGATCTAAGCTGCTGTTGTCCTCTCGTGTGAAGCGTGCATCCCCCTGCGCTTTCAGTCGTTGGAGTTCTTCTGAAGTCATTAGCAATCAACATAGAAACCCTTGAAAGCGGTAATCAAAAACCTTGTTTGTTGATCAGTTCGCTGATCCCTTGCAAGAACTGAGCAGTGAGTTCGTCATTGTGTACTATTTTTTTGGTGCTTGGGCGCGTCCAATCGAGAGTGAGCGGCGTACTACCTTTGCAAATGGACTTATAGTGTGCACACAAAAGATGCGCAAGATGAGTATTTTGGTCATTATACACCTCTGGCTTGGTTTCCAATGGCCAACTTGCTCCGCCATCGCGGCGCACTTCCGACATCCAAGCGTGGAGATTCCAGGAATCCTTTTCCAAACTATGGAGCACTAGGAAAGTGCTAAGGAAGATGGAGAACCACAAGTCACGGCGATTTTTATGCATCGCTACTTGCAGATGGTACAGGATTTCCTTTTCCAGATCAGCCATCCGCTGCTCGAAGAGAGCGTCCAATTGCTGGTTGATAAGGCGAGGTAAGAGTGTCACGCCATTCCAATAGCCAGGGATATCAAGGGGTGCCATTTGTACAACTTCAGCGCCAGAGTCAATCCTCCAATGCGACTTGAAGAATATGGTTTGCGCCGCCCAAAGCCGCAAGGACACTTTGATGAGCAGGTTCTGGACAATTGGGTCAGAATGATATGTCATCTTTTAAGAAACACAAGCTGTACTTACACCTGCCGCTCCTTCTATCCAATCATCCCTTTGACTCTGACTGTATGCCCGTAGCAGGATCACTCTAATCAGTTGAGGGCTCTCTTTGGCAACACTCTCTATAAGATGTGGCACCATTTCGTCCAGGTAGGAATCGATAATTCTCACATCATATCTCCTTGGATTGAGTCCAAATGGACTGCTTTGAACCTGAGGCGGAATTGTTCCAGCTTCCATGCCACGCCATATGACATGTATTAGGGCGCTCGTATTGTGTGGTGTGTATTCTTGTACTTCAAGAGATAATGTCACAGGGAAGCCGTTTGAAACTGTGATGGTCGGAGGTGCAACGAACGGATTCATAGGGATCCAATTTGCAACATTGGAAATTAAATTACTCATACGAGCTTTGTACAGCCCTGCAGAATATCAATATACATCCCAAGGGGGATTTTGAACCCGAAAACAGTCCTACCACGTATATAGACCCTATCACTCGCGAAGCCGGCAGGCACGCAAATCGGTGCCCATAACTTGAGCTTCCGGCACCCTTCGCAAGGAGCTCTTCCTTTGCACTATAGCACATCATCAAGTTGTACCTTCACGATATTAAAGCAAATACAGACCTTCAATTTCTGATGTTTGCATCGGATGCATGTGTCTCCGCCTGGCCGTCCTCCCCTCCGGCTGAGTCGTTTTCCTTCCACGTTTTGCTTAGGATTCTTGATTGCTTTTAAGCTTGGAGATCCTTGATGCTGAATCGCTACAGGACTCGTGCGTTTGACAGAGTGATAGTCTCGATTTTGAATATTCGACTTCATTTGCAGCAGTTTCGTTATTAGCGGACTCTTAGAACAACACTTGTTTAGCAAAGCTCCTTACAGTATACGTTCTCGCACGTTCAGCTTCCTCGCCTTTACGACCGATTGTAATTCCGGGAACATGTGTTCGTCCTTCTGTAGCTCTTCCTGTTTGAAGCTGGTCTAATGCACGAAGTCGCTTCTCGATTTGCGCTTTCATGCTTTCTAAGAACTTGCGTTCCTCGGTAATTATGGATTTAGGATCTGTAGGTATCTTTGGCTGCACAGCTACTTCTGTGGCTAAAGGATTCCACACGCTTTGCAAATCCGCGAATGGTTGGAGAGTGGCCGCCTTCTGATGCTCGGTATTCTCGGCTGGCTGGCGGGTTCTTCGCGGAGAACCTTCGGAGGTGTGGCGTATAATACCATAACTGCTCTCAATCAGTAGTCTGCGCTAACAGTGCGGAAAACCTCGCTCAGAATATGTGCAGTGACAAGGCCAAGAGGACTAACTGCGAAGTAATCCGCCCCGCTGGGGGAACTTCTACGCTGAACATTTCTGTTCCAGTATTTCTGCAGTTGATCTTAGAATCAGAAGGTCCGTACCCAGCATCCCATATGGGGACACGACTCCTATTAGGGATTGATATCTCCTCGAAGCTCTCATCGCTCTCTTCAGACCAATTACCTCCAGACGCGATTCGAGCGGTATCTCTCTCAGGACTCGTAGGAAAACTTTCTATTGACTCTCCCCAAAAAGCGGTGAACCACTCATCATCGTCGTTCATCGTGCGGTCCATTTATTGAGCGTGGATTTGCGAAGCTTCTAAGGAGCTTAGAGGCAGACGGAAACGGACTAGTGGAGTTGTCTGAGCAATATGAGTGTTGCACTTTATTCGCTGAGTATTCCGCTCGGTGAAGGGTTCCCACCCGTCGAGCCGGCCCCGATGAGTCGGGGGGTTTATCATATAACGCTAAAGTGCTCATTCTTGCTATTGGGTATTGCAGCACGCACAATCACGAGATTCAACTCACCACCTCGACAACCCATTTCTTGCTAGGTTAGGAACCTGACTGCAGCTGGCTCAACGTGGAGCCACTCAGGACCTGCGCCCCCCCACCTCTCTAGGCATGTTTTGAGCGCCCAGAGGCATAGAAATACGGAGGGACTTTGTGCCCGGTTGGCTCGCCAGTGCAAGCCTCGATGAGCGGATGTAATAGACAGGGTGGATGCTGAGCGGTGTTGGGTGATCATTCACCGATGCGTTTGGCAGCCCTGCAAGGCAGCAACGTGTCTTATCTGAGAGCCTGCCACCTTGTACACCGGAGGCGCCGAATATAAATACCACCGGGAATCCATCAATTTCCGACTTGGCACCCTCATCGTACGCCACTAGACAGCTTAAAGCAGAACCTGCCTCAAAATAGGTGGGTCTTCACGCTTTCTTATTCACTTGGATGCAAGCTAATTGCAGGTCAGGTATGGCGTGCTCAAAAGTCATGAATGTGCGCACAATGATCGACAGAACCTCAATCTTCAACGAATTGCCGAGTTTGCACGAGTCGAATACCCGGCTCTCAATGCAGTTGGCCTCGATGGGGGAGAGAAGCGATCTTGCTGAACTAAAGTATGTACCCACTGCAATCGCAAGGGAGGCTGGTCTCTATGATATACTGCATCATTGCTAATCCTATCACGCAGGACTATTTTCGAGGAACATGGCGTCCAACTTCGGCTTGGGTTGGCACTCTTGCATAACCACTTCAAGATCGACCCTGGTGAGCGAGTAGTTGAATACGGCAACGTATCTACACCTTGGCAAGTCCCAGCCAATGGTAATGTCTTTGGGGGTGTTACCGTACCGCGTTCTTGGAGATTTCTCGAGGGCGAGCTCCAAGCATATGAATATGGCTTCAATATTAACGGCGATGAGATGTACGATACCGAAGAAGTACCTGAGGACTTTGCCAGGCAAGTGGGGGGCTTCCTTACTGACAATGGGCTTGCCGATATACTTGGTATCTGTACAATGGACGGCGATGATGGAGGAAGGGTTGAGAAAACAGTGGGAAGGGTCAGTGTCACAGTACCTGTTAGAAGGGGTGGCGATGGTAACGGTGTCGAGGACCTTCATGGCAACATCGAGGCAGTATGGTCATTTGACTGCAAGCGAGGACTGGAAAGTGCTGTAATGAAGCTTGCTCGCGTTTGTCTGAATTGCGGGAAGTGTTAGGAGCGGTTTAGGCGGAAGAAACGAAATTCATCACGCCTTTCTAACGGATTTACAATACTGAATTAGTCGTCCAATGATAGTATGTGTTTATCGGTGCTTATCGCGTAGAGTGGGTTTCGCGCATAATCAAATCCCTGTGTCCGCCCGCCTATAATGTATTAGGCCACGCCAGTAGAGTGCGCCTACCTTATCTTTACAGTCCCACGTCAAAAGTCTCCGGCCGAGCGCATTTTTAGGATGACGAACCCTACTGAATTACTATATAATAACCACACAATTAATTCTAAAGCTTTAAAAAATATTTAAAGCTTAAAATTTAGGCAGCGGTAATTGGACACCCCCAATTGATGCATGGACACTCCCTACTGATTAAGTTAGAATATCACATAAATTTAAGTTGTTTGTATCTACATTAGTGCGCGACTATTGCGCGCCCATACCCAAAGTATTACCTCGTATTTGCCTTACCTATCCCCACCCCAGGCTCTAACTGTTGAGCGCCGCTGCGGCCGCCCAGCTAGCCCTGTTCGCGTTAATACATCGACTCGTCGTGACCCATTTGAACAGAATACCGTATATACGCATAGGCGTGGGCGCGGGCGCGAGCGCTGTGCCAAGAAGAAGTAGCTAACCTGCGCCTTTTACGAGGCGACTTAGGGGTGGTTACGGGTGGTGTATTTGGTGTAGAGTAGCTCGACGCGTCGTCGTCGCCAGAGTGGGTAAACTGATCAGAAATGGCAGAGGAGGAAGTATCATCGTCCTTAATTATGATGGTAGATGAGGGAGGCATGGCGTTAATTAAAGGATGGGTGTATGGGGGGTGTAAAAATCGTCAAAATTAAACGATGTTGTGCTCGATGTCTTGTAAGATCTAATTTAATGCTTGGTAATTTTTACTTTCTATGGGTTTACCTGACAAATCTGAAATGCGCACGCATTATAAAGTTACCTCAGAAGCTCAGACCAAGAAATCGATTGCGGATATAAGCTAATTTAGGACGGTAATCGTTTTCTTGGTCTGAGGGACTTTGGCGAGATTTATAGAAAACCTAAACACCGTTTATATGAGAAGACCTTATTAACTTTAACGAAATTAATCTACCCTCCCATAATACTTATCGACATAAAAATTATACTAAATTATAGAGAAAAACCTACTCTATAAGTTATAAGATCTTTAGCTCCTTATATACGCGTGACGCTAAGAGGAGTTTGTTGCCGCAGAGGCTCCAATTCTACTGCCCTCCTAAGGCGCGTAGTAAATACGCTTACGCTTAACGTAGTCGGTAAGCCTGTGGGCCATGCAAGCCTATGGGCCACATTAAGACCCCACCGGAAATTAGAAAATTCATACCTTTATATCTTAACAACTACTTAATAATAATTTCTAGTAATTTAGATTTAGACTTTTATATATACTCTACAGCTTCTATTAAAGTTGCATAGTAAATAGTTTAGTAGTGTTTAAGATATGGTAAGATATGGTAATATGGCCTTATTTCGGCCCCCAAATTTTAATATCTTAAAAACTACTAAACTATTTTCCATGCAACTTTAATACAAGCTGTAAAGTGTATATAAAAGTCTAAATCTAAATTATTAGGATTTATTATTAAGTGGTTGTTAAGATATTAAGGTAATTTTTGGTAGGGTTTTGATATAGCCTATAGGCTTGCATGGCCCACAGGCTTACCGACTACGTTACGCTACTAGCCCTCTTTATAACCAGTGGGTATTTTATCTGCTATATACCTATTTAATTAATTTACTTCGCAGCCCTTTATAGGTTATGGTGTAGGCCCTAATAGAGTTATAAGCTCCGCGTCTATATAGAGCTATAAAGCTTTATAAGAGCTCTGCAGAATAAAGCTTAGGGGGAGACCTATACGGAGCTCTGCACGGAGCTCTGCATAGAGCTCTACTAAGGCTCTATAGAGGCTTTACACGAAGCTCCGTACAAAGCTCTATAAAAGCTCTACTTAAAGCTCTACTAAGACGCAGCATTAATATACTAGGAAGGTTTTACAATCGCCCGTACAAACGTCTATATATCTACGCGTTTATATATCTACACGTCTATACGCCTACACGTGGCTCTATACGAAGCTTTATATTAAGCTCTGTATAAAGCTTTGCTTAAAGCTTACGGCTCTACCTAAAGCTCTACTAATACGTAGAAGGATATTTTTAAGGAAGGACCTAACTATAATACCTACTAGGTGTTGTAATAGCTTTAAGTAGTAGATATCTACACACCTATATAGTTTTATTAATATTAGTAAACTATTTAATAAGATATAATACGTGCTTAGGCTTTTAATAACGCATTTTTAAACTTTAATAAAATTAATATTTGTAATAAAGCCTTATAGAAGATACTATAGTAGACTTATTAATAGGCTAGGTATATAGGTAAATAAGAAGTTAATAATGTAATAATAACTAGTGGAGTAGTTGCCTAATAGATTAACTCTAATTATATTCTAAGATTTACTATAAAGAAGAGAACTATCTAGGTAGGGACTATAGTCCTTTAAATATATAATACTACGCCTAAGAAATACTTAAGTACGTTAGTATATTAAATAATCTAAGTATATAACGTTCTAATAGATCTTATAGATCCTATATTCTAAACTTATACTATCTGTTACAAAAGATCGGTAACTCGCTTAGGACGCGAAAAAACCGCATCCCCCCCCCATCAAAACAATACACCCCCTATAGTCCTACCAATATAGCTCTGTATTTATGAGGTATGGAGCTATATTGGTAGGACTATAGGGGGTGTATTGTTTTGATGGGGGGGCGATGCGGTTTTTTCGCGTCCTAAGCGAGTTACCGATCTTTTGCAGATAGTAACGTAACTTACTATATAACTTAGTTACCCCTCATCCTATAGTTTAACTAGTTTTAGCACCTCCTATACTTCTACTACTAGTCTATTTATATTTCTCCTTAGTAGTCCTACTACTACTAATATAAGGTCTGTAACACTATCCCCCTCTTTATTTTCGTCCTTAAAGATATCTTATATCTCTAAGTTGTTTATTAGAGGTATAGTATTCGCATCTTTAATTTAATAACCTTTATCGTTTTTAATACCTCCTATTAAATCTTCTGTATTTAAGCGTTATGCTTATATTATTTTAACGATTCTTTTACTAGGTAAAATTATATCTCCTTATTCTCGTTATATAGAGAAGAAGTTAGTATATATTATAATTGCGGCTCCCTCTAGTCGCTAACCCTTTTCCTATATAGAGTGTACGCGAGCGAATATACAATCGTTTTATAATATTTAATCTATTTCTAACGCTAAGTATACGCGCCTTATTAGTCTTTAAAGTCTTTAACTTCCTTATTTAATTTACTATAAGGTCCTATATTTAGTCTACTACTATAAAGCTTAATAAGGAGTTCTTACTAGCCCTAAATAAACTTCGCCGTTCTTATAAAGTAGAGTAAAAGGTTGCGAAAGCTTAGTAATAGGCTACTAAGGCTTACCTAGCTATATCCGTTTGGCTACTTTATCTTAAAAAGTTTATAAAAAGGTACGCTTAAAGGAGTTCCGTTTTATTAAGTAAGGTCTCTATAAGCTTAAGGCTAAAGAGGCTAAAAAGGATTCTAATTAAGCTAAGGCGGAAATAACTAATACGTTAGTAGTAGATCCCTTAGATAATCCGGCTCGTTTATTACCTTTAACTAATCCCTTTATCTTTAGCTCCTTTTTAATATTACCTAACCTATTCTCTTTTAATACTCCTATATCTTTCCTATAGCGTTCTTTAGGTTCTATAGTAGTTCTTAGGTAATCTTATTATAGCCTATCTACTTTACTTTATACTATATTTTATTATCGACGTCCTTATAACTAATAATCTTTAAAACTTACTATTTATCTTTCTTTTATCCTCTATATATATCTACTTTATAAACTAGTAGCTCTATATCTCTATGCGCTAGTTCTAGTATTATAATATACTGTACTAGGTAGATCTTTATCTTCGCTAGTAAGTTAAGTCTATATATAACTTCTAAAACTTTAATTATAATTTTAAATAGTCCTAATCTAACGTAATCTAACTTCTTGCTTAGTCATTAACTTATAAAATTTTTATATAATAGCTATACTTTATCTCCCTCCTTAAGATCTAGTCCCTTAGATCTCTTAATATTATAGTACTTTATTAATTTTTTTATACTAATTTTGCTATAAAATAGAGGTCCTTATAAAGATTTAATAGAGTCTCTATTCTCTACTTTACTATACCGCTTATTTTCTTTACTTATTATAGTAACAATAGTATTCTAGGCCTATATCCGTAATTTACCTAAAATAGTAATATCTTTATACCTTCCTGCGGTATTATATTGTATATAAATTATATAACTAGTAACAGTAATACCTAACTATTCTATATATAATTAATATAATGTCTTAAATACTATTCTAGTATCTAATGTAGTCTTTCTACCTATTTATCCGTTTATAGATAATATATAGTAAAAGTTACCACTTTAACTCCCTATTCTGCTAAAAATACCTCTTAAAATACTACTATAAATCTTAAATCTCTATTTAATATAATTTTACTTAGTGCTCTATATCTTGTAAACATTTCTTTAATATAGATTCTAGCAATATCTTCTACTAAGATTTCTTCTATATATGCTATAAAATAGCCCTATTTAGTTAACTTATCTACTATTATAAGGATTACGTTATACTCCTATCTAGTAATAAAATCTTTTAACTTTAGCAACTTTACGATAAAGTCCTATAATATTGCTCCCTATAACCCCCTAAATACTTTAATAGGTTATAGCTTTCCGTACGGCCTATACCCTATTAGCTTATTTCCCTAGCAATCTAAATACTCCTTTATAACTTTTCTTACTAAGCCTTAGATTTTATAAATAATATACTCCTCTTAAAGTTTCAATACTAAGCCTATTACTCCGTTGTGTCCTTATATTATTCCCTTATAAAAATCCTTAATAAACTCTTCTGCTATTCCCCTTAGGATATATATATTTATTCTCTATTTATACTAGTTTGTTTCTAAATCCTTAGATTACGCCTTTTAGATTCTTCTTATCTAATAACTTTCCGGTAGCTTATATTCCTAAGTTACTATAATCTTAAGATAATTATACCTAATTAATTTATTACTATCTTTATATAGTATTGCTCCTAATGGCTTCTTATTATTCTATAGTTTAGCTTTTCTACTAAGTGCATCTACCCTTATATTCTTAGTGCCTTTAGTATACTAAATCTTAAAATAGTATTCTATAAGCATTTATGCCTATCTAATATTACGGACCTTATATCGGCAGTAGTAGAACTACTAAGGAAAGATATAAATAGACTAGTAGTAGAAGTACAGGAGGTGCTAGAACTAGTTAAACTATAAAATAAGGGGTAACCAAGTTACAGAGGCGATTACATTATAGGTTTAGAACGTAGGATCTATAAGATCTATTAGAACGTTATATACTTAGGATATTTAACATACTAATATACTTAAGTACTTCTTAGGCGCAGTATTATATATTTAAAGGACTATAGTCCCTACCTAGATAGTTCTATTCTTAGTAGTAAATCTTAAAATAAAATTAAAGTTAATCTATTAGGCAACCACTCTATTAGTTATTATTACGTTATTAACTTCTTATTTACCTATATACCTAGCCTAATAATAAGTCTACTGTAGTTCTTACTATAAGGCTTTATTATATATTTACTACTAAAGTTATAGTATTAATAAAGTTAAATAATATGCTACTAAAAGCAGTAGCTATAATAGTGTCTACAGCGGTAACTACTTTAGGGTTAGGTAATAACACTAGTATAGTAGATACTAACTTATAACTAGTTATGGTTAGATAGTTATAGGCAATAGTTAATTAATTAACAGATAATAATAGGATACTTAAAAAAGGATTAATGGGATAAGAGTAGCTAAGATTAAGCTACTATCTATTAAGCGATTCTTAGGGAAGAAGTTAAAGCTTAAGGGATTCCTTATGTAAATGCAATTTAAGGTTATATAAGAGGGGGCAAAGCTAGTAATGGTTATGGACTAAATAGCCTACGCAGGACTATTCCTAATAGAAAGGGCACTTAAGTAGTTTAAACCTTACCTTATAGAGATATAGGAAAACGATATAGTAACTACTAATTAAGAAGTATAATATATATTTGCTAGTTAGAACGGGTTTATAAAGTAACTAATGTAAATATTTAGAGACCTAGAGGTAATCACTACGGCAAAAAAAAGCTCTAAAATTTAGTATAATAAGCCTTAGTAATTGAGTATACGATATAGTTTTAAATGCTAGCAATGTAGGTTAAATAGAATAATAAGGCGCTTATAGCACAGTATAAATAAGGACTTAAGGCGAAAGTTTAGGACGTAATTATCCTAATAGAAAATGCGGATACTCTTAGAGAACTAATTAATTAAGTAATTAAGATTAATAATAGGATCTACCAAAGAGAATAAACTAAGAAGGGTTAGAATAGAGTTTTATAGTTATATAAGGCGTAGAGTACATATTAACTAAGTTAAAAATTATAGTATAGCGTAGAGCTAATAGACCTAAGTAGTACTAAAAAAACCTATAAGAGATAGATAAAGCAACTATAGAAACCTAAAGGGTAAGGATTAAGTAATTATAGACCTAAGGAGCAGAGGCTAAACTAGGGATCTTAATAGTAGAAGACGTTTAGGTAAACTTTATAGCAGTAAAAATGGTTTAAAGAAGGAGCTTATATAAATTACGGGAAATAATGTTATTTCGCTAGAAACTATAAAGATAGTTAAAATAACTATGCGGTTAAGGGAACTAGACTAGTAGAAGATATATATATATAAAGAGATAATAAGTATACTATAAGGAATAAAAGAGTGTTTAATTAGAAGTTTTATGTTTTGCTATAATAATGTATACTAAATTTATAAAGACGCTAAGTATAGCGTAAGCTATTAGCTATAAGAGCTAATATTATTAAAGTTTAGAGGAACTAACGAACTATCTTATAAATTAGATATTAAGGACAATAAATTTAATATAAGTAAAATATTTAGCAATAATAAGGTAATAAAAGTAGCTTACTAGAAGTATATAGACCTTAAAATAGTTATATTAAAAGTAGAGACTAAGACCTTTATAGAACAAGAATTAGTAATAAAAATTATACTACTATTAGATACGGTATCTATCGCTTTATAAAACGGAAGGAGAAATATTTAATAAAAAGGATTAAATAAGTAGACGACTACTAGTGCTAGCTTACTACTTAATAAAGGTAAAAAGCTATAGGCTTAAGATTCTTAAAATAAGATAAGAGACGCTTAAGATTTCTAAGACGGGATAAGATAAGCTTAAGAACCTATAATAGATAATAACTAATAAAGTAGAGTAGTAGCTTAGTTTAAAGATATATAAATAAGCTTAGGATAGAGTTTCCTATAGGCATAAGATTTTTAAAGTAAGGTAAGTAAGATTTAAGACTCTTAAGATAAGATAAGAACACTATAAAAGCCTAGTTAGACTAAGGCTAAAGTATAGCTTAAAAAGGAAGCAAGCTTAGGACTAAGATTTTAGTAATAGAATAAGGACTATTAAGGAAATTGCGAGTAAGGCTTAGTAATATAATTAAAGAGTTAATACTATTATTAAGAAGTGTAAGGGCGCAAAGAGGCTTTGGGGCAGATTTAAAGGAATAATATAAATTCTATCTAAATCTATAGGTATAGCTCTTGTAGAGAATAAGACGTTACGTAAAGAAAGAAGGGAATAATAAGAAAATTATATAATTAAATAGTTAGGGGTCTTAGTGGTTAATACGTGCGTATATATATACGCGGTCTTTAACGGACTTTAGTAGAATTTAATTAATCTAGCAGAACTTAGTAGAAGTTAATTAAGCTAGCAGAATTTAGCAGAATTTAGTTAAAGCGTTGGAATTTATCTGTTAAGTGTTTTACTAAGATATTCCTACTATAACTAAGCTAGTCCTATTATAGTACCCCCTCCTTTAGCCAAAGGTCTAAAATAATTTAATTTTAGTTAAGACTTATTACTTATTGCGTTTATATACTTACGTTAGGTAGCGGTATAGAGTTTTACTAGTTCTATTGTTAAATGGACTAATTAGGATTTTCTATCCCTAGGATAGAAAATTGCTATTAGCTTAGTTAAGGTAGTAAGTAAAACTAATATCTTTATAAAGAGTCTTAGCAAGGCAATCTTAACTAATTAGATAACTTTAACAGCTAGTTAAAGTTCTTTAACATTTTGCGTATTATATAACCGTATTGTAAACATTATAATATATTTTAATTTCTTTTTAAATTTAAGCTTCCTGCTATTGTGTTTTGTGTATTTATATTAGGTAGTAGTTATTTACCTTTATATTGTGTCTATTTAGCTAAAGTAGGCCGCAAAGAATAGTCCTTATGGAATTCTTTTACTAGGGAAGATATATCGGTTTTAATTTGCTTATAAGGTTCCTAGGTTTATATCTTATATCCTTTCTATTTAATAAGAAGTTTAAATTATTTAGACTATATCTTTTATTATATATTATTAATTAAGTTAATAAAGTAAAAACTATTACCGTTATTAACAATTATGGGAGATAGTAGTAGTACTTTACGAGTTATAGGTTTACCCTTTAAGGGTTATAGTGGGTTTATATAAAACGTTAGATATATTTTTATCTTGGTTAGTAGTTTAAGCTTATAAGCGTATAGGCTTAGTTTCTTCTTAATTTAGTACGGGCCTATAAACTTCTAGTCTAGTTTCTTTAAGGGTTATTAAGTCTTTAGGTTTTATATATTTAGGTAAACCATATTACCTTCCTTAAAGTCCTATATAGGAGCTCGTTCTTTATTTATATGCTATTTCTATACCATTTAAGTATACGCTAATTTACTTTATAATAGTTCCGTTAACTACTTTATTTAATTAGCAAATTTATATACGTTAATTAGTTAAATCCTCTTAATTATTAGTCCTATTATATTAATTTTAGGTTATAGTTTAAATCTAAGTTAAGGGTCTTATCCGTAGGTTATATAGAATTGTATTACGCCTATTGATTTATTTTTTATATTATTTATAGTAAACTTAGCTAAGGATAGCCACTTTTCCTAGTTATTTTATAGGTAGAAGCAGTATATTTATAGGTATTATTCTATAATCGCGTTTATAATTTTAGTTTAACTATTTATATACTTAATCACTTATATAAGGCTTATTAAAAGTCTAAAATAAACTAGCTTCTATAGTTGGATATTATTAAATTAGGAAGTCCATATAGCTTAAAGACATATTTAATAAAATATTCGGCTACTAATACTATATTAATTAAGTCTATAGAAATTATATATTCTATTTTTATAAAATAGTTAATAACTACTATAACATTCGTAAACCTATTACTATTAGGTAGGTTAACTATAAAGTTAATTAAAATATCTTGCTATCTTTATATTAGAATTGGTAATAGTTAAAATACTCCTTACTTCTTTATATAAGAGGTCTTCTTATATACGCATATTTTGTATACTTAAACATATTTTCGTATATAGTTATATATTATAGGCCAGTAATATACTTATTAGATAATCTTATAGGTTTTTATATAGTTAGGATGCCCTACCATAAAGAAATCGTGTATAAATTTAAGTATCTTAAATTATAAGGGTTTAAAATTTGGGACTACTATTTTCTATTAATAGTATAACTAATTATTACAGATTTCGCATTTAGTAAGTATAATATCCTTATATTACCATTTCCCTATTTAAATTACTTTTATTATATTTACTATCTAAGGGTTATTCTTATATTTATGCTCTATTAATTTATTAATTTCTATATTCTACTTATTAATTTCTATATTCTACTTATTAGTTTCTATATTCTACTTATTAATTTCTAATTTATTCCTATTAAGCTCCGTATTTAGAAATATAGGGCGTAGTTTCTTAAAGTGTTTAGGGGGTAGTAGAATTCGTAATTAATTTATAATCCATTTATCAGAGGCGTTTATAAGTAAGTTTTATAATTATTATATTAATAAGTTAGGCTTCTAATTAAGTTTACTAGGTCGGTATATAATCTTAAAGTTAAATTATAAGAGGTATTTGGCCTAACAAATTTAGTATTACGTTAATTGCTTTATAGTTATAAAGTACTATAGGTTTTTATAGTCCGTTAATGCATATATTAGGAATAATAATCCTTTAAGTTCTAGATGCTATTATTTAAAGCATTTAACAATTATAAGTAGTTTCTTATTATATATTTTATAGTTTAATTAAATAGGGGTAAGTTTCTAGAAGAGAAAGGCTACTAGGCGTAGCTCGCCGTTTTTATTATATTATAATAACACTCCTCCTAGTATATAATTAGATAAGTCTATTTTAATAATATATTTAAGGTCTAAATTAAAGTAGGTAAGAATTAGAGCAGTTATAAAGCGATATTTTAGGTCATTAAAAGCTTATTTATATTTAGTAGTCCATTTAAATTTTATATTCTTCCTTATTAAGTTTACTAATAGCTAAACAATTTTTAAGAAGTGATTAATAAATTAATAGTAGAAATTTGCGAATTCTAAAAATCTTTATATATTTTATATACTACTAGGACTTTCCTAGTTTATAATTGCAGCGATTTTCTTAGGTCTATTTTAATTCCGTTATAGGATATAATTAGGCCTAAATATATAACTTTAGACGCGTAGAACTTATATTTCTTAATATCGCATTATAAGCCTGCGTCTTATAGGCGTTTAAGGACTATTTAGACATATTTCTAATATTTAAAAGCGAAGATAAATAAATAAAGATATTATTAATATACGTGGTAATAAATATATTAAGAAATTCGCGAAGCGTATTATTAACGTATTACTAAAATATACTAGGACCGTTCTTTATACTAGACGGTATTACTAAGTATTTAAAAAGTCCTTATTATATATAGAAAGCTATATACTTCTTATCTCCTTTATAAATACAGATTTAATTAAAAGCAGCGACTATATTAAGCTTTATAAAGTATTATACTTTTACTAAGCGGTTAAGCGGTTAACCATTTCTTAAAGCAAAGGAATTAAATATCGGTTTTAAATTATAATCGCATTTAAGGCTTAATAATTAATATAGAACCTTAAGCCTTCTCTAGGTTTCTTAATAAATAGTATAGATAAGGTAAATAGTAATTAACTAGGGAAAATAAATTCTTTCCTTAGGTACTCTTTAAGGTATTATAGCATTATAAGCAGCTCTTTTTACAATATACTGTATAACGGGCCAAACTTTAGCATTATACTAGGTTTAAGTTCTATTTTAAAATTATACTTATCTTAATATAGGGGTAGTTAGTCTATAAATCGTTTCTTAAACGTATTAATTAGATTATAATATTCTTTAGGTATAAGAGGTTGGGGGTTAATATATTGCTTTAGTTCTAACGCCTTTTTAATATCTTCTAGTATTAATAATAATTCATTGCTTAACGTCCGATTCGGATCCCTATTGGGCCTACGCGGACTACTCCTTATTTACATATAGGGAGAAAACTCTATTTAAGAAAAATGAGAAAACCCCGTGATCCATCTCCCCGCCTTTTAGGACTCGCCTACTTAGCGCCTATAAGTCGCCTATAGTACTTTACTACCTTACTATTTAACCTCCTTAGGAACTACTGCTGCCGTAATAAGCCTACGGACGCGCTAGTATTATAAACTATTACTCTACTACTATAGAATTACTAGGGGGCACCTACTACTCGCCCTCTTGCCTTCTATTACCATTTCCCTTATAACCTAGAACTAATTTAGCACATTTTAACTAATAAGCCACTGGGTGACCGCCTTGAGGCCTTTTTATATTAAGAGCAGTATATTATAGTTCTCTGTGCTAGCTGCTAAGAGTATTATTTCTTAATTGATGCGTAGGGGGCATAGCAGTATTACGTGTTTTAGTGTCTATCTTAGCCAGCTACATTCGCATCTTAGGCTACCTACTAGAACTCCCACCTAGTAAAGCCAATCTTTTAGTCCTATTATTCCTATTCTTAAGAGTGTTACTATTATATTTTTTACCTTTATTAGGCCTTCTTAGAGCCCTTAGGTATTTACCCCCTATAGTATTAACTATACTATGGCTTAGGTTTATCTTGCCTGAGTTAGCCTCTGTACCTTTGACTCCCATTTACCTCTTTAGCGTTGGTCCAACTAGTATTGCATTACGGTAGATGGTTTCCTAGCGTTCTTATATATTCTACTTTAGCTCCTTTCTCTGTCTTACTATTGTCTTTACTGACCTTTTACGCGTCTCCCTTTCTCCTTTATATAGGCCTGGGCCCTAAAGCGGCACTATTTTTCTTCTGCTTTCTTTACCTGTTTCTCTAATATCTCTTCCCTACTTTAGGGTTATTGGTTTATTCTCCTACGGGGCACCCTAAGGTCCCTCTATAGTTTACTTAGGCGTGTCTTAATATACTTTATAACATTAGAGTTACGTTTATTTTATGTTTTTTATATTACAGCAGCTTTAATATATAACTATAGGGGGGGAATATTGGATTCCTTCTCAAGCAGTACTATGGCCGTTCGCTTGTACCCGCCTATAATACTTTAGAAATAGGCTGTCTGGACCTTTTAAAGTGGTTTAAGGAGTAATTTAGGGGGGCCCTTCTCAGTTTCTCCAATGGCCCAAATACTGGATCTATATGTCATGGTTGGCCGGACGACTGCTATATATAGTAGGCGTGACCTCTGGAAGCATAGACCCCATATAGAATATCTTCTAGTATTATAGTAAAGATCTTATAGTCTTATTTTCTTACTAATAAATAAAAGGGTACGGCTTATATTATATAAATTTTAAGGAGTTTTAATATATTAATTTTACATTCTTTACCACAATTAGTAGTTATAACTTTATTATATTAGTTTAAGGTTTATAGTAAGGGTAATTTATATTATATTAAATTTAAATAGTTATATACATATTTATAGAGCAGATAGTATTTTAAATAATAGCTTTAGTAGTAGGTCGTATAGAACTTAAGTATTTTTTTAACCCAGCTAATTAAAGGGTTATATTATTTTAGCTATCCGTATTTAAGTATTACTTTATAATATTTTAGGGGTATTATAAATAAAAAAACGTATTTAAGGTATTTACCTATTTGCAATTTTATAAGAGCGTAGTATATTAATTCGCTATATATTAAGGGTTTACCGTTAAAGCCTTATAGGCCTTAGGGCTTATTAAGTTTCTTTAAATTTAGGCGTTAGGTTTTTGCGTAATTCGTATTAATAAAGCCTATACTAGTAGCTCTATTATCTATTAGGATTTATACCTTCTTCTATTTTTTAAGTATTTAAATTTCGCTAAATATATTAAGGGAGTTATATCGTATATTAGCGCTAAAAAAGCCTAAATACTTACACTCTTCTACTTTCTATCCTAAGGCGCAACTTAGCCTAGAACGATTTATTTTTTAAGTTAACTAAAGGTAAAATACTTTGCGGTGATTAAGTATAATTTATAAAATAAGTATAATTTAAGAACTAAAAGGAACTACAGCGGACCTTTTTAAAGGGGTAAGTTTGGCAATTCCTTTAAATATGTCCCTTTTTATTATATCTAAAGCATTCTCTATTTATAGCTTATATTCCTTATTTATTAGTTCCTAAGGGTATATAGGATTAAATGGCGTTAAGGTTTATAAGGTTATATATAGGGCTTTTAGGTTTTAAAGACAGGTCGCGCTTTAGGGTATATACCGGTTTTATAGAGCTTTAAACGTAAGGTATAGTTAGCTTTAAAGAATAAGTCTGTTTATTATATTAAAGGTCCTTATTAGTTTGTTAACACATTATAGCAAATTTGGGCAGGTCTTTTGGCAGTTCTTTACCTACTAATTAGGCTCTAATATTATCCAAAATAGCTTATTAAAAAACAGCAACTCTAGCAGCTTTGTTTTAATTTAGCTCACTAATAAAACCTTAAAATTCCGAAAAGAAGCTGGCGAAGTCTTAGTTCCATTATTACAGGTTCTTAAGTTTTATAATAGCTGTATATTTATAGCTAGCGTTATTATATATTTGTTCTAGTAGAGAGATAAAGATTTTAAAGTTAACGAAGGTGCCGTTATAGAAAAATAGGTCTATAGTTTATATAGCATCTTTACTTAAACAAGACATTCCATAGCTAATTTTGCTAGCTTTAGTAGGGTATTAATTATAGTTTATTAAAAGTTTAAGTCGGAGCTTAGTTATAAAGGGTTATAGGTTGTTTTAATTTCTATTAAATATTAGAGGGTTAGGAAGCTTTTTGGATTTTATAATGGGTATTAGATTTATTAGAGATATAAGTTAAGCTACTATTACTAGTTTAGGGTTCGTGTTTAACGGGTTAGGCTTAGGTATAGTTGCTTTAATCTTATTTATAGAGGGTGTTAGTACTAGGGTCTCTAATATAAGTACTTTAGCGTTGTAGAGTTCTTTGCGTATTGCTTTAATTAATTACTAATACTAAGCTTCTAGTATATCTTATTACTAGGCCAAGGCATCTATAAAGGACTATTATATTATAGTTATTTATTCCCTAACTAGGGCCATAATAGTTAATGTAGCGGATTTAAATTCGTTTACTATTTTAAGGGTATTAGTATTAATATAGCGTAATATAAGGGCGCAAAGAGGCTTTGGGGCAGATTTAAAGGAATAATATAAATTCTATCTAAATCTATAGGTATAGCTCTTATAGAGAATAAGACATTGCGTAAAAAGAGAAGGGAATAACAAGAAAATTATATAATTAAATAGTTAGGGGTCTTGGTGGTCAATACGTACGTATATATACACGCGGTCTTCGACGGACTTTAGTAGAATTTAATTAATCTAGTAGAACTTGGCAGAAGTTGATTAAGCTAATAAAATTCGGCAGAATTTAGTTAAAGCGTCGGAATTTATCTGTTAAGTGTTTCACCAAGACATGCCTACTATAACTAGGCTAGTCCCGTTATAAGAAGTAAGAAGACTTTAAGAATTTATTTATAAGGTAAGCAAATAAAGAAACTATAGAGGAATTTAGATAGAGAATTTTCGCGTAGTAAGAACTAAAACTAGATGAAAGATTTAGTATATTAGGTTATATAAGAGATAGAGTACTTATATAAAGAATTACTAATAGGCTAAGGGCAGAAACACTAAGAGTAAAATAGCTAGATAAACTAGAGTAGGAAAAAGACTTAAGAATTTTAACTAGATTTAAAGAATAATATATAAAGGGCTATAATAATATAGTAATAAGAAGATACTTCTTTACGAACAAGCTATATATACTTAGGAAGCTATACTAAAAGTGGTATAGGCAGCAATACAATAATAAGTAGGAAGATTTTTATATATAGTTAGATAAATAAGTTATTTAAAACCACCTAATTATAGAAAAGGCTATAACTTATATTAAAGGAGCCTTAATTATAATATTAAAGGATCTAGAGGAATAATTAGAGGATTAGAGAAGTAAAAGACGTATCTTAGTACCTATAAATAAAGTTATAACGTTTAGATTAACGAGATAGAGGTTTAAACTTAAAGATAAAAATAAGTTTAAAGTTAACCTAAAGCACCTAGTATATTATATATTAGCATAGATTATATATATAGATAATATATATAAAATATATAAAAACCTAATAAAAAAAGAATTAGAAGTACCCTATAAGAATATATTAGGCGCTAAAAGAGTAATAATACCGGAATGCTAAATATATATATAGATGGCATCTAATAGAAGTTTAGGAGTTAGGCAACTTAATGCTTTAACTAAAAAGATTCCTTATAGAAAAATACTTAAATAAATAATAGTAGTAGGAATACCTAAAGAATATATATCTATAGTATATAGAGGATAAAAAGTAAACTAGGTATTAGCTAAAGAANNAGNTAAGTANNTAAGNATTAAGNAGCTAATANTTAGNAAAAGTANAGGCCTATANNACTAAAGGGAGCTAGTNNTANAGCCTTAAACCCTTAAAGGAATTTAAGGATAATACCTAAATTTAAAAGTTAATTAGTAAGATTAGTAATTTAAAGCACTAGTAGATAGTAGAGTAATAAGAAACTATATTTTACTAATAGTAGTAAAATAGATAGGACTACCTTATAAATAGAAGGAGCACCCTTATCTATTAATTATAATTTTAGGAGATTTAATAGTTTATAAAGGAGGTATTATTAATCTTAAAATAGGACCTATTTAAATAACTATTAAAGGAAAATAAATTAAGATATCTTTTAATATCCTACCATTAGGACAGAATAATGTAGTATTAAAAATACCTTAATTATAGAAATATAATCTAAAGATTAATTAGGTTATAGGTTAAGTTAATATTAAAGATACTTAATAATGCTAGAAATGTATAGTAACCAAGTTAGTATAGTACTAAGTTGGAGCAATATATAAAGAAATTAAGAAGGGGTTGTCTTATATACTAAGGAGATACTATAAGTATAGTAAAAAGCTATAGAGCTTAAAAAGTAAAAAGTTAGTAGAGTATATAGTATAGGACTATAAAATAGAATTAAAACTAGAAATAAGTTTAAAGTTTTTTTTAAATTTATAAGCTAATAGAAGAAGAGTTAAAAGCACTTAAGGAGTTTATCTAAAAGAACTTATAAAAGGGATATATTAAACCGTTATAGTTATTAGTAGGATATCTAATACTATTTATACTAAAGAAAATAGAAAACTTAGGCTATATATTAACTATAGGCAGTTAAATAGCATTACTAGAAAGGATAGGTATCCTTTACCCTTAATTAGCAAAATCTAGGATTAGATAGGTAATACGCAAATCTTTATAAAGATAGATCTAAGATAGGTATATTATTAGATTAGAATTAAGAAAGGTAATAAATAAAAGGCAGCCTTTAGGTTAAAGAAAGGACTATATAAGCTATTAGTTATATAATTCGGACTTATAAACGCACTAGTAATATTCTAAAAGTAAATTAATAGTATATTAAGAAAACACCTTAATAAGTTTATTATAGTATATCTTAATATTATTATTATCTACTTAATAACTAAGAAAGAATATGGAGAATATATTAAATAGGTTTTAAGGAGACTATAAAAAAATATATGTTAGTAGTAATTAAAAAATATAAGTTCTTTACTAGGAAGACTAGTTTTATTAGATTTATTATTAAACTAGGTCATATTAGTATAGACCTAAAGAAAATTAAAGCTATAGTAAGTTAGTAAGAACTAGAGAATATAATATAGTTAAAGTTATTTTTAGGGTTTTATAACTACTATAAAAGGTTTATAGTATAATAGTTAAAGAATATTAAACCCTTTACTAGACTTATAAAGAAAGAGGAACTATAAGTTTAGGGAAATAAATAAAAGAACTTATTCTAAGAACTTAAGAAATTATTTACCTAGAAACTAATCCTTAAAATTTACTAACTAGGGTTAGAGACGGTTATAGAAATAAATATATTAGACTTTATACCTAGAGTATATTTACTATAAAAGTATAAGAATATATAGCATCTAGTAGCATACTATAGTTAAAAGATAACATTATTAGAGTTAAACCATAACATCTATAATAAAGAGTTATTAGGTATAGTCGCAGTACTTAAGAAATAAAGAGCTTTCTTATAAGGTATAGAGAAACTATTTATAGTTAAGACGGATTATAAAAACCTAATAGGGTTCCTAATAATAAAAGAACTTAACTAGAGATAGGTTAAATAGGTAGAGATACTTACGGAATACTATTTTAAGATTTAGTATACTAAAGGCACTAAGAATATAAGGGTAAACGTATTAAGTAGAAAGGCTAAACTATAAAATAATAAAAAGCTATTAGGGGCGATGCTATATAGAGATAGTAATAGATTAATTAGATATAATTATTCTAAGATTATAGTAACTGTATAATTATAGCACCTGTTGTACCAAACGCGTACTTACGCGTTTGGTGCACTAACCACTTACTTATAACTAATTAGGGGGGAAGGCGCGTTAGTATATGGACCACGTAGTCTACCTCAATAGAATTAACAGTCACCACTATCGAAAAGAGTATACGATACTACACGTATTTCGTGCCCCTGGATATAACTTACTTATATTATTAAATTAATATAAACACTAATTAGTGAGCGTGTATAGATTAGCAATTACTTAACACCTCCCCCGAGCGATACATAACAGCGACTACCTGTTTAATCCTAGTACGACCTGCTAGAAGGTTGGAAGTTGGGGATTATTGACTAAACCACTATCTCTATATACTTATTTAAGTCTTAGTACGGTTTACTAGAAGTGTAATAGACGCGAATATAGACCTTTATAGAAACCCCCTATTCTTAAACCTTAAACCCCTATTCCTACTATACCCTCCCTTAATACCCCGACCTCTTTTTGGACCCCTTATAGAAACCCCCTACCCTCTTATAAACTATTATGGACCTACTAATTACCTTTACGGACTATTATATGACCTCTCAAACTATTACGGACCCGTTAATTACCTTTATAGACCACTATAAGACCTTTCTATCCGTTATAGCTTATACGGATATATTACGTTATATAGTATAGCAGACCTAAGCAAGCAAATTAATAAAGGTTAAAAGAAGTAAAGGTAGGGAGTTAATACTAAGTCTATACCTAATGTTAACGACTATATTAATTTTAAAATCCTTAAATATAAATATTTTAAGCTTATAAATAACGACTTATAGGAGTAATACTAAAAAGACTTTATAGACTTTACGGAAGCTATTTTTAAAACCTATAACCTTGTTACTATCCGTAACCTATAAACCCTTTTACGTCACTAAGGTATATAGGTTAAAAGGGATAAATGAGTTACTATTATATGGTCTTTATATAATATAATATATAAAAAAGACTAAACGGAATAAACTAAAGAGGAAATCCTAGACTAGGTTAAAGCTACTAGTAGACTATTTGCTTCTTTTAAACTTAATAAAATTGCTAGCCTTATACCTAACCTACTTAACTAAATTCGTCCTATAAACCCAAACGGTTTTAGGATTAATCTTACAGGCTAAAGTATACCTAGTACTTAAGTTACGGACCGTAATATACCCGTAACCTAAATTATGGACTATAATACCCCCGTAAACCAAAATACGGACTAAAATACTTCTGTTACTTAAGTTATAGATCCGTAAACCCCCTAAGTAAAGACCTATAGTAAGGAGCTAGCTAACCTAGCTAAGCTCTATATCGACGAATTTAAGTATAGCGGTAAAAACGACAACTTTAACTTCAAACTAACTATCTTTATAGACCTTTGTTAGAAGGCTAATATCCCTAAATAGGAGTTTAGCTAAGCCTACTCTACTATACTGCGCGGCCTAGCCCTTAACCACTATTACACCAACCTTAAGAGTAACCCCCTTGGTGCTCTTTAATAAGCTATATAAAGCTATACGTAACTACTTTAAAGGGCTAGAATATAAGCGTGACATCCTTATATAATAGAATGCGATTAAGTTACGAACCGTAATTAATAAAAACACTGAAAAATCGACTATAGAGTGCTTGTAAATTCTTATTAAAGACCTTTGGCACCTATAGCACGGCCTTAATATTAAGCTTTAAATAGATGACTTTCTGTATAATAAACTCATTACGGCTTGCTAGGAAGTAGAGCCCTGCAAATATGCCTATTATAAGCCTATAGACATCCTAACTGGCCTTATTAACGATTTACGGTCCTTTATTGTAACGTACGAAGTCTTAAACCCGCTAGGCAGTACTTAAGCCTTTGTTATAGACCTGTAAAACCCATAAACTAACTTAGACGCCTACTTTACGGACCGCTGCTACTGCTAGTAGTGCCCGCACTAACTAAGTCCTGCTCGCAACCCTTGTAGCAACTCCTGTATAAAAGTATACCCCTATAGACGAACCAGCTAGAAGTGCTTTGTGTGCGGTAAGGAAGGATATTAGTTTATAAGGTATACCTAGGAAGAACGTAATAAGTTTAAGAAGAGATTTTATAATCGGATTAACTAGTTTATCTTAGACTATAAAGGAGAAGAAGTGGAGGAGTCTCTTAATAAGTTAATGGAAGCCCTTATAATTGACTTTAACTTAGATACTTAGGAATAGAAGACCTTAAAGATATTCCTAACTACTTTTGGACCTTTTACAGACGGCTAAGCCTTTAATATTACGACCGTATTAGCCGACCGCTCCTTTATATACTTAATTACACCTAAAACTAGCCTATAAGTATACTCGCTAAACCCGCTATAGATGTTACAGACCGCGAACAGGACCTATTTGCATATATTATTACGGAACGCTATACCCCTAAAGAATTCTATAGTGTTATAATTGATATAGATGCTTCTAAGAAGTCTATTATAGGTTACGGACAATACCTTGTATATAAGACCACTATAAATGATAATACGGATATTGATACTATGTAAACTGGGGCCGTAAACGTCTAATTCGGTATCGGCTTAACTGTATTAATTGGATTAGTTGTAGTTAAGACCTTAATTAGCCTAGTTAACTTTTACGTAGTAAAAGTGGATACCCCTTTTCTACTCTATCTCGCGGACATAGACAGGTTATAGGTTTACTATAATAATATTACAGACACCCTAATTGGCCCTATAACTGCCCTAGGAAGTAAGTATATCACCCTACTAATTATATAACGATTTGGACACCCGTTCCTTATATAGGGAGAGACTTTACGGACCTATATTTAGGAATCTTTTAACTATAACCCGTGTTACCTTACTAGTACTAAAATCCACCGCCTGTACCGCTGTTTCGGCCACCCGTTAGCTAAAAAGCTGTATAGAGTCCTAGAACGCTCTGGATATAACGACGTTAATAGGAAGGCAATTAACTACCTAACTAAATACTGCTTCTTCTGCTAGAAATATAGACGTTCCCTAGGCCGATTTAAGTTCACTCTTTATAAAGACCTTAATTTTAACTACTTAGTGTACGTAGACATTATATATATTAACGGCAGCCTAGTATTATATATAATTAATAAGGTAACCTGCTATTAAGCCGCCCGTTGGTTATAAAATATATCTACAAAATATACGTAGGATATTTTACGGACCTGCTAGATTAATATATATGTTGGACCCCCTAAGTATATTACCTACGATGCCAGTAGGAACTTTATTAGTAAGGAATTTTAATAGTACGCTACGGCTATGGCTATTTTAATAAAAGCCGTTCTAGTTAAGGCGTATTAGTCTATTAGACTTATTAAGTAAGCTTACCTAGCTTTATAGAGAGCTTACTAGATTATTATAGACGAGTATAAGGATATTTAAAAGGAACTAGCTTTATAAATGACTATAAAAGCTGTTAATAATACTGCTAGCCCTAACGGACTAGTACCCACCCTTTTAGTTTATGGAGTTTACTTAAGGATAAGCAACCTAGGCCCTCCTGCCCTATCTATTACGGAACGAGCAGCTATAATATGGAAGGTAATAGCCGAAATAGTTAAATTACGGGCTAAATAAACCGTTAATAGTGCTTTGTACTACTGTAACGGACCTAATATAACCTTAGTATATAACCTCCCGCTTAATTCTAAAGTCCTTATATGGCGTAAAAGCGGCAATTGGACTGGACCTTATTATTTACTAGCTATAGAAGACGAAATATACTATATATAACTCTTTAGCGCACCGGCTAGCTTTAGAAGCACGTTTGTAAAACCCTATTTTCGGTCAGAAAACACCTATAACGTTGAACTAGATAAACTAGAAGCACCCTTACCTACTTTAAAAGTCCCCTGTAAACCTACTAAACCTACTAAGCCTGCCGTAAAGCGTGGCCGAGGATGCCCCTAAAAGCACCCTATGACGGAAATTTACCTAACCTCCGTAGGCGTACCCATAAGACAAACCCTATCTATAGATATATTAGTTTTAGTATAGGAAACCCCTTTTATAGACTTACGACGTAAAGAGATTAATGGACTACTTAAAAAGGGCATCTTTGCGGTTATAATGGAGAAAGACGTCCCGCAAGGCGTCCGTATATTTAACTTATGCTTTGTTAATAAGATTAAGCACCCTGGTACTAATAAAGCCTTTAAGAAATTAAGGCTCGTTATATAAGCTTATAACGACTAGGGAAAGGACTTAGTCCTTACGTAATTGCCTATAATTTAATAAGTTAGTTAACGGATTATACTTGCACTTATACCTAGACTACAGTAAACCAAACCTGTAGCCCTATACTTACGGGATATCTCGTAAGCCTATATACAGTTTAATATTTACCTAAGTAGAGATATCTATATATAACCACCCCTTAAGCTTAATATGTAACTAGGAATAATTTTATAGGTTATAAAACCCCTTTACGGAGTGCTAGAAGCTAGAAACTACAGGTTCAAAATATATTACTAGTATTACGTTAGTAAACTTAAAATGGAATAGTTAACCTATAACCCCTGCCTCCTATATACCCTATTAAACGGCCTTAATATTGTTAGACTTTAAATAGATAATACCCTCTTTTTAGCGGACCGGACTTTTGCGGACGCTAAAGAGACTAAACTATAAGAGGTAAAGTTCTTAGTAAAGCCGTGAAAGCAGTTAACTAAGTAGACTCTAATTAAGTTTAATAGAGGCTTAATTACACAAAAGGGTAACTTAATTTAGCTAACTTAGGAACGCTAAGCCCAAAACCTAAGGCTTATTATAGTAAAGCCTATAAACCTTACTAGTTCCCGCGGAGAGACCCATAAGACCGTAAATATAAAGGACTAATACGTTGTATAGCGTGTAAGAGGCGCCTATATTACTATAGTCTATTAACCTAAATCTACCTATAATCTATCCTTTACGGCCTAGGTAATATATCTGTAAGAGGAAAATATTAAGCAGCTTAACAAATACATTTAGTGGCAAATTAATAATATAATAAGAGGACTTACTTTTGTACTACTAGACCTAAATTCCCTTAGCGTCCTGGTATTTACGGACGCCTCCTTTACTAATAATAGAGACCTATTATTATAAATTGGCTTTATAATTATACTTACGGACCATAATTAGGACGCAAATATACTATATTAGTCTTTAATTAAATGTAAATAAGTAACCTATAGTGTACTAGCTTCTGAGCTATACGCACTAGCTTATGGCTTTAATATAGGAGCCGTAATTAAGTTAACAATCCAGAAGATTCTATAATTGGAGTAATTACCCCTAGTTCTATGCACCGATTTAAAGTCCCTTTACGACTATATAGTTAAACTAGGTACGATATAAGAGAAGAGGCTTATAGTTAACCTAATATGCTTACATTAGGCCTATAAACGACGTAAGATTACAGAGGTTAAATGAATTAGCAGCGGAGATAACCTAGCGGACGCTATAATTAAGGTAAAGCCGTGCCAAGCTCTTAAAACCCTAATTAATATAAATAAGCTTAATCTAAAGGTTATAGAATGGGTGGAACGAGACTAACGGAGTACTTGCGGTTTATTTATAGCCTATTAGAAGGTTGTATAGTTTATTTACAGTCTGTTAGAAGGCCGTACGGTTTATTTTACGGGTCGTAAGTAGGACTTATGGCCAGCTTAAGGTACCGTTTAGAAGGCAGCCTAGAAGGCACCTTAGGAGGGATTTCCTATATATTTCTTTTGTGTTTTACGGTCCTATTAAAAGTAATTACGGAGGTTATATATAAGTGGGTCTATCTTTAAGTACCGCTAGTGTATAATTATAGCACCTATTGTACCAAACGCGTACTTACGTGTTTAGTGCACTAACTACTTACTTATAACTAATTAGGGGGGAGGGCGCGTTAGTATATAGACTACGTAGTCTACCTCAATAGAATTAACAGTCACCACTATCTAAAAGAGCATACGATACTACACGTATTTCGTGCCCTTGGATATAACTCACTTATATTATTAAATTAATATAAATAGTAACCTAAGAGTACGAGTTACTAGAAAGTAATTAAATTAATTTTTTTTAAAAGGTATAATCTAAGGACCTAGAAATAGACTAGTATAAGTAAAGAATAAATATGTATATCCTAAGGGGAATAGTAGAAGAGTTTATTAGAGATTTCTATAAGGAAATAATATAAGGATATAATAGAGCTATAGGCTTAGTATTAAGACTTTAAGAGGAATATATTATTTATAGAATTTAGGGCTTAGCAGGAAAAGTTATAAAAAATATTTAGATTACTAAAGGAATAAGCTAATAAGGTATAAGCCGTATAAAAAGCTATAGCCTATTAAAGTACCAGAACGTCTATAGAAGATAATATTATAGAACTTTATTATAAAGTTGCTAAAGTTAAAAGATCCTATTACCAGATAGGAGTATAATATAATCCTTATAATAGTAGATAAGTTAACTAAATAGGGCTACTTTATAACATATATAGAAGAAATCTTAGTAGAAGATATTACTAAAATCCATATTAAAGAAGTATTTATAAAATATAGAGCATTAAATAAGATTATATTTAACCGAGATTTAAGATTTATAGTAGTATTTTAGGAGGTATTCTTGGCGGAATAGGGGGTTTAAGTAGCAACTTCTACTATATATTATCTATAGACGGATAAATAAACGGAAAGACTAAATTAGACACTAAAATAGTATTTAAAATATTATATTAACTATATATAAAATAATTAGGTATTATTATTACTAATTATACAGTTTATATATAATATAACACTACAGGAAGGTATAAAGATATTACTATTTTAGGTAAATTATAGATATAAGCCTAGAATATTGTTATTACTATAATAAGTAACGTGGTTAACGGGGTTTTGACCACTCCCTGGGTTATAACCGCGCTAGCGTACCGCCTGCTGTTTTAAGTAAAGTTTTGTTATTCTGCCAAAATTAAAGTAACACATATATTTAAAAGGCGGTGTGTTGTAATAAGGCTTACCTAGGCGTAATAGATATAACCTAGGTAAAGTTTTAATGTTCAAAACGGTTATAACCTAGGGAGCGGTTAAAACCCCATTAACCACGTTAAAGAAAATAAGTAGTATAGTAGAATAAAGAATAAAGACTCTAATAAATCTTTATAAAGACCTCTATTTTATAGCAAAACTAATATATAAAAAATAAAGAGGTACTATAATACTAAGAGATCTAAGGGACTAGATCTTAAGAAGGGAGATAAAGTATAGCTATTATATAAAAAATTTATAAGTTAATAACTAAGTAAGAAGTTAGACTACGTTAGACTAGGACTATTTAAAATTATAGCTAAGATTTTAGAAGTTATATATAGACTTAACTTATTAGTAAAGATAAAAATTTACCCTATATAGCATATTATAATACTTATTGGTTATATAGGGTAACTTACTAATAATGACTACTCAAGTAGGTTACAGTAATGTTAATTAAAAAGCTTCTTGTCTAGAATAAGAAAGGGCGAGGAGCTTAAGGCTCCTTGCTACGCTAGTGCTACGGCAATATATAATAACCACTTATCTTACTCCTAACACTAGCAACTCTTCTTTTATGGTTGCTATATATATATATATAAATACCGCTTAACTAGCGTAGTGTTATAGGACTATCCTATAATGCCTTATATACGCCTACTAATTAAGCCTAGTTATAAAACCGCAACTTGCTATAATCTGCTGTAAATTGCTATATTTTACTACGTTATAGAATTCTGCTAAGCTATAGAGTTCTGCTAACTTTTGTTAAGCTATAGAGTTCTGTTAACTTCTATTAAGCTATAGAGTTCTACTAACTTCTATTAAGCTATAGAGTTTTACTAACTTCTATTAAGCTATAGAGTTCTGCTAAATTCTATTAAGCTATAGAGATTTGCTAAATTCTATTAAGCCCTAATAGCGTATAGTACATGCCTATTAACTATTACCATTATAATATATGTCTTGCTCCTACTCCTTTTTAACCTAACCTTTAACTTATATATATAGAGTGTTTATGTTAATAAATATCTCTAGAGCCTTATTTGGGTTTACCTTTATTATTATATCTACTGGGTTATCTTAGCCGTTAATCTATTAAATCTTAAAGAGTTTTTGCCGTTTGTAGGATTGCTAAAGTGCCATAATATTAATTATAAGGCGCTTCTCCTTTATAGTACTAAGCTTAATTAAACACTTATAAAGGGAGTATAAGTTAGTATATATAATTGTAGAGATAACAGGAAGTGCGAGTTAATCTAAAATTATCTTTAGGGTAGTTCTAATTGTAATTGCTATATCAACTCTACTAACTATTTTATATATCTCTAATGCTAAAACGCTTTAGGTAACGCGCTTACTCTTAGTTAAGCTTTAATAGATAAGATTGCTGTAGATAATAAAGTTATTTTCTCTAGTAGATTTATTTATAATAATAATCTTATATCCTAACTAGAAGCTAAAATCCTTATTATTTATAAACGATCTATTAATAAATATAAAGAGCTTAGTAGTGAGAAGATTAATAGGCACATAAAGTAATCCCTAATTAAGATAGTTTATTTACTAAGAAAGACGCTTATTTAGGGTAAGAATGTTATTTTTAGTTAGTTCCTGGTATTAAGCGGTAATAGAGAGATTAAAGGAAGCCTTAGGTTAATAGATAGAAGTAATATATACTTCGCGAGCGCGTTGCTCTATATATCCTTACTTTAGAGAATTAACGTTAATAATGTTAATCTTCTTACCTTAACCCTTTTGGCGTAAAGCAATACAATCCTTATTTAGGGAGAGGATATATTTATTAAAAAGCAATAGTGTTATTAAATTAAGCTTTTCCTTTAGCTTTACTATAAGATTTACCTTTACTAGCTTATCTTCTTTAAAAGCTAAAAATTAGTTATCTCCTAAGATAATTATATTATTAGTTTATATACCAATAATTCTAAATAGAGTTCCTATAGCTATAATAAGAAAGTAGGGATTAAATATAGAAGTAGTTATTAAGAGCTTCTCTTTATAGTGCTTGCTATAGGTAGCCTGCTAATAAGTTCCTACCTCTATAATTCTATATAAAAGCTTAAGTATAACTATAATCGTATCTTCGGGATATTAGTAGCGAATTTTCTCTAGAAGGTATACTAGTATTAAGCGCTAAAGGTGCGTCTCTAATTAGGTATAGGCCGAAGTAATATTTTACAAATAAACTGCTATTCTATTCTTTATTAAGGAGGGAGCTAGCGCAATAATAACTCGCTAACTAGCTCGTTAAATTATAAGAGATTACGTAAAAATTACCTCCTTACTATCGTCGTTATAGCCTTAGATAATAAGCCTTAATTTTTTAAATAGGGCGTTAGTAGCTTTACCCTTAATCTTATTAACTATTCTTAACTTAAAGATGTAAACTCTACCGAATTTGGTAGGGTTATACTTCTTAAATTTAAAGACTCCTTTTATAATAAGACTATTAATCTCCTACTTATTAGATACTTAAAAAGGAGCTCTTAAAGTTATAATATAACCTTCCTTTTAAAGCTATTCTAAGAGCTTAAAGTTAGCCTTCTTTTTAGCTGTTATAAAGGCTATTAATAACTTAACTCTATTCCTAATGGCGGCAACAAATTACTTTTTAAAATTAATAAGATATTGGCAATTTCGTGATCCCTTTAGGCGACCTCTACCGCATCGTAGTTGTGGTATATCTACTATAATTATATTAGAATTATAGTCGCCTTCTAGAGCATATTAATTATAGTTCTCCTTTAGGGTATCTTTTAGGGTATCCTATAAAGGCTTAGAACTGTTATTTTTATAGTAAGGCTTAATAGCAGTTAAACGGAATTAAGTGGGTCTATAGGGCATATAAATAGTATAAGTTTAACTATTAATTATAATTAGCTTATGTAGGCCTAACTATTCTCCCTTTTCGCACTATACGCGTACCTTAGATTGGAGTAGCAGCTTAAGCGTAGTTAAGGTATTTAGGCTATTTCTTATTTTTAGTGCGTTGTTAACCTAGCATATAGCATAGAGACGTCGTACCTCCTTTATTGCCTTGTAAATAGCCTTAGATTATTATATAATAAAGGGAGATAGTAGAGAATTATTAGTTATTTAAGGGTAGGCGCTAAAGACTAATAATATAGGTATAAGTCTATCTGGGCCAGCGGAATTGTTAATAGCTTTAACAGCTATTTATAAGGTAAGTTCTTTACTAATATCCTTTAGTTTTAAAGAAACAATCTTATATACGCGGCGTAATAGTATATAATATCGCTTTACTTTTTTAATATTATTATATACCTTAACAGGGACTTCCTTAACCTTAATTATTATTGCCTTTATCTATTATTAAAACTTTATAGATAAGAAGTTCTTTCCTATATTATAGATAATTTAATTAGGGGGTTCTAGGTAGACATTAATCCAGTATAATTAAAGGGTATCTTATGCGTTCCTAGCTAATATATCCTTTAAGAAATATACAGCTTAAAAGGAGGTTAAGAATTTAATAACTTAGAGTACTAGCTTGCCGCTAAGATATATAACGTCAACAATAATATAAAAGTTAAAGTTATAGTTATCTTTAAGGGTAAACTTAAATCGGTTAGGGGACTTTTAGTTTATTTAGTAGTAATAATAGTACTTTATAAAATACTTAATTGCCTTAACCTTAACTTTATAGCCTACTTACTAAAGAACCCTAAATAATTAATAAATGGATAGGTGGCTAAAACGACGATATAGTTAGCGTAACTCTAACTTAGTTAAGTAGCTTTAAGTAATACTTTTTTCTAGTTAATAAAGGAGTAGCTAGGGGTAACCCTACTTGCGTATAATAGGTACCTAATTATCTCCCTAAATAAGTATATTCTTAAGGTTATTAAGCTTAACGCTTAATTTATTTATATTTCTAATGCAAAATAGAAACGGGGTATTTATAGGAATAACGTGGAAAGTAATGCACTCTAAGGGGGTTTGGACCCTAATTGTGCTAAAAGAGATTATAGTACCCTTGCTAAAACGAATTATATATTAGCCTGCCGTTAAATAGTTAATTTAAACAGAGTTATTAAGCTGCTAAAGGGCTTAAATTTAAGGTTCTCCTATTATAGATACTCCTGCGGCTCTAGTATCTAGTATAATACTATAAAAGACATTTACTAAGTATCTATTATTAATGTAACAGAACCTTATAGCTTATACTACAGTGGGTCCTATTAATGGGCTAGGTATATAGATACAGATAAGTTAACAACAATAATAATAACTGGTGGAGTGGTTGCCTAATAGATTAACTCTAATTGTATTCTAAGAATTACTATAAGGAAGGAACTATCTAGGTAGGGACTAAGGGTCCTTAAATATATAACCATACTCCTAAGAAAGTTGTCGCTCTGTCTACTCTATCTACTCTATTCGCTCCGTAATAGATCTTATAAATTATATAGATTACACAGATTATATTACATAACTCTGCTTACTATTCCTTGTTATATAGTTCTATAGGTTTTATCTTAAACCATGTTTATATTAATTAACTAGCTTCTTCTAACTCTTCTCTAAGTAGTTATAATATTGTACTTAAAGCGTCTATAACACTATCTCCCTCCTCTTTATCTTCGTCCTTAAAGATACTTAGTATCTCTAGGTTGTTTATTAGAGGTATAATATCTATTTAATTAACTCGGTTAATATTATTACTTATAATACTTAAAGCACCTTCTTCTTCTTTTATAGCTTGTTAGTCCTATACCGTTGCTATAATATTATTTCTTAGTAAGATAATACTATTTCTATATTCTCGTTATGCGAAAAAGGGGTTAGTTTATATTGCGTTAGCGAGTCCTTCCTCCCAATAACTATCCTCTTATTTAAAGTGCGCTAAGTTAAACGTTTAATTATCTTATAATATTCGTTCCGTTTCCGACACTAAATATATACGCCTTATTACTCTAAATAGTCTTTAAGTCCCCTAAGTAATCTATTATAGGGTCTTGTATTTAATTTACTACTATAAAGCTTAACGATAAGCTTTTAGTTACTTTTACTAAACTTTATTATTCTTATAACGCTAAAAAGAAGGCTGCTAATACTTAGCAACGCGCCCTTAATTCTCGTCTTACTGCGTCTGCTTAGTTAATCCGTCTTAAGAAAGTTTATAAAAAGGTTCGTTTTAAAGAGTAAAAACTTATAGAATAAGGTTTATAGGAACTTAGTAATAAAAGAACAGATTCTCCTTTAATAGAGAAGGGAATAACTCTAAATAGCTTGGTAATCGTTCTTCCTATATCCCCCTTAGGTAGTTCGTTCTTTAGTAATCCTTCTTTATTAATACTACCTAACCTTTTCTCTTTTAATACTCCTATACCTTTCCTATAGCGTTCTTTAAATTTTCTAGTAGCTCCTAGGTAGTCTTATTGTAGCCTATCCACTTTACTTTATACTATATTTTATTATTAACGCTTTTATAATTAATAATCTTTAAAACTTACTATTTATCTTCTTCTTATCCTCTATACGTGTCTGCTTTATAAACTAGTGGCTTAATATTCTCATATGCTAGCTCTAGCATTGTAATGCGTTATATAGGGTAGATCTTTATTTTAGCTAATAGGTTTAGCTTAAATATAGCTAATAAAAAAAATTTTAAAATTTAAAAGGTCCTAGTCTAACGTAATCTAACTTCTTACTTAGTTATTAACTCTTAAAATTTTTATATAGTAGCTATACTTTATCTCCCTCCTTAAGATCTAGTCCCTTAGATCTCTTAGCGTTATAGTACTTTTTTATTCTTTGCTATACCACTTTTGCTATTTTCGTGAGGTTTATATAAAGATTTATTAGTATCTCCATTCTTTACTTAGCTATACTACTCGTTTTCTTTACTTATTGTAGCGATAACGATGTTCTTAGCTTATATCTATAATTTGCCTTAAATAGTAATATTCCCATTTCTTCTTAAGGTGTTATATTATATAATAATAATAATAATAATTCATTGCTTAACGTCCGATTTGGATCCCTATTGGGCCCACACGGACTACTCCTTATTTATATATGGGGAGAAAACTCTATTTAAGAAAAATAAGAAAACCCCGTGATCTATCTCCCCGCCTTTTGGGACTCGCCTACTTAGCGCCTATAAGTCGCCTATAGTGCTCTACTACCTTACTGTTTAACCTTCTTAGGAACTACTACTGCCGTAACAAGCCTATAGACGCGCTAGTATTATAAACTATTACTCTACTACTATAGAGTTACTAGGGGGCACCTGCTGCTTGCCCCCTTACCTTTTATTACCATTTCCCTTATAACCCGGAACTAATTTAGTATATTTTAACTAATAAGCCACTAGGTGACCGCCTTAAGGCCTTTTTATATTAAGAGCAGTGTATTATAGTTCTCTATGCTAGCTACTAAGAGCATTGTTTCTTAATTAGTACGTAGGGGGTATAGCAGTATTACATGTTTTGGTGTCTGTCTTGGCTAGCCACATTTGCATCTTAGGCTACCTACTAGGACACCCACCCAGTAAAGCTAATCTTTTAGTCCTATTATTCCTATTCTTAAAAGTGTTGCTATTATATTTTCTGCCTTTATTAGGCCTTCTTAAAGCCCTTGGGTATTTACCCCCCATAGCATTAACCATGCTATAGCTTAGGTTCGTCTTACCTAAGTTAGCCTCTATACCTTTAACTCCCATTTACCTCTTTAGCGTTAGTCCAACCAGTATTGCATTATAGTAGATAGTTTCCTAGCGTTTTTATATGTTCTACTTTAGCTCCTTTCTCTATCTTACTATTATCTTTACTGACCTCTTATACGTCTTCCTTCCTCCTCTATATAGGCCTGGGCTCTAAAGCGGCACTATTTTTCTTCTACTTTCTTTACCTGTTTCTCTAATATCTCTTCCCTACTTTAGGGTTGTTGGTTTATTCTCCTATAGGGCACCCTAGGGTCCCTCCATAGTTTACTTAGGCGTGTCTTAATATACTTTATAATATTAGAGTTACGTTTATTTTACGTCCTTTATATTACAGCGGCTTTAATATATAACTATAGAGGGGGAATATTGGATTCCTTCTTAAGTAGTATTATAGCCGTTTGCTTATACCCGCCTATAATATTCCAGAGGCAGGCTATCTAGACCTTTTAAAGTAGTTTAAGGAGTAATTTAGGGGGGCCCTTCTTAGTTTCTCTAATGGCCCAAATACTGGATCTATATATTATGGTTAGCCGGACAACTGCTATATATAGTAGGCGTAACCTCTAGAAGCATGGACCCTATATAGAGTTAACAATCCTAGATAAAGCGATAAACTATACTTGGCCTTTACGGGCCGCTTACGCCGTATATACGCTCTACCGGAGCTTACTATTTACCTATACTCCTAATACCCTTAAGCCCTAAACTAGTTAACCCCTAAAGCCTTAGATGCGAATTATATACTAAAGATCTATAGATTAGTTACGTTTTCTTATAAAATAGATTAGCTAGTATTTCTCTAGTAAGAATTGGACTCTATAACATTTTGCCTATTCTATATAAGTATTATAGGCTTTCTCTAGTATTCTGTAATTCTCTACGGCTGTTGGCCCGTATATAATTAGGTTTATATTGTTAACAAAGCCTATCCCCTAAGTCGCCCCTTCCTTAAAAAAGTCGAGCAGGTTGCTTATAAAGAAAAGGAAGAGTATAGGTAAGAGGGGTAATCCTTATAGTATTCCTATTGCAACTATAATAGGGGGGCTCTAGTATCCGCTAAAGACTAGTAATGTTTCTTTCTGGCCTATAAACCCTTAGACAAATTATATAATCTATTCTAAAAAGCCCTTTGCCCTAAGGATATACAGGAGACGCTTATGGGGTATATTATCGTAGGTACCACTAATATCTAGGCTAAGTATTAATATTATAAAGTCCTTTCGTATCGCCCATGTAGATTTAATAGTGGTAGCGAGTAGCGTAAGTACTAATAGTGTTAAGCGGTTCTTTCTTACCCCTATTTAGCTTTGTGGTAGTAGGGCGTGTTCCTCTACCGTATCTACTATATGTTCCGCTATTACCCTTTCTAAGATCTTACTAAGGGTGTTTTCTAAGGCAATAGGGCAGTAGCTTTCTAAGATTAAGTAATCTGCTTTACCTTCTTTTTGTAGGATACCGTTATTATAGATCTTCCGAGTTGCGGGTAGTAGCCTATAGTAAAGTATGCTCTAGCTATATCTATAAGCTAAGGTGCTATAAGTAGCCTATAGGTTTTTAGGGCCTTATTTAGAATTCTATCTAGTCCTAGTGCTATATTGTTTAAAAGGCGGCTAATAGTTCTAGCCATTTCCTCTATTATTATGTCGCTATTAACCCGCAGGCGAGTCACCAGTATTTCGCCCGTAATATTACTAAGGTTTACTAGAGCCAGTTAGGGGAAGAACCTTTCTATAAGAATCTTTGCCTTCTTATTATTATTATTTATAGCCTGTAATTCTCCTACTCTTTATAGAGGTAGTAAATATAGGTCTTCTACTAGGCGCCCTGCCTTTTTTTTTACCCATTTTACTATAGCCCAAAGGCCCTTATTATAGGGGAGGCTTAGATTAGAAGTATACTCGTTTATAAACTATCTCTAGTTATTCCTTGCTTCTTTTTTTAGGGTATTCTTTAGCTAGTTTCTTATATCTTTGTATTGTCTCTCGTCTTTAGGGTTATAGCTACTTATATATTTCCTTCTTGCTTATTATTAACTAGTAACCAGAACTGCGCATTATATAGACTATATATATTGCATATAGGGGCCCGGTTTTAAGATTAGGCAGTGCTCTTCTAGCCTATTTTTAATTGCTGCCTAAATCCTTTCTAGTCTTCGGTTAATTTCCTTAGGGGTGGCCAATAAGCCTCGCTCGTTTGGTATTAGGTGGATTTCTTCTAGGTTTTNGAGTTNTTATTTAACTATATTAAGGAAACTATTTATCTTAAGCTTCCTTATTGCGTATCTTTTTCTATTTAGTTACGCTTTAGTATTTAGGTCTAGCTGTATTTAGATAGGGATATAGTCTAGGGTAAGTGCCTATTCTTCTTTAGGGTTGCACCTTTTAAGTCTCTGGTATAGGCCTTTATCCATAAATATAAGGTCAATTATACTTCTGGCGGTGCCTCATTGCTATATAATTACTCCTGGGGGGGTAGCTAGCTTAAGGCCCTAGATATCTATAGCTCTTAGTAGGCACTCTAACTATTAATCTACAGCAATATAGATACCCCCCTACCGCGGGTGGTAGAGGTTTATGTCTCCTAGTAGGATAGACTCTATACCTTCGGTTTCTAGTAAGCTTATTGCTAATATAATATTCTCTATTTATGGGACCCCTTTAACCCTAGGGTTATATATATTAATAATTTATACCAGTCCCCTATATGTTTGGATTATTATAACTATAATATTTAGGTTAACTGCCTACTATAACTATAAGAACAGGCTAATAGCCTTACTAATTATAAAGCACACGCGTATAGCTGCTTTTAGTTTATATAGGAGCTAGAATCCTTAGGGGCAGTATATCGATTATATAAAGGTATTATAATACGGTTCTTGTATAGTAAGGATATAGTATTTCTCTAGGTCTAGACTGTCTAGTAGGGGCCTTATAAGGCGGTAGTTTATATTACCGCAGTTATACTATATAATAGATAGGTAGCGGACCCCCAGTAAGGGTCCTTTAACTCTCCTTCGTTCCTCACTTCTTCTGTTTTTACTTTCTCTAAAATATTTAGAGCTTCTGTCTCTTATGTTTACACCCTAGTTACTACTTATTTTGTATAGAGCTTTCCATTCCCATGTCTTGTGTTCCTGTTAGCGCTTCTATATCTAAATCTGTTATTATTACCAGTTCTTCCCCTATTCTTACTGGTCGGCTATATACCCTTTATAGGTCGGCTACGAATGTTATATTTACCGCATTAAGTCTAATTCTTAATTGTCCTGGTCTTAAGCCTACTATCGCTGTCTATAGGGGTCTTCCTACGGGGCGTCCTCTCCCTTGTGTCCCCTATGACCCTTATATCCCTAATCGGTCTGGTGATATTACACGGCGTTACTTCTGGCCCGTTAAGGCTTGGGATGGCTGGCTAGAATATATATGCATTATAGAACTACTATATATAGCAAGTTTGCCTAAACTGCTTGCCTAGTTCCTTACCACGGTTAACGTAGCAGCTGGTGGACAAAGCTAGCTCCTACCCATGTGCACCTAATTTGCTCCATAAGCCTATCCTTACAGCCTACCCCTGCCTAAATAGACCGACACGCGCATCCGTCCTTTTAGGCTATATAAACAGTGTCGTCGATAAGGTATTAATCCTTCCTTTAAGACAGGTCCACTAGGAGTTAGAGCCTAGTAAAGGGGTAAGGTTCCTAGAGTCGTCCGTCGCTGCTATTATATACTACGCCCCACAGCCGTTGGCTGCTTCGCGTTACCTATAACGCTCTTATGACGATAGGCCAACCGTGTCTTGCAGGCGTGGGCCCATAATAACTTAACGCCGCGCAGCTACCGTCCCTTAGCCGCCTACTAACTAAACTTGTTGTCCTCCCATCTTAACCAATACCTGCATCTAAGTCCGTTCTAGCCTGCCTATATAGGTTCGTCCTAGCTCTTTCTTAATCCGTTCTGGATTAACGTCGCCGCCTAGAGAAGGGTGCCCCCAGCTCTTTTCTTAGTCCGTTCTAGATTAACGTTACCACCTAGAGAAAGGTTAACGCCGCTGCGTAGAAAGGGAGGATTAACGTCGCTAAATATAGTTAATAGTGTTAAGATTCTTCCTGTGCCCTTGCTATAGGTATAGTCTTAGAGCGGAATAAGTACAGAGGTGCCCTGTCGTCTCCTTAAATTCCTATTACTTCTACCAGCAAATATAAGCGCTGGCTTGTGGCCCTAGGTCGGCGCCTAGGTAGAGAGACGTTAGGTAGTTTTTAAGACCATTCCTCTATTCTTAATAAGTTGCCTTATGTTGTTAACAAGCGCCAAGACCCGCGAAAACTCTGCTGTTCTAACGGCGTTAAGGACGACGCATTTGAAAGCGCCCTCTAGCCACGACGTAACGCCGCTGCATCAGTAACAGACGAGATCCTCACTCTCAGCTTAACCGTACGGACAAGATAAGACGGAAAGGAACCCCCATAGGACAGTATGGGTCGGATCTCGCTTTTGGTGTTCCTTTGTGTTATATTATATACAAACTATATAACTAGTAATAATAATACCTAATTATTCTATATATAATTAATATAGTATTTTAGATACTGTTTTAGTGTCTAATTTAGTCTTTCCATTTAACCGTCCGTCTGCGGATAATATACAGTAGAAGTTACTACTTAAACTCCTTATTCTACTAAAAACACCTCCTAGAATGCTGCTATAAATCTTAGATCCCTATCTAATATAATCTTACTTAGTGCTCTATATCTTATAAATACTTCTTTAATATAGATTCTAGCGATATCTTCCGCTAAGATTTCTTCCGTGTATACTATAAAGTATCCCTACTTTATTAGCTTATCTACTATTACTAAAATTACATCGTAATCTTGTCCGGTAATAGGATCTTTTAATTTTAGCAACTTTATGATAAAGTCCTATAATATAACCTCCTATGGTCTCTCCAGTATTTTAATAGGTTGTAGCCCTCCATATAGCTTATATCTCGTTAGTTTATTCCTTTAGCAATTTAGATATTTCTTTATAACTTATTTTACTAGTCCCTAGATTCTATTAATAATATACTCCTCTTAGAGTCTTAATACTAGGCCTATAGCTCCATTATATCCTTAAGTTAATCCCCTGTAGAATAACTTAATAAACTCTTTTATAATATTTTTAGGTACGTATATTACTTCTTAGTTTTTATACTACTCTAAGTCCTAATCCTCTGCCTATGCGTCTTAAATCCTTTATAACTAGTTATTCTTTAGTAATTTATGGGTCTAACTATTTGTTTTATTACTATAATTTTCGGATAATTATATCTAATTAATCCGTCTGTGTCCTTTTGTAGTAGAGCCCCTAATAGCTTCTTATTATTTTATAGTTTAGCCTTTTTACTTAGAGTATCTGCTCGTGCGTTATCTATACCCTTAGTATACTAAATCTTAAAATAATATTCTATAAGTATTTCTGCCTATCTAACTTATCTCTAATTAAGTTCTTTTATTATTAGGAACCCCGTTAGGTTCTTATAATCTATCTTAACTATTAATAGCTTCTCTATGCCTTATAAGAATGCTCTCTATTTCTAAAGTGCTGTAACTATACCTAATAACTCCTTGTTATAGATGTTATAGTTTAGTTCTAGTGGTGTTATCTTCCAACTATAGTATACTACTAGGTGCCATCCGTCTTTATATTTTTATAGGAAGTATACCCCTAGTATAAAGTTTAATATATCCGTTTTAACCACTATCTTTAGTTTTAGTTAGTAGATTTTAAGGATTAGGTCCTAAGTAAACAACTTCTTAACCTCCTTAAATAGTTTCCTTTACTTCTCTCCCTATACCTAAGGTTCTTCTTTCTTTATTAACCTTATAAATGGCTTAATATCCTTTAACTATTAAGCTATAAACCTCCTGTAGTAATTGCAAACCCCTAAAAATAACCTTAATTATATAACGTTCTCTAGTTCTTATTAATTTACTATAGCCTTAATCTTCTTTAGATCTATACTAAGTTGGCCTAGTTTAATAATAAATTTAACGAAATCTGTCTTCCTAGTAAAGAACTTATATTTCTTAATTACTACTAGCATCTGTTCTTCTTATAGTCTCTTTAAAACCCATTTAACGTATTCTCTATATTCTTCCTTACTTATTAAGTAAATAATAATATTATTAAGATATACTATAACAAATTCGTCTGAGTGCTTTCTTAATATATTATTAATACGTTTCTAAAACGTTGCTAGTACATTTTATAAGTCTAAACTATATTACTAATAGCTTATATAGTCCTTCCTTTAACCTAAAGGCTGCCTTTTATTTATTGCCTTTTTTAATCTTAATCTAATAGTACGCCTATCTTAAATCTATCTTTGTAAAGATTTATACGTTACTAATCCTATCTTAAATTTCGCTAATTAAGGGTAAAGAATACCTATCCTTTCTAGTAATGCTATTTAACTACCTATAGTTGATGCATAGTCTAAGTTTTTCGTTTTTCTTTAGTATGAATAGTACTGGATAACCTACTAATAACTACGATGGTTTAATATATCCCTTTTATAAGTTCTCTTAAATAAACTCCTTTAGTGCTTTCCCTTCTTCTTTAGTAAGCTTATAGATTGGAAAGAATTTTAGACTTACTCCTAATTCTAATTCTATCTTATAGTCCTATGCTGTATACTCTAATAGCTTTTTACTTTCTAGTGACTATAGTTTCTTGCCGTACTTATAGTATCTCTTTAGTATATAGCTTAGTCCTTTATCTATTTCTTTATAGGTTGCCCCTATTTAGTACTATACCATCTTAGCTTATTATTACGTTTTACGGCGTTAAGTATCTCTAATATTGACCTAACCTATAACCTAATTGATTTTTGGATTGTATTCCTATAACTAAGGTATTCCTAATACTACCTTATTATTCCCCAATAGTAATATATTAAAAGACATTTTAATCTATCTTCCTTTAATGGTTATTTAAATAGGTCCTATTTTAAGATTAATAGTGCCTCCTTTATAGACTATCGGATCTCCTAAGATTGTAATTAGTAGATATAGGTACTCTTTCTATCTATATAGTAGCCCTATTCTTTTAACTGCTATTAATAAGATATGGTTCCTTATTACTCTACTATCTACTAATACTTTAAACTGTCGATCTTGCTATTTAATTTATAAATTTAGGTATTATTTTTAAATTTCTTTAAGGGTCTAAGGCTCTACCACTAGCTCCCTTTGGTCCTATAGGCCTCTACTTTTCCTAACTATTAGCTGCTAGATCCTTATATACTTAACTTATTCTTTAGCTAATACTTTATTCGCTTTTTGTCCTTAATATACTATAGATATATATTCTCTAAGTATTCCTATTACCACTATCTGTCTAAGTATTCTTCCATAAGGAATCTTTTTAGTTAAAGTATTAAGTCTCCTAACTCTTAAACTTCTACTAGATACTAGCCGTATATATACTTAGTATTCCTATATTATCGCTTATTTAGCGCCTAATATGTCCTTATAGGGTATTTCCGGTTCCTTTCTTTTGGGTTTTTATGCATCTTATATATATCGTCTATATATATAATCCATAATAGCATATAGTATACTAGGTGTCTTGGGTTAACTCTTAACTTATCTTTATTCTTAAGTTTAAACTTCTATTATATTAATCTAAACATTGCGACTTTATTTATAGGTACTAAGATACGTCTTTCGCTTCTCTAATCCTTTAATTATTTCTTTAGATTCTTTAACGTTATAATTAAGGCTCCCTTAATATAATTTATTACCTTTTCCATAATTAGGTGGTTTTAGATAACTTTCTCGTCTAACTATATATAGAAATCTTCCCACTCGTTATTATATCTCTGCCTATACCACCTTTAGTATAGCTATTAGAGTGTATACGGCCTATCTATAAGGAAGCATCTTTTTATTACTATATTGTAATAGCCCTTTATATGCCGTTCCTTAAACCTAGTTAGAATCCCTAGATCCTCTTTATTTTCTAGTTTAATAAGCCACTTAACTCTTAGCGTGCCTATTTTAGGTCTATTAGTAATTCTTTATACTAGTACTCTGTCTTATATACAACTTATTATACTAGATCTTATATTTAGTTTCTATTCTTACTATATAAAGATTCTTACTCTAAATTCGTCTATAGTTTCTTATTATTTGCGTCTCGTAATTAGATCCTTAAAGTTCTCTTACTTCTTAATTGTAGTATTAACTTTTTAATCTTTAGGCTAAATGCTATATTCCCCTAGTAAGTCCTCTAGGTCTATATATCTATCTCCTAGTCTAACCGCTGTTTATACTGTAGATTCTCTAATCTATAGTAAAGCCTCTTACTTTTTACTTACGGGTGTCCTTATTTATACTCCAAATTCTTAGTCCCTTGGATTCTTTAATCCTAAGCTTGCTTTTTTCTTAAGCTATATTTTAGCCTTAGTCTAACTAGGCTTTACTAGTGTTCTTATCTTATCTTAAGAGTCTTAAATCTTATTTATCTTACTTTAAGAATCTTATACCTTTAGGAAACTTCGTCCTAGGCTTATTTATATATTACTAAACTAAGCCGTTACTCTACTCTATCAGTTATCGTCCGTTATAGGTCCTTAAGCGTGCCTTATCTCGTCTTAAAAATCTTAGTTATCTTTTATCTTATCTTAAAAATCTTAAGCCTTTAGCCTTTTACCTTTATTAAGTGGTAAGCTAGTACTAGCAGTTGTCTGCTTATTTAATCGCCTATAGATATTACTCCTTCCATTTTATAAAGTAATGGATACCGTATTTAATAGTATTATAATACCCGTTACTAAACCTTACTCTATAGCGGTTTCAGTCTCTACTTCTATTACGTTATTAAGGTTTAGATACTTCTAGTTAGTTCCCTTTTTTCCCTTATTACTAGTAATTAATAAGTACTTTAACTCTATTATTATTGTTACTAATCTTTATCTATATATTGCTATAATATCTTAATCTAGCTTATAGAGTTAATCTTATTCTTTATCTAACTCTATAATTCCCTTAAGTCCTTTTAACTCTGGCTTTTATAGCTAATAGCTTACGCCGTACTTAGCGTCTTTATAAACTTAGTATACGTTATTATAACAAAACGTAAAACTTTGGATTAAACATTCTTTTATTTCTCGTAGTATACTATTATCCCTCTATATATATATATATTATATGCTATTAATCTAGTTCCCTTTACTACGTAGTAACTCCAACCATTTTTATAGTCTCTGGCAAAATAACCCTATTTTCCGTAATTTATATAAGCTTCGTTTTTAAAGTATTACTTTTGCTATAGAGTCCGCTTAAACGTCTTCTGCTATTAAGATCCTTAGTTTAGCCTATACTTCTTAGTCCTTTAATTACTTAATCCTTAACTTCTGGGTTTCTATAGCTGTTTTCCCTATCTCTTATAGGTTTCCTTAGTACTACTTAGGTTTATTAGCTTTGCGCTATACTATAGTTTCTAATTTAACTTTAGTTATTGCGTACTCTACGCCTTATATAACTATAGAACTCTATCCTAGCCTCTTTTAGCCTGTTCCCTTTAGAAGATCCTATTATTAATCTTAATCACTTAATCTATTAATTCCCTAAGGGTGTCCGCATCTTCTATTAGAATAATTACGTCCTAGACTTTTACTTTAAGTCCCTGTTTATACTATACCATAAGCGCCCTATTATTCTACTTAACTTATATTATCGGGAAAATATTCGCAGGATGAGATTTAAGTAGACTTTGGTTTTCGCGTTTCGCGTAATTAACATGCAATTTAACTAACTCGACACGCAATTAACTAACTTAACACGTAGTTAACCTACTTAATATACAATTTAACTAACTTAACACGCAGTTAACCTACTTAACATGTAATTTAACTAACTTAACACGCAGTTAACCTACTTAATATGCAATTTAACTAACTTAACACGCAGTTAACCTACTTAATATGCAATTTAACTAACTTAACACGCAGTTAACCTACTTAACATACAATTTAACTAACTTAATATGCAGTTAACCTACTTAACAACTTTAAAAGCTAACTATATATCCTTTAACACGCAGTTAACCTACTTAATAACTTTAAAAGCTAACTGTATATTTCTTAACGTGCGATTAAGGTAAAGTTATATACTATATATTTAACTATTATATATAATCTTATACAATCTTATACAATCTCATATAATCTTATAATCTTATTACTTAGAGGCTCTGCACAAGGCTCTACACGAAGCTCTATATAAAGCTCTACGTATAAAGGCTTTGCACGAAGCTCTGCGTATAGAGGCTCTGTATAAAGCTCTGCATAAAGCTTTGCATAAGGCTCTATACGAGGCTTTATATAAAGCTCTGCGTATAGAGGCTCTGCATGAAGCTCTGCACGAAGCTCTGCACGAGGCTTTACGCGAAGCTCTGCACGAAGCTCTACACGAGGGTCTGCGCGAGGGTCTGCGCGAGGGTCTGCGCGAAGCTCTGCGTATAGAGGCTCTGCACGAGGCTCTGCGAGAAGCTCTGCGTATAGAGGCTCTGCACGAGGCTCTGCGCAAAGCTCTGCGTACAGAGGCTCTATACGAAGCTCTGTATCAGGTCCCCGCTATATTCCCGATAGCCTCTATACATGCCTCTACCCTATATAGCTACCTTATTTTTTACCCTTCCTTTCTTCTTTATATCCTCCCTACCTAGGGAGGCACTAGAACGGCAGCTAGTAGAGGACCGTTACTAAAACTAGACGACTGTTGCCAGAACTAGATAACCGTTACTAGAACTAGACAACTATTGCTAGCTAGACAACCGTCACTAGAACTAGACGACCGTTGCTAAAGCTAGACGATTGTCGCTAGAACTAGATAACCGTCGCTAGCTAGATAACTATTACTAGAACTAGACAACTGTTGCTAGCTAGATAACTATTACTAGAACTAGACAACTATTGCTAGAACTAAACAACTGTCGCTAGCTAGATAACTATTACTAGAACTAAACGACCGTCGCTAGAACTAAATAACCGTTGCTAGCTAGACGACCGTTACTAGAACTAGATAACTGTTACTAGAGCTAGATAACCGTCGCTAGAACTAGATAACTATTACTAGAACTAAACAACCGTCGCCAAAACTAGATAACTATTACTAGCTAGACAACCGTTACTAGAACTAAACAACCGTTACTAGAGCTAGATAATTGTTGCTAGAATTAGACGACCATTACTAGCTAGACGACCGTTACTAGAACTAGACGATTGTCGCTAGCTAGGCAACCATTACTAGAACTAGACAACTGTCGCTAGAACTAGATAACCGTTGCTAGCTAGACGACCGTTACTAGAACTAGACAACTGTTGCTAGAACTAGACGACTATCGCTAGCTAGACGACCGTTACTAGAACTAGACAACCGTTGCTAGAACTAGATAACTGTCGCTAGCTAGACGACCGTTACTAGAACTAGACGACCGTTACTAGAACTAGACAACTATTGCTAGAGCTAGACAACCGTCGCTAGAACTAGACGACCGTTACTAGAACTAGATAACCGTCGCTAGAGCTAGATGATAACGACTAGCCAGCTAACACTATAAACGATTCGATTAATCGATCGAATTAAGGTAGTATAGATAGGTAGGCATAAATAGGTAGATGCTAACGGGTAGGTAGATATAGACAGGTAGGTAAATGTAGATAGGTAAGTAAATATAGATAGGTAGGCAGATATAGATAGGTAAGTAGATATAGATAGGCAAGTAGATATAAATAGGTAGGTAGATGCTAACGGATAGGCAGATATAAATAGGTAGGTAGATATAGATAAGTAAATATAAATAGGTAGGTAGATGTAGATAGGTAAGCAGATATAAATAAGTAGGTAAATATTAATAGGTAGGTAAATATAGATAGGTAGGTAGATGTAAATAGGTAGGCAAATGTAGATAGGTAGATGTAGATAGGTAGGTAATATAAATAGGTAGGCGATGCAGGCAGGTAGGTAAGTCAATAGGTAGATAGGTAGAAGAGAACTATCGCTATATTATATTAAATTATCTAAAATAATAATATTTATTTTGCTAGCCTTATAAATAGCTTTAAAATAGCTTTTATTTATTTAAAATATATTATTAGTATAAAAGAGGTAAATATAATTATGGTTGCTAAATGCGTAGATTACTAGCAGGTTGCGCGCAGGTTGCGCGTAGGTTACGCGCAGGCTGCGCGCAGGCTGCGTGTCAAAAAAACACGACATAGGCTAGTCGGTCGAGTTGCCAAATGCCCTCAACTGCGCGCCAATTGCGTTAACCACAACCATTGAGGCCATTAAAAGGGTACTATATTTTGCCGATGATAGCTAATGTCTAGAACTGCGTTATGTACTTAATTACTAAGGTTTATTGCGTTAGGTTTTAAAGCTTTTTTTTCGCTATTACTATTGCTTCTAGGTCCCTAAATATTTATATAAGTCGCTCTATAAATCCACTCTAGCTTAAGAATATAAACCATATATCTTAGTTTATAGTCGTTATTCTGTTTACTTGTATTTCTATAAGATAAAGCTTAAACTACTTAAGTGCCTTTCCTAATAAGAACAATCCTATATACGCCACTTAATCTATAGGTGTTGGTAACTTAGCTCCTTCTTATAAAACCTTAAAGTATATTTGCGTAAGGAATTCTTTAAGCTTCAATCTTTCTCCTAAGAATTGTTTAATTAATAGTAGCTTAATCTTTACCACGCCTATCCCATTAATCCTATTTTTAAGTGTTATATTATTTTCCGTTAACCGGTTAATGTAACGAAGCCTTATAGTAGAGACTACGGTGGACTTATTAATGGGCTAGGTATATAGGTATTGCAAGTAAGTTAATAACGTAATAATAACTGGTGGAGTGGTTGCCTAATAGATTAACTCTAATTGTATTCTGAGAATTACTATAAGGAAGGAACTATCTAGGTAGGGATTAAGGGTCCTTAAATACATAACCGTACTCCTATGAAATCCTTCTTATACGTGATGTACGTCTTATACATAAGGTATATAAGTTCCCTTCGTTCCTCTCGTTCCTCTTATAGTACCTTATATGACCTTAGTTACTATTCTTCGTTATATAGTTCTACGGGTTCTATTCTAGACCGTGCTTATATTAACTAACTAGCTTCTTCCAACTCCTCTCTAAGTAGTTATAATATTATACTTAAAGCGTCCGTAATACTATCTCCCTTCTCTCTATCTTTATCCTCAAAGATACCTAGTATCTCTAAGTTGTTTACTAGAGGTGTAATATCCGTCTAATTAATTTAGTTAATATTATTACTTATAATGCCTAAAGCTTCTTTTTCTTCACACGCGTAACGTCATGCTCGCACTATTACTATAATATTATCGCTTAGTGAAATAATGCTATCTCCGTGTTCTCGTTGCTTAAAGGAGGGGTTAGTATATATTATGCTAGCAAGTTCTTCGTCTCGGCAACCCTCTTCTTGTTTAGAGTGCACTAAAGCAAACGTTTAATTGTCTTGCGATATTCGTTCTACTTCTAACGCTAAGTATACGCGTCCTATAACTCTTAATAGTCTTTAAGTTCCCTAAGTAATTTATTATAGGGTCTTATGTTTAATCTACTGCTGTAAAGCTTAATAATAACCTAGTATAGGCCCTTACTAAGCTTAAGCGTTCTCGGGATGCGGAATAGAAGGCCCTAAATACTCGCATCGCGGTATTTGCCTATTTACTTTGCCTTAAGAAGGTATATAAGAAGGTTTATTCTAAGGAGTGGAAACTTATAGAATAAGGTCTATAGGAACTTGGTGATAAAAGAACGGATTCTCTTCTAATAGAGAAGGAAATAACTCTAAGTAGTTTAGCAATCGCTCTTCCTAGGTCCCCCTTAGGCGGCTTATTCTTTAGTAATTCCTCTTTATTAATATTACCTAACCTTTTCTCTTCCGATACTCCTGTACCTTTCCTATAGCGTTCTTTAGATTCTCTAATAGCTCCTAGGTAGTCTTATTATAGCCTATTCACTTTACTTTATACTATATTTCGTTATTAACGTCCTCGTAATTAACGATCTTTAAAACTTGCTATTTATCCTCTTCCTGTCCTCTGTACGTGTCTGCTTTATAAACTAATGGCTTAATATTTCCGTGTGCTAGCTCTAGCATTGCGATATACTATATAGGGTAGATTCTTATTTTAGCTAGTAGGTTTAGCTTAAACGTAACTAATGAAATTTTTTATGTAATTTTAAAAGGTCCTAGTCTAATATAGTCCAACTTCTTGCTTAGTTGTTAACTCTTAAAATTTTTGTATAGTAGCTATACTTTATCTCCCTCCTTAAGATCTAGTCCCTTAGATCTCTTAGCATTGTAGTACTTTTTTATTCTTTGCTGTACTGTCTTAGCTGTTTCCGTAAGGTTTATATAAAGATTTATTAAAGTCTCTATTCTTTACTTAGCTCTACTACTTATTTTCTTTACTTATTATAGCGATAATAATATTCTTAGTTCGTATCCATAATTCGCCTTAAATGGTAATATACCTATTCCTTTTTGTGGTGTTATATTATATATAAACTATATAACTAGTAATAGCGATACCCAATTGTTCTGTACGTGATTAATATAGTGCCTTAGATACTGCTCTAGTGTCTAGTTTAATCTTTCCATTTAACCGTTTATCTGCGGATAATATATAGTGGAAGTTACTACTTGAACTCCTTATTCCGCTAAGAATACTTCCTAGAATGCTGCTATAAATCTTAGATCTCTATCTAATATAATTTTGCTTAGTGCTCTATATCTTATAAACACTTCTTTAATATAGATTCTAGTAATATCTTCCGCTGAGATTTCTTCCGTATAGGCTATAAAGTATCCCCACTTTATAAGCTTGTCTACTATCACTAAGATTACGTTGTAATCTTGTCCGGTAATAGGATTTCTTAATTTTAGTAACTTAATAATAAAGTCCTATAATATAACCTCCTATAGTCTCTCTGGTATTTTAATAGGTTATAGCCCTCTATACGGCTTATGCCTTATTAGTTTGTTCCTTTAACAATCTAGATACTCTTTAGTAACCTTTCTAGCTATCCTTTAGATTCCGTTAATAATATACTCCTCCTAGAGTCTTAATACTAAGCCTATGGCTCCGTTATATCCTTAAGTTAGTCCCTTATAGAAGTCCTCTATAAACTACTCTACTATGCTTCTTGGGATATACTTTACCTCTTAATTTCCGTATATATCCGACTATAGATCTTCTAGCTGTGCTTTTAGAATTCTTTATACTTAAAAGCTTTCTAGTGTCTTATAGACCTTTTCTAACTTATTCTCTTAAGTTGCTATAATTTTTAGATAATTGTACCTAATTAATCCGTCTGTGTCTTTTTATAGTAAAGCCCCTAATGGCTTATTGTTATTTTATAGTTTAGCTTTTTAACTTAATACATCGGCTCGCGTATTGTCTATACCCTTAATATACTAAATCTTAAAATAGTATTCTATAAGCATCTCTACCTATTTAACCTATCTTTAGTTAAGCTCCTTTGTTATTAGGAACCCTGTTAGGTTCTTATAATCTATTTTAACTATAAATGGTTTTTTTATGCCTTGCAAGAATGCTCTCTATTCCTTTAGTGCTATAACTATACCTAATAACTCCTTATTGTAGATGTTGTAGTTTAACTCTAGTGGTATTATCTTTCGACTATAATATGCCACTGGATACTATCTATCTAGATGCTTTTATATAAAATATGCTCCTAGTGTAAAGTCTAATATATCTGTTTTTATAACCGTCTCTAGTCCTAGTTAATAGATCTTAAGAACTGGCTCCTGGGTAAACAACTCTTTAACTTTCTTAAAGAGTTCTCACTATTCTTCTCCCCATACCTATAGTTCTTCTTTCTTTATTAATTATATAAATAGTTTGATATCCTTTAACTATTGCGCTATAAACCTTTTATAGTAATTATAAAACCTTAGGAACGATCTTAACTGTGTAACGTTCTTTAGTTCCTGCCAATTTACTATGGCTTTAATCTTCTTTAGATCTATACTAAGTTGGCCTAGTTTAATAATAAATCTAATAAAATCGGTCTTCCTAGTAAAGAACTCGCATTTCTTAATTGCTACTAGCATCTGTTCTTCCTATAGTCTCTTTAAAACCCACTTAATATATTCTCCGTACTCTTCCTTGTTTATTAAGTAGATAATAATATCGTTAAGGTATACTATAATAAATTTATCTAAATATTCTCCTAATATATTATTAATACGCTTTTAGAACGTTACTAATGTGTTTATAAGCCCGAATTGCATAACTAATGGTTTATATAGTCCTTCCTTTAACCTAAAGGCTGCCTTTTATTTGTTGCCTTCCTTAATTCTAATCTAATGGTACGCCTATCTTAGATCTATCTTTATAAAGATTTACGCATTGCCTATCCTATTTTAGATTTCGCTAATTAAGGGTAAAGGATACCTATCCTTTCTAGTAATGCTGTTTAACTATCTATAGTTGATATATAGCCTTAGTTTACTATTCTTTTTTGGTACGAACAGTACTGGATATCCCGCTAATAATTGCGATGGTCTGATGTATCCCTTTTATAAGTTCTCTTAGACAAACTCTTTTAGCGCTTTACTTTCTTCTTTAGTAAGCTTATAGATTGGAAAGAATCTTAGATTTATTTCTGGTTCTAATTCTATTTTATAGTTCCATACTATATGCTTTAACAGCTTTTTACTCTTAGGTGACTATAGTTTCTTGCCATACTTGTGGTATCTTTTTGGTATATGGCTTAGCCCTTTCTCTGTTTCTTCGTAGGTCGCTCCTACTTAGTACTATACTAACTTGGCTTGTTGTTGCATCTTATGGCGTTATATATCTCTGATATCGACCTAACTTGTAACCTAATTAATCTTTAGATTGTATTCTTGTAACTAAGGCATTCCTAGTACTGCCTTATTATTCCCTAATAGTAATATGTCGAAAGACATCTTAACTAGTTTTCCTTTAATGGTTAACTAAATAGGTCCTGTTTTAAGATTAATAATGCCTCCTCTATAGGCTATTAGATCTCCTAAAATTGTTACTAATAGGTAAAAACATTTCTTTTGTCTATATAGTAACCCTATTCTTTTTACTGCTGCTAGCGAGATATGGTTCCTTATTACTCCACTATCTATTAATGCCTTAAACTGTTGATCTTGCTACTTAACTCGTAAATTTAGGTGTCGTCCTTAAATTCCTTTAAGGGTCTAAGGCTTTACTACTAGCTCCCTTTGGTCCCGTAGGCCTCTACTTTTCCTAACTATTAGCTACTAGATCCTATTTGTACTTAGTCTATCTTAGGCCAATACTTAGTTTGCTTTTTGTCTTTAATATACTATAGATAAGTATTCTCTAGACATTCCCACCATTATTATTTATCTAGGCATTCTTCCGTAAGGAATCTTTCTGGTTAAAGTATTAAGTCCCCTTATTCTTAAACTTCTACTAGGTGCTAACTATATATATACTTAGCGTTTTAATATTTCGCCTCGTCTGTTATCTAATATATCCTTATTAGATACTTTTAATTTTTATCTTTTGGTGCTTTATGTATGTTGCACGCATTATTTACGCATACTATCCATAATAGTGTATAATGTGCTTAATGTCTTAGGTTAACTCTTAGCTTGTCTTTATCCTTAAGTTTAAACCTCTCTTGTGTTAATCTAAGCGTTGCAACTTCGTTTGCGGGTATTAAAATTTATCTTTCGCTTCTCTAGTCCTCTAATTACTCCTCTAGATCTTTTAATGTTATAATTAAGGCTCCTTTAATATAAGTTATAGCCTTCTCTATGATTGGGTAGTCTTAGATAACTTTCTCGTCCAACTATATATAGAAATCTTCCCACTTATTATTATGTCGTTGCCTATACTACTTTTAGTATAGCTACTTAAGTGTATATAGCTCGTCCGTAAGGAAATATCTCTTTATTACTGCGTCGTAATAGCCTTTAGTATATCGTTCTTCGAACCTAGTAGAAATCCCTAGATCCTCTTCTTATTCCAGTTTAGTAAGCTACTTAGCTCTTAGTGTGCCTATTCTAGGCCTATTAGTAATTCTTTATACTAGCGCTCTGTCCTTTATACGTCCTAATATACTAGATCTCTTATCTAGTTTCTGTTCTTGCTATAAGGTAATTTTTGCCCTAAATTCCTCTATAGTTTCTTTTACGTTGCGTTTTATAAGTGGATCCTTGAAGTCTTTATGCTTCTTAATCTTAGTATTAACTTTTTAATCTTTAGGCTGAATACTATATTCCCCTGGTAAGTCCTTTAGGTCTATATATCTGTCTCTTAGTCTAATTGCTATTTGCGTTATAGATTCTCTAATCTATAAAGAAGCCTTTTGCCTTTTGCTTATAGGTGTCCTAATTTATACTCCGAATTCTTAACCCCTTAGATTCTTTAATCCTAGGCTTGCTTCTAACTTAAGCTTAGCCCCTACCTTAGTCTAACTAGGCTTAACTAGTGTCCTCGTCTTGTCTTAAGAGTCCTAGATCTCACTTATCTTATCTTAAGAGTCTTATACTGTTAGGAATTCTTATCCTAAGCTTATTCGTATGTCTCTGAACTAAGCTGCTACTCTACTTTATCGGTTTCTATCCGTTGTGGGTCCTTAAGCTTGCCTTATCTTGTCTTAAGAATCTTAAGCCTTTGGCCTTTTGCCTTTATTAAGTGGTAAGCTAGCACTAGCAGTCGTCTACTTGCTTAATCGTCTCTGGATATTACTCCTTCCGTCTTATAAAGCGATAGATGCCGTATCTAACGGTGTTATGATACCCGTTACTAAACCTTGCTCTACGGCGGTCTTAGTCTCTACTTCTATTACGTTATTAAGGTTTAGATACCCCTAGTTAGTTCCTTTACTGTCCTTATTACTATTAATTAATAAGTACTCTAACTCCATTATTATTGTTGCTAATCTTTATCCGCATATTACTGTGATATCTTGATTTAGCTTATAGAGTCGATCTTATTCTTTGTCTAACTCTTTGGTTTCTCTAAGTCCCTTTAACTCTAGCTCTTATGGCTAATAGCTTGCACCGTACTTGGCGTCTTTATAAATTTGGTATGCGTTATTATAATAAAACGCAAAACTTCTGATTGAATATTCTTTTGTTCCTTACAGCGTACTATCATCTCTTTATATGTGTGTATTATGTGCTGCTAGTCTAGTTCCCTTTATTATATGGTAACTCTGACCATCTTTACAATCCCTTATAAAGTGACCCTATTTTCCGCAATTTATATAAGCTCCGTCTCTAAACTATTAACTTTATTATAGAGTCCGCCTAAATGTCTTCTGCTATTAAGATCCCTAGTTTAGCCTATGCTCCTTAGTCCTATAATTACTAGATCCTTAACCTTTAGGTTTCTATAGTTTCTTACTCCATCTCTTATAGGCTTCTTTAGTACCACTTAGGTTTATTAGCTCTGCGCCATACCATAGTTTCTAATTTAGCTTTAGTTGTTGCGTACTCTGCGCCTTATATAACTATAGAACTCTATCCTGGCTTCTCTTAGCCTGTTTCCTTTAGAAGATCTTGTTGTTAATCTTGATTGCTTAATCTATTAATTCCCTTAGGGTATCCGCATCTTCTATTAGAATAATTACGTCTTAGACTTTAGCCTTAAGTCCCTATTTATACTATACCATAAGCGCCTTGTTATTCTACTTAAGTTATATAGCTAGCGTTTGGAATTATATTGTATACTTAATCGCTAAAGTCCATTACGTTAGGTCCTAAAGCTTTCTTTCTACTATAGTCGTTGCTTCTAGGTCCCTAAATATTTGTGTAAGTTGCTTTATAAATCCGTTCTAGCTTAAAAATATAAACCGTACTTCCTAGTTCGTTGTTGTCATTCTATTTGCTTGTATCTCTGTAAGGTAAGGCTTAAACTATTTAAGTGCTCTTCCTAATAAGAACAATCCTGTATATACTACTTAATCCATAGTTATTACCAGCTTTACTCCTTCCTACGCAACCTTAAAGTATATTTACGTAAGGAATCCTTTAAGCTTCGATCTTTCTCCTGAGAATCTTTTAATTAATAGTAACTTAACCTTTGCTGCTCCTATCCCATTAATCCTATTTTTAAGTGCCGCACTATCTCCCGTTAACTAATCAACTATTGTTTGTAACTGTCCTACTGTTATAGGTTATTATAAGTTAGTGTCTGCCATACTGGTATCATTACCTAATTCTAACGTAGTTGCCGCCGTCGATAGCGTTATAGTGGCTGCTTTTAGTGGTATATTGTTTGACTTATTAAAACCGTAACCGTGGTAGTAATTATGTAATAAAGCCTTGTAGTAGAGACTACGGTGAACTTGTTAATTGGCTAGGTATATAGGTATTGCAAGTAAGTTAATAACGTAATAATAACTGGTGGAGTAGTTGCCCAACAGATTAACTCTAATTATATTCTAAGAATTACTACAAGGAAGAAACTATCTAGGTAGGGACTGAGGGTCCTTAAATACACAACCGTACTCCTATAAAATCCTTCTTGTACATAATGTACGTCTTATACATAAGGTACGTAAGTTCCCTTCGTTCCTCTCGTTCCTCTCGTAGCACCTCATATGACCTCGGTTACCATTCTTCGTCACATGGTTCCATAGGTTCCATCCTGGACCGTGCTTGTATTAACCAACTAGCTTCTTCCGACTCCTCTCCAAGTAGTCGTAATATTGTACTTAAAGCGTCCGTAACAGTTAACTATTTCTTATAACTACCCTACTATTACAGGTTGTTATAAGTTAGTGTCTGCTATATTAGTATCGTTACCTAATCTTAAAGTAGTTGCCGCCGTTAATGGCGTTATAGTGGCTGCTTTTGGTGGCATATTGTTTAACTTATTGGACCGTAACTAGGTAGTAATTATATAACGGAACCTTATAGCTTATACTACGGTAGGTCCTATTAATAGGCTAGGTGTATAAATATAGATAAGTTAATAATAATAATAATAACTAGTGGAGTGGTTGCCTAATAGATTAACTCTAATTATATTCTAAAAATTACTATAAGGAAGGAACTATTTAGGTAGGGACTAAGGGTCTTTAAATACATAACCGTACTTCTAAGAAAGTTGTCGCTCTATCTGCTCTATTTACTCTATTCGCTTTATAATAGATCTTACAGATTATATAGATCACATAGATTACATCACGTAACTCTGCTTACCATTCCTTGTTATATAGTTCCACGGGTTCCATTCTAGACCGTGCTTATATTAACTAACTAGCTTCTTCCGACTCTTCTCTAAGTAGTTGTAACATCGTACTTAAAGCGTCTATAACAATTAAAGGAGAACGCGGAACTCTCCTTTAGCTTATTAAAGATATCTAACTTCGTAATAAAATGGAGCGTAGATTGGTTATTAAGAATAGCGACGGTTTATATACCATTTACCTTACTATACTTAGTAACGTATTAGTTAGGGGAGTAGTCCTTAATTTCCATATCTATAAGGAGCTATTTGGCCTTATTAACCTTACCCTTAAGATCTTTTACACCTTTATATTAAACTAGAAAGCTTTAAAAGTAAGCTATAATAACCTTATAATTTCCAACATTTCTTATACTTTGGCGAAACTTATTATATACCTCCTTTTGCTTATTAAGAGAATACCTAGTTATCTAGCAATTTAACTTCTTATAAATATAGCACTTCTTTTAGCAATTACTTTAAAATAAACCTTTATAAGGACCTTTATAATTGCCTTATAATTAATATTAATTATACCCTCTACCGTACTGCCTACCACGGCCACTATATATTTAGTTATGATTATATTAGTTAGGCGGGTTAATTAAAGTAGGTTAGAGTTAGGTATTAAATTACTATACTTTTTAAGAGCGTAAAGCGGTACTAATAGAAGATCTTAATTAGGCATATACTCCTTTATAAGTATTTATAGGATTAAAGAGAGCAAGGTTATATTCTTTAACACCTTAGCATGCGTTAATAACTTAGTCACGTAGGCTAAATCCTCTTAATATAATTTAGATAGACTACGCTAAATTATCTAAAGTTAGTTAAAGAGCTTTTAAAGACAATTAAGCTAAGGAATACCTAGGTTTATAGTAATAATCCTTAAAAAGGTAGTCTCTCTCTATTCTAATATATACTACTACTTATTATCTTCTGTTTTAAAGTAGTATCTTAACTTATATATTATGCGGTTAAAGTTATATCCTTTTCCTGCTAAATAATTATAATAGAAGGTACTAGTTTGGCCCCTAAGTATAACAGAATAGGCGTTGTGGTATTAATTAGACTCTATTTCTACCTTTTAGTAATAGTTATAGAAGATATGTAATTTTAAATTAAGAATATTATATAATTCCCTGCTAAACTTCTTCTCCTAATCTAAATAGAGCTTTATAAGCTCTGTAAGTAATTTTAAAATGCCTCTAATTTAAGGTTAAGATAGAGGAGGTAGGAGTTATATTATAGGCTGTAGTGGTGACATAGGTCTGGTTAGTGGAGTCTAAAGGTTATTAAATTATAAAGCAATAGGATCCTATATCTGCTCTCGTTAGGGTATAGTATCTAAAGTTAAAGTTATAGGTTAGATTAGATATAGGGGAGTTAAAGGCGGAGGTATATTCGTCTCTAAAGGTATATTACTTAGATTTTATTGTAAGTTAAGCTTCCTTATAGTGCGTAGTTGGTGCTTAGTCACTTATAGAGTTTATTTATGCTCTTCTTTTACGTTAATAACCTACTCCTAAATATTATCTCTAATAGTACCCCTATCTATACGTATAAACACTTTATACTCCTATAAGAAGTTACGGAAGTCCTATATAATATCCTTCTTTATAGGAGTCTATATTCCCTTTATCCATTTAGTAAAGTCCTCCCTTACACAGTACTATAGCATAGTGTTGTCATATTCGCTGTCTTTATAGTGTACTATACGGTATAATAAGAATCCGTTTAAGTCTTGCTAATTAACATCTTTAAGGTTAGTTATATTGGTGTTCTATATCTCTAGGTTAATGTTATCCTCGTACTTCTTCGGGTAAGTTAACGCCATAATAGCTATTATTAGAGATTATTTAACGCGTTTTAATAAAAATTAAGGAAATAAAGGTTATTTAATATATAGTTAGGTAGTGATCGTAATTCTATAATCTGCGAAGGTATACTAAAGGTATTAAAATGGTTGTTTAGAAAAAACAGAGACTATAAATAGAGGCGGTAAACTAAGAAGATAAAGATCGCGATGGGGCGCAAGAGGAGATACCATAAACTGTTACGGTGCTATAGTAAAGTAGACTAAATAACTACGTTGTGGTATAAAGAGGAGAAGAGGCGAAAGGGGTATCGTATATAAATAGTAGGGCCAGCCGCTAAGGCGCTAGTGGTGGGCTAGCTAATAGTAGGAAACAGTATAAGATAGGTTAGTGCCGTAACACTAGGTAGATTAAGCAACGATAAGGTGTCGGATATAGACGAGGATGTTAGTTGGTATTAAAAACACCAAAAAATATTAATATAGAGCCTCTATTATATTAAATTAAGGCTTTATAAAACCTTAGTAATATCGTAATACAGTGCGATGTTTTTTACTAGTATTTTACCCGCAATCGGGCATTCGGCAGTATTTTGGTGTTCGTGAGCCCAATTAGGAAGGCGGTACTAGCCGACCGTTATAACCCTATCGCCGTCATAACCCTATCACTTACGTTATCCGCAATCTCCGTTTTACGGATTTTACTTAGGATTTTAACAAAACTCGCCAAACCGTCTTAGACGTGATTTTGCAATTCGGAAGACGGCGTAGGTTATTCCGATACTAGCTAAAAAATCGCGTCTGAGCTCGCTGAGGTAAATTATAAAGAGGCCCGAGAGTCACTTGCTAATACATAAAAATGTCTATTCAAAGCGAAGCTCCGAACAGCAACATCAATATCTATCACAATCAGCCTTTTGGCTTTTCGCTTTGAAATAAGGCTTATTTAATAGAGATTTTGTTGTTTATTTGTTTTATAGCCTTAATAATGCTATGCCGTACGGCGCTGTGTTGTCGTCGCGATAAAACGTCTTACCCCTGGAGGATCGCGAACAAGTTTCGCGTCTTTCCACAGCCTTAGAGAATCGCGAATAGTTTCGCAACAGTTTCGCGATTTATAGCTGTTAATAAGTAGTCTTTCCTAATAATTTTTCCCATAGGGTTTTTTAACAGGTTTTAAATTAACGCTTTCCAGCTTCCTTCTCCTTTCTACGTCGTTGTTATTAATAGCCTTTAATATTACCTACCCGAACGGCTTTTAACAATGCCCTACGGGCATAAAGAGACGACATATATTCCTACTCCTATATTAGTTATTAGGCGCAGGCCTTATACCACTAGGTTCGTTAATAGCCTTTAATATTACCTAGGTTCTAGGTTACCCAAATAGTCTTTTAACGATACCCTACGGGCACAAAAAAAGACGAGATATATTCCTACTTCTATATTAGTTATTAGGCGCAGGCCTTATACCGCTAGGTTCTAACAGTACGCGGTTTGGGGCAATAAGTATGTAATTATCTACTACTGCTTGAGACAGTAGGGAACCTACTATGCAATACAGCAGGCTGAGATGATTACCCTCTCCTCGGGCCTACACCCCCCAATACAATACATTATTCAGAATATATCTCTATCTCTGCGAGCGAGTGAATAGATCTGCCTTATTTTTACCACCTCAACTCTAAAAAAATCCAATATTCAATATTTAATATCGCTAATCAATACCGAATACTGATAAAAGCACTGCCGACCAATTATTTCCCGAAGGTGATTGTATATATAAGGTCTCTAAGCGGTCTCTAGTAGGATACCAATGAACGTAATCTTCGCTCCCGAGACTAATAGCTAGAGCCGGAACGATTATGCAGCATTCTAACCATTAAAAGGAAAAGAGAACCATGTTGGCACTTAAAGCAGCACACGACCATACTTACAAGCGTGTATAGTATCTAAACCTTATCAGTGTATGCTGTCAATCCAAGTCGTATCCGAGTATACTTACAGCGCACACGAGATACGGGGTACCTAATGCCCAAGATCCGTGCTTTAACCCCCACGAGTATGTTTCAGCCAATAATGGCATTCCTAGCAAAATACCCAGGCTCTCAGCGATACCGAGCACAGAATAGAGGCGGGCATAGTAGCCGTTGCTGATGGTGGCAGAGAGAAATGATTTCAGAGTAATGCCGGCGCCAGAACCGAGTGCAAGGATAACAAACCCTATGGTCAAGGTCAACATGGGGTATGGTGGCAATGAGTAATGCAAGGAATTTTGAAACAGGCAAGCAGTGAAACTTAGAGGAACGGAAAACGCGAGAACTAACCAAATATCAAGACCCAAATATTGGGTGCAAATCCGATGATGGCGGAGCCGAGAGCGAGAACAAATATGCTCATTTGGGCTATGATTAAACTTATTTGGTGCGGTTCAAGTGCAGTATGCTTAATCATGACGATGCTGATTCTAGGGATAAGCACGAGGAAAAGGAGGGCAGAGATTGCGCCTTTCAGCGAAAATAGATAGCCGGCCTACGTCTTATTAGCATTCTCACTATTTATGGAGTTGAATATAAAATTATTCACCTGGGCTATAGTCCAAGCGTATCTCTTTGATACATACTGTAAGAGCAAGTTCGCTGAGCTCCGCGACGCCACGAGCAGAAAGAACACGGCTAAACTAAGTATGATGTTCTTATCATTCGCAACCATCCGCCATGTCTCTAAGAGGTGCAAATACACCCTTGCAAAGCTATGCTTAAAAAATCCATGTCCTTTATTGACATCTTTGGCTGGTTCGTCGTTATCGCTATCGCCTTCGGTTTCTATGTTGTCTCCAAGCAACAACTCATCCTCGGCACCTTCGAAGGTCTCTGGATGCTCAGGTGTTGACCGAGGCTGAGCTTCGGCGATGAAAAGTACAGGAACGTAGGAGAGCGCATAGCAAGCGATTAAAGTTATGAAAGGGATAGCAAGATGGAAGGACATCAAGAATGACCCAATTGCGGGAGACACCATGTCAGCGATGTATCCCGCTGCCTCTATATATGAGAAGTAGGCAGTCCTATGAGACGTCAACAACGCTGTCCAGCCGAACCACAAAGTGTCATTCACCTTTTCTCGGGTACGACAACGTCAGCCAGTGTTGCGAATAAAAGGGCGCTAGTGACTCTTGGCCCGCCTCCAATAAGAAAGAATAGCGGTGTGAAATGGACCGACCAGAAAGGAAATAGGTCGGAACATAGTCCTTAACTAGGGTTAGCTGCCTAGTCTACTAAGCAGGGCTCCGTAGAACAACTTGCCCGAAAGAGCCACCCAGGACCAATAGCATAGAATACCAGTGATATTGAGCGCCAGCGCCAGTCTCCGGCCCTTCTGGTCAGCCAAAACACCCATTGGGATTTGCACTACAAGTTCTAGAGTGAGGGTCAATATGACTTCTGTAGGATGAGTGAATCATTGATTAGATCGCTGCGTGTCATACCAGCAAGCGTTGTAGTCACTGTGATGGTCGAAATCGTAGAAACAACAGCGATCTGGATGTCCTCTATCTTGCAGAATGTCTCTGGGACATTGCTGCCCGGCGGAAACTTATCCGGTCCGTGAGAGTTATAGTAGCGTCGACATAGTGCAACTTCGAAGATTCGGCTTGCTGGCGCCGGTAAGGCAGACGTAATAAGGCTATTGAGTATCACGATGGCGCCACACAGCCAAGGGGTGTGAAGAGTTGAAGACAGAGGAACGTTCGTGTCGGAAGTGGGGAATCGTGTATTAGGCTCTGGGGATCTTAGATCGCCTGCGGAAGACATATCGCTTCGCATCTCGGGCAAAGGAGGCAAAGGAGGCAAAGGCCACAGATGCCCGGTGGGCCTTGCATATATTATAAAGTGTGCGACGCAGTGTCTTGCATGGACCCCCGGAATTCATGTGACCTTGCCATGTGGCGTGGGGCATGTCCTGCCTGTACTTTGCTGCACCCGGATTGCCTTGGCGATCTTTTCTCCCAACAGGCCTGCCCACGACCGGAAATCAGCCTCGTTCACATTCCACAAGTCCGGTCGTGTTTACTTTTTTTTCCCTCGAGACGGCTAGCTCTCCGGTCCGACAACGCCAGAAATGTCTTTGCTCAGAGCCTCGAAGGACGATATTCTGGCCAAAAATCGGATACAAAGACTCCACCATGCTTTGCCTCCTGGCTCGCACTGAACGGGCAGATTCTTCAGTTTCCATTCTGCAAACCCTAATCGCAGCGTAAACATCATGGACAGACATGGTTACAACATCGAAAATGCGGAAAATCTTCCTCCAACTGCTGCTACAACAACGGTGGCCGCGGACAACGATGTCACACGTTCCAGGTCCGAGCAGGCACAGCGATTACTACTGAAGATGGATTTTACCATCGTACCCATGCTTGCTTGCAGTTTCTTTATCGCTTACTTGGTATTTGCCCGCATTCCGTTTTCAATTGTGGCCTTTTTGCGTGACTTAAGGGAATGATGAGTAACTGCGATCAGGATCGGAATAACATTGGGAATGCGAGAGTTATGGGTATGCAGAAGGACCTGCATCTAACAGACAAGCAGTTTTTCAACTGTTTGTCAATGTTTTGTATGTCCTCCTATGCTATTTCTTTAATTTTATCTTCTTTTCTCTAATTGTTTTCCATTTTCTTTTACTGTGCCACCTTAAGGACGATCTAATCTAATATTTGCCCTCAAAGACGTCGGCTACCTAACTTTCATGCTCCCCTCCAATCTCGCCATGCGCGTCATTTCTCCCCCAAAAATGATTGGCACCGCTATCATCTTCTTCGGCATCTGCACTCTGTGTCTCGCAGCCACCAAGAAATACGCCGCAATCCTCGTCCTACGTGTACTCAATGGCTCTGGACAGGCGTTCGTGCAGGTGGCGTTCCTGTACTTTAGCATCTGGTATAAGAGGAGTGAGGTAGCCACTAGAGCCGGTGAGGCAACCCCGCCCGTCCCCACGGGACGGCGTAGGAAGTGATGATAGCTGACGAGTAGGGCGACAGCGATGTATTACACACCGGCTACGATTTCGGGCTGCTTAAGTGGACTTATCGCGTATGGTGTCGATAAAAATCTAAGGGACACGAGTAAACTTCTATCATGGCAGTGGCTTTTTATTACTGAAGGGGCTCCGTCACTTGTAGTTGGGGTCTTCTTGTTTTTCTTCTTACCTCCGTTTCCGGAGCAACTAAAGAAGGCAAACTGGATCTTCAATCGAGAGGAAATTAAGATTGCAGTGCAGAGGACGATTGAAGGTTAGTGACCTAGTAATGAGTGACAACTTGAGGACTAACGGTGTTTCGCCAGCGAACAATCAACCCAATGCCAGGATCGTGCGTAAGCAGATCTGGGCTGGGCTCAGAGATCCTAAGGCTTATTTCACGGCGGTGATCCATGGAGCTGTTGTTCTGGGTATTACATCAATCAATTGTTTTTTGCCTACGTTCATTCTTGCTTTCGGATTTGGCCCTCGTAAGTGCCTCCTCTCTTCCATCACATTCTCCGTCACACTTTCCAGTTCTCTAATGGTAGTGGCAGTTGAAACACAACTCTTCTCAATGATTCCCTACGGTGTCGCAACAGTGTCTCTCGTGACTGTGTGTCTACTTTCCGACCGCGTTAACTCCAAAGGCCCAGTACTTTTGCTCTGCTTGGCGACCTCCGGCATTGGATACATTATTCTCATGGCCACGACTAATAAGGTGGCCTTAATTGCCGGAGCCTGTTTAGTAACATTAGGGATATTCCCAGGAGGCATCCTCAACGTTGCGTGGATCAACATTAACCACGGTGGCTACACCAAGCGCTCCACAGCTTGGGCAATGGCTCAGGTGACTGGGAATGCCTGTGGTATCGTCGGCACGCAGGTGTACCGAGATCCACCTCGGTTTCTGGCTGGCCACGGGACGTTATTGGGTTCTTTGGTCTTGGCCATAGGCGCAACAGTGACAAATTACCTATGGATGAAGACGGCAAATCGAAAGAAAGAGGAGAGTGTAATGAAGTGGAGAAACGAGGGTCGGGAGAACCCCAATAGGAACAAGACCTATGAGGAATTGCTTGATTACCATCCAGATTTCAAGTACATCTTGTAATTCCTATTAGCAGTCGGTATCAGCTCTTTTTGTATTGCTTCTGCTTGGATCCGCTACCTCGCCTTCTCATCTCGACCACTCGCTCCTAAAAATCGTAGTACGGCTGTAGAAGAATTTGGAACAAAGAATTTTCTTTGTTATTACTCTATTCAACCAAAGATGATAGCAAATTTAACTATTTCTAATATACTCTTCTAAGATACTGTCAACTACATTAGCAGCATCGAACCCCTCTCCGGTACTTAGGTGGAATGAAAAAACTAGATTGGCTATCATAGTGTTACCGAGTTCCACAAAGCATACCAAGGAATATAATAGATACAAATTGCGATCTACGTCTTAACACGCCAAACAAAACACTAACAGTCTCTTCCAGACATATTATCAGCTCAAGCCTTAATTTGTTGAAATACCTCCTACGACTCGATGTATCGGTCTATAGCGGCAATGATTGCGTTCTTCCGCTTCGAGTCTTCTAGCCTAATACCCTCCAGCCCTCTTAAACCAATTAATCGATAGTACCGCCCCGTGTCGTCTAGCCCTAACTTGTCGCCTAAGAATCTCTCTGCTATTTTTTCCGTCTCCGTAGCAAACGCTAGAAGACTCTGGCCGATATAGATCCAATCGTCCTTGAACGGCTTAAGCGACGGAACATCGGCTCCAATCGACAAACCCTTGGTCTTATCCTCAAGCGAGCCAGGTGGCCATGTATCCTGAGTTTCATTCCACACCTCGTACACCGGATTGTTTGCTCCTGTTGCCCTAATGTCACCTCAGCCTGGCACACATATGGACTTCCACCCACACTTCACCAGTGATCTACTTGGAGCGGGGTCTATTTGGAGCTCCAATGTGGATTCGGCTTCGATGTGGATTTGGATTGGGCCTTCTGGTTGGTGGACTGGAGTGAATCTACGGTTGATTTGACTCTTGGAGTTCCAGATCTATACCCAATTCAAACTGCGGCTGAGGAGGAATAGAGCGCCAAGGGGTCAGTGCAAAGAAGAAGCCAATCGGCAAGTCCCTTAACTCTACCACTGACTCCGTTGCGGCTCTGCATCTACACTCACTGCTATAGTATTGTATTCGACTTTCCTACCTCTGCGATGGAACGATTTCTCTTAGTACGCCCACCTCCACCATCTAACGACGTTATCCTCGCCCCAAAATCAATCAATTTAAAAGCCGACGACACGAAGGAGGTAGTTAAGTTCAAGCTATAGGGCAAGAATTAAATTTAATATAACGCCTTAACGAAGAAACCGAAGCATATAAAGCAACGCACGTCACCTATATGGCTTTAGGGTGAGGATCTTTAGTACAGTGTGTCCAAGAGTCAGCGTCGCTGCCAGCGTCGCTGCCAAGAGGCTGATAACGTAAGCAGTCAGCGAGCTTATAGAGTTGTGACAGTCAGTCAGCTATAAAACTGCAGCTAGCTGACAGCTCGCTGCCTTAGTGGTAAGATTTAGTAGTAAGCTATAGCTTTTGGTAGAAGTTAAGGATATTTAAATCTTCGGCTAAGAAGGCGCGCGGCATTGAAAATGGTCCGTTTTTAAGCGAAATTGGAAGCGGAGAGCTCCAAAATTTTACAGCTCTGTGCGAGATTTCAAATTCGCTACGCGCATCCAATCTCGCTTGGTTGCCACTAACTGTACATAGTAACTGTAGCGAGCGCCTATGCTTGGCTGTAAGAACCTTGCTTTTAAAGGACTTAAAGCTATTCGCAATCAGCTTTTCTCTACAGTGTTATGATCTTTGTTAAATACCGTGAGGTTTCCACCCGTACTATATTCGCAATATAGCTCCGCGAATGGGCCTATACTAGCACGCCCTAATTAAGGATCTTCTTTAACTTAGAGTAACCCGAACAGAGTGTGCCTTCATCGCTAGTTATATAGTTTGCTTAATTACATTAATTAAAAGGAACTTGTGGATACTTAGATTAACTTAGGCGCCTTTAAACGGTAAAGGTGGCCAGTTTATAATAAGTAATTGGATAATTATAGTGGTACTAATATAGCTAGAGGAAAAGCTAACTCTCTTTAGCAATAAGATGGAGTGGTTAATCTATAACGTATTTAACGTTATAGTAAGCCGCTATACAATATTTTAAGAGCTCTATTTAGCTAGCTAGATAAGAAAGTAGGTAAGCTAATTAGATCCTCTAGTTATAGAGCTTAAAGAGTAGCTTACGCAAAGTAGTGTTACTAGGTAGCCCTTAAGCGTAGCGCTTATAATCGCGACATATATTTCGCCATTATATTACAGTATACCGCTAATTAACTAGTATTTATAGATAAGTTAGGTGCAGATTTAAAGACGGGCGTACGGAAGACCGGCTAGGCTCCTTATAGTATTACACTAGTTTCTTATACGCTATATAATTGGGGTAAGACGAGGCTTAATATACTGCCTATGTATATAATTAACGGTATACTAGTAGCTTCGGTATATAAAGGCTTAATAAATAGCAAAGGCTTTAAGTTCTAGGTGGTAAATACTTTTCTACTACGGTGTAATCGCTTTCCTACTAAGCAATTAGTAGTTATTATAGATAACGCCAGCTTCCATTACTTAGAGAGGATATAGGCTCTCTTTAACGCCTTTAGCGTTAAGCTTATATATTTGCCTATATACTTACCTAATTTAAATCTAATTAAAGAGTTTTTTAGAGAGCTAAAAGCTTTTATTTAGCGGAAGTAGTTCTCTTAGGTAGAGCACCCTAAAAGCTTTAACTATAGCTTTAAAGCCTTTCTTCTTTAGTGTATAGATAAGGTTAGTAGCAAGAGCAAAAGTGCAAGAGGACATTTCTAACATAGTAGGTACAATTGTTAAGGTTTTTGGTATAAGGAAGATCAATTTTTAGTAGCGTTTTTTTAATTGTATATAATACTTGTAAATACACTAAAGGCTTTAATCTCTTATATATATAGGGTGTCTTTATTACTATAGAGGCGCTAGCAGTAATAGAGATACCTTATATTCTACTAATTATCTATATCTTAGAAACTTCCTTTAAGCTATATATAACGCTTATTTACCCACTTCTTTAAATCCTTTTATAGCCGCCTTATAATACCTAATTTAACACTAGCCTTTATAAGCTCCTTAATAGGATTAGCGCTATTAGATTTATTATATAGGAGCTCTAAATCCTATCTTAAATTGTGGACAATTTTGTATACTGCCTTAAAGTCAGCCTCCTAGTTAAGATTACTAGATACACTCTACTTCTAATACGTAAAAAACTCCTCTAAATCCTTCGCGCGGTTAATACTATATAGGCGGCGTATTAGTAATATAGGTAAGGATAATAACGTTAGTTGGCTTATTGGTATAAGAGTTTACTAATTTAGTACTAGGCTTATAGAACTAATATAAAAGTGGTTAATAACGCCTAGAGTACTAGTAGTAGAGCTCTTACCGGAGGCTAATTGGCGTACTCTTCTACTATTATTTCCTCCCTTTACTGCTCTCTTAGTAAGCCGCGTAGCAAGCCTATAAGGTAGATTCTAAATATTCGCAATACCTTACTAGATACTAGTTACCCATTCTCTTAAGTCCTTATCTATTAATTTAACGTCTACCTAGCTAAAAACGTAGCACCAATTAATATTTAGGTAGCGCTTTTTATAACGCTAATATCTAGTAAGCTTAACCCATAATCTTATAGTATTACTAACAGGAGATATATAAGGCGTTAAGCTCCGCTCCAAAATCTATAAGGGCGTTAAAACTTCACTATAGAGTTAATTAAGCATTAATGGATAAAAGCTAACTCTAGAGTGAAAGGCCGCTAGTTAATTTACAGCTAGGGCATATATAATTAAGAGGTTAACGGTAAGAGCCTTAATAGCGCCACTTTTATTAGTATACTTCGCCTATAATATAAGCTGGGTATTAATCTTCTGCCACTAGGCTATAACCTTAACTTCTATAATACTAAATTTAACGTCATAAACGCCTGCGTACTAAGTATTAACTTTAGCCTTAATTAGCTAAAGCTTAATGCGAATACCTTACTCTTAACAATATAGCTCTCTCTTATAAATAGGAAAGACTTAAAGTCGCCAAAGATTATAAAGCTGAAGGCTTATACTAATAAGAGTCTTAGTAAAAGGCGAATCCTTTAGGTATTAAATTACTATATTATAATTATAAGTAATAAACACGCCGCTACTTCTCCTCTCTATATTACCAATCTTACTCTTAAAACGCAGGCGAGGCGGCGGCGGAATTAGCTTATCCTTATACTCACTAAATAAGTATAAGTAAGCCCTTGGGGGTAAGCGAGAGGCTAATATTAAGTAAGTAATTAGAGGAGCCTAAGGAGTACGAGTAACTTCCTAAGAGGGCATAGCTTAATATCGTGGTATTAATACTAGCGGCTCCTATGTTAAATATGGTGACTTATAAGATTTTAACTAAGGCAATCTACTAAGCTAACTTTGGCAGTATACACGCTAACCTTCTACCTCCTTCTTAGTGGCCTCCGCTATGGCTTCTAGATTGTTATTTATTTCCTTAAGCTCCTCTAATGTAAAACCCAGCTAAACGGTATTGTATTTATGTCTTAGCGGCTATTATATTATATTTAGGTAATAGCTTAATAGCAGTAGGGGTCTAGGTAATAAGGAGGGAGGAAGGTGGCTTTATTAAGTTTATTAAGAAGGAGGACTCTTGTCTATTAATTAAGCCGCTGCGCGTTTTAAAGAAGGATGTATATTAAGGGCAAATTAATAATAGTACAACACGATTTTAGGTGGATATTACGGCTTTAGTAGGTTAGGCAAGTTCTATATAGCTTTAATTCAATTGTCCCTACAACTAGGACGGTCCTTGCGTGCAGGCATAGGCGCTCACTACAGTTACTATATACGGTTGGTGGCAACTAAGCGAGATTAGATGCGCGTAGCGAATTTGAAATCTCGCCAAAGGGGGGGTAAAGCTACAGTGATGTTTATTAGCTTCCACCCCCCCCAAGGCGAGCTGCAGATTTTTTTTACGCTATTTAATTTCGCTTGATTTCCACCAACTATATATAGTAATCGTAGCGAAGCCGTATGCTTGGCTGTAAGAACCCCTAATCCTGGCGAACTTGAAGCTATTCGCGATTGGCTTCCCTCCGTAGTGTCGTGATCTTTATTAAATATCGTAAGGTTTTTACCCGTACTATATTCGTAATATGGCTCCGCAAATAGGCCTATATTAGCACGCCCTAATTAAGGATCTTCTTTAACTTAGAGTAACTTAAGCAGAGTATGCCTTAGCTGCTAATTATACACCCCGATTAATTACCGCGATTAAGAGGAACTTGCGTATATTTAGATTAACTCAGGCGCCTTTAAACAGTAAGGGGGAGTAGTTTTTACTAAGCAATTGGATGCTTATAGTAATATTAATACAGCTAGATAAGAAGCCAACTCTCTTTAGCAATAAGATACAGTGGTTAATCTACAACACGTTTAATCTTATAGTTAGCCGCTATATAATATTTTAAGAGCTCTACTTAGCTAGCTAGATAAGGAAGTGGGTAAGCTAATTAGATCCTCTATAGATAGAGCTTAAAGAGTAGCTTATATAAAGAAGTGTTCCCAAGTAGCCCTTAAATAAAGCGCTTACGATCGCGACATATATTTCGCTATTATATTATAGTATACCGCCAATTAGCTTATATTTGTAAATAAGTTAGGTATAGATTTAAAGGCAGGTATACGGAAGACTAATTAGGCTCCTTTTAGTATTATACCGGTCCTGTATACGTTATATAATTGGGCTAAGAGGAGGCTTAATATATTACCTACGTATATAATTAACGGCGTGCTCGTAGCTTTAGTATATAAAGGCTTAATAAATGGCGAAGGCTTTAAGTTCTGGGTAGCAAATACTCTTCTACTATAGTGTAATCGCTTTCCTGCTAAGCGATTTATAGTAGTTATAGATAACGCCAGCTTCTATTATTTAGAAAGGATAAAGTCTCTTTTTAACGCCTTTGGTATTAAGTTAGTATATTTACCTTTCTACTTACCCAACTTAAATCCAATTAAGGAGTTTTTTGGTAAGCTAAAAGCCTTTATCCGGCGAGTGTAGTTTAATTAGCTAGAGTATCTAGAAACCTTTAGTAATAGCTTTAAATCGTTCCTTCTTTAGTATATAGATAAAGTAGGTAGCAAAGCTAAGAGCGCGAGAGGACATTTCCGCTATAGCGGGTATAATTAAGAAATTAATATAAGAGTTAAGATTAAGCTTTAAGATTAAGCCTTAGTGGTATTCTTAATATACGCGATATTTTATAAATATATATAGAGGAAGCGTAGGCTTTATTCTCTTACCTAGAGTATACAATTTATATAAGAATTACTATTAAAATCTATCCTATAACTCTATAGTTAAAGCCTATAGAGCCTTACGCTTAATATCTACTAACTAAAGTCCTCTATATCTTTAAACCTTCCCTTAAGCTAAGCACGGCACTTATTTGCCCACTTCTTTAAATCCTTCCACAGGCGTCTTGCGATACCTAATTTAATACTAGCTATAATAAGTTCCTTAACAGGATCTACTCTATTAGATTTGTTATATAAAAGCTCTAAATCCCACCTTAAATTATATACAACTTTATATATAGCTTTAATATCAGCCTCCTAGTTAAGATTACTAGCTACACTCTTCTTTTAATACTTAAAGAACTCCTCTAGATCCTTCGCGCGGTTAACACCCTATAGGCGGTATATTAGTAATATAGGTAAGGATAATAAGGGCTGTTAACTTGCTGGTATAGGAGTAGTTTACTAACCTAATATTAAGCCTATAGAGCTAACGTAGAAGTAATTAACTACGCCTAGAGTATTAACTGTAGAGCTCTTACCTAAGGTAGATTAGCGTACTCTTCTACTACTTTTTACTCCTGTTACCGCTTGTTTAGCAAGCCAAACGGCGAGTCTATAAGGTGGATTCTTAATATTTATAATGCCTCGCTTAATACCAGTTACCTACTCCCGCAAGTCCTTATTTATTAATTTAATATCTACCTAATTAAGTACGTAACACTAACTAGCGTTTAGGTAGTTCTTTTTACAGCGCTAATATCTTATAAGATTAATCTATAAGCTTATTAATTTTGTATTACTAAGCGTTATACTAAGCTTAGAGCTCTATAAAGGCGTTAGAAGTTCACCACGGAGTTAATTAATTATTAATGGGTGAGAACTACCTCTAGAATAAGAGGCGGCTAGTTAATTTCCATCTAGAATATATACAATTAAGAGGTCGATAGTGAGAGCCTTAATTACGCCACGTTTATTAGTGTGGAGAGCCCACGTAATAAGTTGCGTATTAACCTTCTGCTACTAATCTACGACTTTAGAATCTATATTGAACTTAACATTTAAAACGCCTATCTGCTAGGTATTCAGCTTTGCCTTAATTGGTTAAATCTTAATGTAAACACCTTGCTCTTAACGACGCAGCTCTCTTGTATATATAGGGTGAACTTAAAGTCGCCAAAGATTATAGAATTAAAGGCTTACACTAATAAGAGTTTTAGTAAACACTAGCTCCTTTAAATATCGAATTACTACGTTATGATTGTAAGTAATAAAAATACCGCTACTAGCTCTTCCTATATTATTAATCTTACTCTCTTTACGTAGGTAAGGTAGTGGAGTTATATCTTCTTTATCCTTATTTGCGTCTAGTAGAGCGGCCCAAATAACTACAGGAGCTTAAGGAGCTTAACTAGCAATTTAAAAGGCTGTAGCTTAATATTACGGTAGTAATATATTTAACAGTAGGTAGGTAAGATTCTGTGTTAAATACGGTAACTTATACGGCGTTAATTAAGTTAATCGGCTAAGTTGACTTTAAGAAGCTAAGTAGTTACGCTACACCCCTATATTATCCTTATCGTCCTTATCTATAGCTTTTAGATAATTTTCCGTTTCTTAAAGCTCCTCTAATGTAAAGCCCGGTTAAATGGTGTTATATTTATGTCTTAGTAACTATTATAGGGTACCCTAGTGGAAGCTCCTTAAAGATATAGGGGTAGATGCAGGCGTATATAATAAGGAGGAAGGAAGAATAATCCGTCGAGTTCGTTAAGAGGGAGGAGACACACCCGTTAATTAAGCCGCTATACGTTTCGTAGGAGGATTTATATTAAAGGTAGATTAACAATTAAACAATACAATTTTGAATTGATATTAAAACTCTAGTAAGTAAGGTAAGTACTGAATAGCTTTAATTTAATTGCCCCTCGCAACCAGAAGGATCCTTGCGTTTAGCCATACGGCTTCGCTACGATTACTATATACAGTTGGTGGCAATCAAGCGAAATTAAATGGCGTAAAAAAAATCTGTAGCTCGCCTGGGGGGTGGAAGCTGGTTGTAAACATCACTGTACAGCCTGTACGACCTCCAGTGTCCCCCCCCCGTGTGCGCGCGCAACACACAGCAATTTCGGTAATCACTAGTCAAGTGCACTATCCAGCGTAGATACAGTGCGCTTGCCAAAAGAGCCGTGCGCTTGCTAGAAGAGCCGTATGCCCACAAGAAAGGCAAAGCCTTTAATTTTTAAGCTTGATTACAAGAGTTAAACTTGAAATTCTCTAGTGCGTACGAAGCGAAATTGCTGTGTGTTGCGCGCGTACACACGGGGGGGGGGGACACTGGAGGTCGTACAGGCTGTAGTCGTGCAGAGCTGTACATTCGGCACTCGCATCCAATCTCGCCTGATTGCCACCAACTGTACATAGTAATTGTAGCGAATGGCTATGGCTACACGCAAGGACCTTTTCGGTTGCCCTAGGGAATCTGTAACCGACTACCGGACCTTGCATATTACCCTGTTTCACCTGCGTCAGCACTACCCTTGTATGTCTCGGATATGGTTCAAATGACTCATGGGCTTCGGAGTTCGGGGTCTACTTTCATGTATTTATACCACTTGATTTCCATAGATTTACAATCAAGTCGCTCGTTCAATTCCCACACACTGCAAAGCTTACAGAATCGCCCCAGTTGGCCAGGGGAATCAGAATTGAAGCAACTCAGAACTTGCCTGACGTACGCTTCCTCGACATACGCCCCCTCTTTTGCCTATGCCTCCGCCAAAACGCGAATACAACGATGTCCGATGAAATTTGGCGATGTCGTAGGGATGGAAACCTCACGATATTAACGAAGATCACGACACTACAGAAGCAAGGTTCTTGCAGCCAAGCATACAGCTTCGCTACGTACAAATCAGGCGAGATTGGATGCGCGTACCGAATGTAAAATTTTGGAGCTCTCGCTAAGGGGGGGTGGAAGCTGGTCGTGCACATCGCTGTACCCCTCCCCCATAGAAATTTGTATTATAACTAAAGTACACCTAATATAACTCAATCCTTCTGCATTAACCATAAAATTTATTCCCTCCTTCGCACTCAATTATAAGAGTATTAATTGCAGCCATTCTAGCAACCATAGCACGTATCTTATCTTGTGGTATTAACTCCCATTAAGCCCTCTATATTTGACGGCCCCCCCCAGTCCTTTATAATCGCTATCCCTATCAGCACCCAAGTCGATCCTATAGCGTCTACATTAGGGGAATTGCCTATATGCTCATGTATTGGTATTCCTCCCTTCTTAAGCCGCCGTCTCGTCCATTTGAGGCATATAAAGGAGCGTTATCTTGCTAAAAGGGGAAGGGAATAATATCGCACTTAAACTCGTCGGGTTCGTGTATCTGTAAAGAGAGCCAGCCTCTACAAGTTGAATTCCGATCTCTACGGCTCGATTCTTAATATTTGTAGCTGTTTTTCGATGGATTCCAGACTTGCGCGCAGCGTCAGCTATGCCTACGTATTATAAATGAGTTAAAAAGATAGCACAATTAAGATCACTGGTTTGCGGAGCCATTTAGGTAGGAGATACATTTTTTATTATTGCTAAAGAGAGGAGTTTTTGGTGGGGTTTGCTAAGAAAATTCCTCGCTTCGGCAATAAATAAAAATGGACCATATTCAATGCCGCGCGCCTTTGTAGTTAATTATACGTTAAGTTATTAACTATCTTATAAAAATGCGATATATAATTCCTATAGACTTAATTAATATAATATTAGTAGCCGAATATTTTATTAAGTATGTCTTTAAGCTATACGGACTTTTTAACTTAATAATATCTAACTGCAGAAGCTAGTTTATTTTAGACTTTTAGCAAGCCCTATATAAACGATTAAGTATATAAACACGACTCTTAACTATATTTTACTTAAAGATAAATAGCTAAACTGAAATTATAAACGCGATTATAGAATAATTGTCGAACGGTCACCTACCGCCTACCTGGTGGCAATTTGTCGTCGTCAGCTCTGTCGTCATCCTATGACTCATGTCTACCTTTTTGCCACCCACCTCATGTATATATAGTCACTTTTCTTCATAGATTAATCTACACACGAGTTCTTCTTTTCTTATAATCGGTGCACGGACTTCCGATTGACAATAATATTTATAAATATACTACTCCTACCTACAAGACGACTAGGAAAAGTGGCTACCTTTAACTAAGTTTACTATAAATAATATAATTAATTAATTAATAGGCGTAACGCCGTTCTATATAACCTATAAATAAGACCTTTAACTTAGATTTAAACTATAACCTAAAATTAATATAATAGGACCCACGATTAAGCGGATTTAGCTAATTAACGCATATAACTTTACTAATTAAATAAAGTAGTTAACGGAATTATTATAAAGTAAATTAATGTACGCTTAAATAGTAAAAGAATGGCATGTAAATAAAGGACGAGCTCCCGCGTGGGACTTTAAGAAAAGTAATATAGTATACCTAAATATACGAAACCTAAAGACTCAACGGCCCTTAAAGAAACTTAATTAGAAATTTGTGGGCCTATACTAAATTAAGAAGAAACTAAGTCCATATACTTATAAGCTTAAACTATTAACTAAAATAAAAATATATCTAACGTTTTGTGTAAACTTACTATAACCCTTAAAGGGTAAACCTATAACTCGCGAAGTGCTACTACTACCTTCTATAGTTATTAATAACGGTAACAGTTTTTACTTTATTAACTTAATTAATAATATATAATAAAAGATATAATCTAAATAATTTAAACCTTTTATTAAGTGGGGGGGATATAAGATATAAACCTAGAAACCTTATAAGTAAATTAAAACTAATACGCCTTCCCTAGTAAAGAATTCTATAAGGACTATCCTTTACGGCCTACTTTAGCTAGATAGATATAATATAAAGGCAAATAACTATTACCTAATATAAATACACGAAACACAATAGTAGGAAGCTTAAATTTAAAAAGAACTTAAAATATATTATAACGTTTATAATATAGTTATATACTATATAAGATATTAAGGAACTTTAACCACTAGTTAAAGTTATTTAATTAGTTAGATTTGCCTTGCTAAGACCCTCTATAAAGATATTAGTTCTACTTACCGCCTTAACTAAGCTAATAGCGATTTCTTATTCTAGGGATAGAAGATCCTAATTAGTCTATTTAATAATTAGAACTAGTAAAACTCTATACTACTACCTAATGCGAAAATACGATATATAATAAAATTATAAATTCTTTACTAAATTAAATTGTTTTAGACCTTTGGCTAAAAGGGGGGGGTTATAATAGAACTAGCCTAGTTATAGTAGGAATGTCTTAGTAAAACACTTAATAGATAAATTCTAACACTTTAACCAAATTTTGCCAAATTTTACTAGCTTAATTAACTTCTGCTAAGTTCTACTAGATTAATTAAATTTTACTAAAGTCTATTAAAGACCGCGTGCGTATATACGCACGTATTAACCACCAAGACCCCTAACTATTTAATTATATAATTCTCTCGCTATCCCTTTTATAACGGAACCTTATAGCTTAAACTACAGTAGGTCCTGTTAATAGGCTAGGTGTATAGATTTAAATAAGTTAACAACATAATAATAACTAGTGGAGTGGTTGCCTAATAGATTAACTCTAATTATATTCTAAGAATTACTATAAGGAAAGGAACTATCTAGGTAGGGACTAAGGGTCCTTAAATACATAACCGTACTCCTAAGAAAGTTATTGCTCTATCTACTCTATCCACTCTATTCGCTTTATAGCGGATCTTATAGATTATATAGATTATATTATATAACTCTACTTACTATTCCTTGTTATATGGTTCTACGGGTTCTATCCTAGACTATACTTATATTAACTAACTAGCTTCTTCTAACTCTTCTCTAAGTAGTTATAATATTATACTTAAAGCGTCTATAACACTATCTCCCTTCTCTTTATCTTTGTCCTTAAAGATATCTAGTATCTCCAGGTTGTTTACTAGAGGTATAATATCCATCTAATTAATTTAGTTAATATTGTTACTTATTATACCTAAAGTACCTTCTTCTTCTTCTACAGCTCGTCGGTCCTGTACCGTTGCTATAATATTATCCCTTAGTAAGATAATGCCATCTCTATATTCTTATTGCGCGAAAGAGGGGTTAGTTTATATTGCGTTAGTAAGTCCTTTCTTTTAATAACCGTCCTCTTATTTAGAGTGCACTAAGGTAAACATTTAATTGTCTTATAATATTTGTTCTATTTTTAACACTAAATATACACGCCTTATTACTCTAAATAGTTTTTAAGTTCCCTAAGTAATCTATTATAGGGTCTTATATTTAATTTACTACTATAAAGCTTAATAATAAGCTCTTAGTTGCTCTAGCTAAGCTTTATTGTTCTTATAACGCTAAAAAAGAGGCTGCTAACGCTTAGTAACGCACTTTTAATTTTTATCTTACTGCGTCTACTTAGTTAATCCGTCTTAAGAAAGTTTATAAAAAGGTTTGTTTTAAGGAGTAGAAATTTATAAAATAAGGTTTATAAAAACTTAGTAATAAAAGAACGGATTCTCCTTTAATAAAGAAGGGAACAACTTTAAGTAGTTTAGCAATTGTTCTTCCTATATCCTCTTTAGGTGGTTTATTCCTTAGTAATTCTTCTTTATTAATACTACCTAACCTTTTCTTTTTTAATACTCCTCTACCTTTTCTATAGCGTTCTTTAAATTTTCTAGTAGTTTTTAGGTAGTCTCATTATAGCCTATTGTAACGTGGCCCGCCTCCACGTCGCCATACGGCCAAAAAGACTGAGAGTGCTTGCGAACTTGTCGCAAGCGCGGCGGGACCTAATATATATACTCTTACACCTATCCACTTTACTTTATACTATATTTTATTATTTCCTAAGCCTTAACGGGCCAGAAGCGACGCCGTGCGACATCACTAGACCAATTAGGGATATAAGGGTCACAGGGGACACAAGGGAGAGGACGCCCCGTAGGAAGACCCCTATAGACAGCGACAGCAGGCTCAAGACCAGGATAATTAAGAATTAGACTTAATGCGGCAAATATAATATTTGTAGCCAACCCATAAAGGGTATATAGCCGACTAGTAAAAATAGGGGAAGAACTGGTAATAATAACAGATTTAGATATAGAAGCGCTAATAGGAATATAAGACATGGGAATAGAAAGCTTTATATAAAATAAGTAGTAACTAGGGTGTAGACACAAGAGATAGAAGCTCCAAATATCCTAGAGAAAGTGGAAATAAAAGAAGCGAGGAATAAAGGAGAGTCAAAGGACCCTCGCTAGGGGTCCGCCACCTATCTATTATATAGTATAACTACGGTAACACAAACCACCGCCTTATAAGGCCCCTACTAGACAGTTTAGACCTAGAGAAATATTATATCCTTGCTATACAAGAACCGTATTATAATACCTTTATATAATTAATATACTGCCCCTAAGGATTCCAGCTCCTATATAAACCAAAAGCAGCTATACGCGTGTGCTTTATAATTAGTAAGGCTATTAGCCTATCCTTATAGTTATAGCAGGCAGTTAACCCAGATATTGCAGTTATAATAATCTAAATATATAGGGGACCGGTATAAATTATTAATATATATAACCCTAGGGTCGAAGGGGTCCTATAAACAGAGAATATTATATCGGTAATAAGCTTACTAAAAACTAAAGGTATAGAGTCTATCTTACTAGGAGATATAAACCTTTACTACCCGCGGTAGGGGGGTATCTATATTGCTGCAGATTAACAGTTAAAGTGTTTACTAAGAGCTATAGATATCTAGGGCCTTAAGCTAGCTACCCCCCTAGGAGTAATTATATGGCAATAAGGCACCGCCAGAAGTATAATTGACCTTATATTTATAGATAAAGGCCTATACCAGAGACTTAAAAGGTACAACCCTAAAGAAGAATAGGCACTTACCTTAGACTATATCCCTATCTAAATATAGCTAGACTTAGATACTAAAGCGCAACTAAATAGAAAAAGATACGTAATAAGGAAGCTTAAGATAGATAGTTTCTTTAATACAGTTAAATAATAACTCTAAAACCTAGAAGAAATCTACCTAATACTAAACAAGCGAGGCTTATTGGCCACCCCTAAGGAAATTAACCGAAGACTAGAAAGGATCTAGATAGCAATTAAAAATAGGCTAGAAGAGTACTGCCTAATCTTAAAACTGGGCCCCTATACGCGATATATATGGTCTATATAATATACAGTTCTAGTTACTAGCTAATAATAAGTAAGAAGGAAATATATAAGCAGCCATAACCCTAAATACGAGAGATAATATAAAGATATAAGAAACTAGCTAAAGAATACCCTAAAAAAAGAAGTAAGAAATAACTGGAGATGGTTTATAAATAAGTATACTTTTAACCTAAGCCTCCCCCATAATAAGGGCCTTTAGGCTATAGTAAAATGGGTAAAGAAAAAGGTAGGGTGCCTAGTAGAAAACCTATACCTACCACCCCTATAAAGAGCAGGAGAATTATAGGCCATAAATAATAATAATAAGAAGGTAAAGATTCTTATAGAAAGGTTCTTCCCCTAACTAGCTCTAGTAGACCTTAGTAATATTACGGGCAAAATACTGGTGACTTGCCTACGGGTTAACAGCGACATAATAATAGAGGAAATGGCTAGAACTATTAGCCGCCTTTTAAATAATATAGCACTAGGACCAGATAGGATTCTAAATAAGGCCCTAAAAACCTATAGGCCACTTATAGCACCTTAGCTTATAGATATAGCTAAAGCATGCTTTATTATAGGCTACTACCCGTAACTTAGAAGATCTATAACGATGGTTATCCTATAAAAAGAAGGTAAAGCAGATTACTTAATCCCAGGAAGCTACCGCCCTATTACCTTAGAAAACACCCTTAGTAAGATCTTAAAAAGGGTAATAGCGGAACGCATAGTAGATATAGTAGAAGAACACGCCCTACTACTATAAAGCCAAATAGGGGCAAGAAAGAACCGCTTAACACTATTAGCACTTACGCTACTTGCTGCCACTATTAAATCTATATAGGCGATGCGAAAGGACTTTATAGTATTAATGCTTAGCCTAAACATTAGTGGTGCCTATAATAATATACCCTATAAGCGTCTCCTGCATATCCTTAGGGTAAAGGGCTTCCTAAAATAGATTATATAATTTATCTAAGGGTTTATAAGCTAGAAAGAAATATTACTAATCTTTAGCGGATACTAGAGCCCCCTTATTGCAGTTATAACAGGAATACTATAAGGATTACCCCTCTTGCCTATACTCTTCCTTTTCTTTATAAGCAACCTACTTAACTCCTTTAAGAAAGAGGCGACCTAGGGGATAGGCTTTGTTAATAACATAAACCTAATTATATACGGGCTAATAGCCGCAAAGAATTATAAAATACTAGAGAAAGCCTATAATACTTATATAGAATAGGCAAAACGTTATAGAGTCTAATTCTTACTAAAGAAATACTAGCTAATCTATTTTATAAGAAAACGCAACTAATCTATAGATCTCTAGCATATAATTTGCATCTAAGGCTTTAGGGGTTAACCAGTTTAGGGCCTAAGGGTATTAGGAGTATAGGTAGACAGTAAGCTCTAGTAGAGCGCATATGCGGTATAAGCGGCCCGTAAAGGCTAAGCACAGTTTATTACTTTATCTAGGATTGTTAATTCTATATAGGGTCTATACTTTTAGAGGTTACGCCTACTATATACAGCAGTCGTCTGGCTAACCATGATATATAAATCCAGTATTTAGGCCATTAGAGAAACTAAAAAGGGCCCCCCTAAATTACTCCTTAAACCACTTTAAAAGGTCTAAATAGCCTGCCTTTAAAGTATTACAGGTAGGTATAAGCAAACGGCTATAGCACTACTTAAGAAGGAATCCAATATTCCCCCCCTATAGTTATATATTAAAGCCGCTGCAATATAAAAAATACAAAATAAACATAACTCTAATGTTATAAAGTATATTAAGATACGCCTAAGTAAACTATAGCGGGACCCTAGGGTGCCCTATAGGAGAATAAACCAATAACCCTAAAGTAGGGAAGAGATATTAGAGAAACAGGTAAAGAAAGTAGAAGAAGAATAGTGCCGCTTTAGGGCCTAGGCCTATATAGAGAAGGAAGGGAGACGTATAAGAGGTTAGTAAAAACAATAGTAAGATAAAGAAAGAAGCTAAAGTAAAATACGTAAGAACGCTAGGAAACTATCTACTATAATGTAATACTGGTTAGACTAATACTAGAGAGGTAAATAGGAGTTAAAGGTATAGAGGCTGACTTAGGTAAGACGAACCTAAGCTATAGTATAGTTAACGCTATAGGGGGTAAATACCTAAGGGCTCCGAGAAGGCCTAATAAAGGCAGAAAATATAATAGCAATACTCTTAAGAATAGGAATAATAGGACTAAAAGATTGGCTTTACTAGGTAGGTGTCCTAGTAGGTAGCCTAAGATATAAATATGGCTAGCTAAGACAGACACCAAAATATATAATACTGCTATGCCCCCTATGCACTAATTAAGAAATAATGCTCTTAGCAGCTAGTATAGAGAACTATAATACACTGCTCTTAATATAAAAAGGCCTTAAGGCGGTTACTTAGTGGCTTATTAGTTAAAATATGCTAAATTAGTTCTAGGTTACAAGGGAAATAGTAATAGAAGGTAAGGGGTCGAGCAGTAGGTGCCCCCTAGTAACTCTACAGTAGTAGAGTAATAGTTTATAATACTAGCACGTCCATAGGCTTATTACGGCAGCAGTGGTTCCCAAGAAGGTTAAATAGTAAGGTAGTAGAGCACTATAGGNNACTTATAGGCGNTAAGTAGGCGAGTCCTAAAAGGCGGGGAGATAGATTACGGGGTTTTCTTATTTTCTTAAATAGAGTTTTCTCCCCATATATAAATAAGGAGTAGTCCGCGTGGGCCCAATAGGGATCCAAATCGGACGTTAAGCAATGCATTATTATTATTATTATTATTATTTTATTATTAACGTTTTTATAATTAACGATTTTTAAAACTTACTATTTATCTTCTTTTTACCCTTTATATATATCTGCTTTGTAAACTAGTGGCTTAATATTCCTATATACTGGCTCTAATATTGCGATATACTGTATAGGGTAGATCTTTATTTTAGCTAGTAGGTTTAACTTAAACGTAACTAATAAAATTCTTTTTTTAATTTTAAAAGGTCCTAATCTAATATAATCTAATTTCTTGCTTAGTTGTTAACTCTTAAAATTTTTATATAGTAGCTATACTTTATCTCCCTTTTTAAGATTTGGTCCCTTAGATCTCTTAACGTTATAGTACTTTTTCATTCTTTACTATACTACCTTTACTATTTCCGTAAGGTTTATATAAAGATTTATTAGTATCTCCATTCTTTACTTAGCTATACTACTTGTTTTCTTTACTTATTATAGTAATAACGATGTTTTTAGCTTATATCCGTAATTCGCCTTAAATAGTAATGTTCTCATTCCTTTTTAAGGTGTTATATTATATGCAAACTGTATAACTAGTAATAATAATACCTAATTGTTTTATATATAATTAATATAGTGCCTTAGATACTGCTCTAGTGTCTAATTTAATCTTTTCGTTTAACTGTCTGTCTGTAGATAATATATAGTAGAAGTTACTACTTAAACTCCTTATTCTACTAAGAATACCTTCTAAAATACTGCTATAAATCTTAGATCTCTATTTAATATAATTTTACTTAGAACTCTATATCTTATAAACACTTCCTTAACATAGATTCTAGCGACATCTTCCGCTAAGATTTCTTTTATGCATGCTATAAAGTATCCCTACTTTATTAGCTTATCTACTATTACTAAAATTGTGTTATAATCTTATCTAGTAATAGGATCTCTTAATTTTAGCAACTTTATAATAAAGTCCTATAATATAACCTCCCATAGTCTTTCTGGTATTTTAATAGGTTATAGCCCTCTATATAGCTTATGCCTTACTAGTTTATTTCTTTAGTAATCTAAATATTCTTTTATAACTTATCTTGCTAGTCCCTAAATTTTATTAATAATATACTCCTCTTAGAGTCTTAACACTAAGCCTATAGCTCTATTATATTCTTAAGTTAATCCCTTATAGAATAACTTAATAAATTTTTTTGTAATACTTTTAGGCACGTATTGTTACGGCACCGTAACGGATCTAGTCAGGGGGCTCGCTTGAGCCTTGGCATATGTATATAGACGTGTCCTTTTCCACCTTCTACTTCTTATCTTAATATCCGGGTCCATAGACATTCCAATTGTACAGGCTTGCATACGTTCTTTACGACGCTCGTGCCTCGATTAACTAAGTCGCTGTGACACGTATATTACTTTTTAATTTTTATACTACTTTAAGTCCTAATCCTCTACCTATATATCTTAGATCTTTAGTAACTAGTTACTCTTTAGTAATTTATAGGTCTAACTAATTTTTCTTATTATTGCGATCTTCGGATAATTATATCTAATTAATCCGTTTATATCCTTTTATAGTAAAGCCCCTAATGGCTTCTTATTATTTTATAGTTTAGCCTTTCTACTTAGAGCGTCTACTCGTATATTATTTATACCCTTAGTATACTAAATCTTAAAATAGTATTCTATAAGCATTTCTGCCTATCTAACTTATCTTTAGTTAAGTTCTTTTATTATTAGGAACCCTATTGGGTTCTTATAATCTATCTTAAGTATAAATAGCTTCTCTATGCCTTATAAGAATGCTCTCTATTTTTAAAGCGCTGTAACTATACCTAATAACTCCTTATTATAGATGTTATAGTTTAGTTCTAGTAGTGTTATCTTCTAACTATAGTATGTCACTAGGTGCTATTCGTCTTTATATTTTTATAGAAAGTGTACCCCTAGTATAAAGTTTAATATATCTATTTTAACCACTATCTTTAACTTTAGTTAGTAGATTTTAAGAATTAGGTTTTAAGTAAATAACTCCTTAACCTCCTTAAATAGTTTCCTCTGCTCTTCTCCCTATACCTAAGGTTCTTCTTTCTTTGTTAACCTTATAAATGGCTTAATATTCTTTAACTATTAAGCTATAAACCTTTTGCAGTAATTGCAAAACCCTAAAAATAACCTTAGCTATATAACGTTCTCTAGTTCTTACTAATTTACTATAGCCTTAATTTTCTTTAAATCTATACTAAGTTGGCCTAGTTTAATAATAAATCCTATAAAATCTATCTTCTTAGTAAAGAACTTATATTTCTTAATTGCTACTAGTATCTATTCTTCTTATAGTCTCTTTAAAACCTATTTAATATATTCTCCGTACTTTTCCTCGCTCATTAAGTAGATAATAATAATATTAAGGTATACCATAACAAATTTATTTAAGTGCTCTTTTAATATATTATTAATACGTTTCTAGAACGTTGTTAGTGTATTTATAAGTCTAAACTGTATTACTAATAGTTTATATAGTCCTTCCTTTAACCTAAAGGCTGCCTTTTATTTATTGCCTTCCTTAATCCTAATCTAATAGTACGCCCATCTTAGATCTATCTTTATAAAGATTTACGCATTACTAATCCTATCTTAGATTTCGCTAATTAAGGGTAAAGGATACCTATCCTTTCTAGTAATGCTATTTAACTATTTATAGTTAATGCATAGTCTAAGTTTCCCATTTTTCTTTAGTATAAATAGTACTGGATAACCTGCTAATAACTGCAATGGTCTAATATATCCCTTTTGTAAGTTTTCTTAGATAAACTCTTTTAGTGCTTTCCCTTTTTCTTTAGTAAGCTTATAGATTGGAAAAAACCTTAAACTTACTCCTAGTTTTAATTCTATTTTATAGTCCTATACTATATACTTTAACAGCTTTTTACTTTTTAGTAACTATAGTTTCTTACTATACTTATAGTATCTCTTTAGTATATAACTTAATCCTTTATCTATTTCTTTATAGGTCGCCCCTACTTAGTACTATACTATCTTAGCTTATTATTATATCTTACGGCATTAGTATTTCTAATATTAACCTAACCTATAACCTAATCGATCTTTAGATTATATTTCTGTAATTAAGGCATTTCTAATACTGCCTTATTACTCCCTAATAGTAATATATTAAAGGATATCTTAATCTGTCTCCCTTTAATAGTTATCTAAATAGGTCCTATTTTAAGATTAATAATACCTCCTCTATAGGCTATTAGATCTCCTGGAGTTATAACTAGTAAATATAGGTGCTCTTTCTATCTGTGTAGTAGCCCTATCCTTTTAACTGCTATTAGTAAGATATGGTTCTTTATTACTCTATTATCTACTAATGCTTTAAACTGCTAATCTTGCCATTTAACTTATAAATTTAGGTGTTATTCTTAAATTCCTTTAAGGGTTTAAGGCTTTACTACTAGCTCCCTTTAGTCCTATAGGCCTTTACTTTTTCTAACTATTGGCTACTAGATCCTTATATACTTAGCTTATTCTTTAACTAATACTTTATTTGCTTTTTATCCTTAATATACTATAAATATATATTCTCTAGACATTTCTACCACTATTATTTGTCTAAGTATTCTTCCGTAAGAAATATTTTTAGTTAAAGTATTAAGTCTCTTAACTCTTAAACTTCTACTAGATGCTAGCTGTATATATACTTAGTATTTCTATACTATTGCTTATCTAGCGCCTAATATATCCTTATAGGGTATTTTCGGTTCTTTTCTTTTAGATTTTTGTGCATTTTATATATATTATCTATATATATAATCCACAATAGCGTATAGTATACTAGGTGTTTCGGGTTAACTCTTAGCTTATCTTTATTCTTAAGTTTAAACCTCTATTGTATTAATTTAAATATTATAACTTTATTCGCGGGTACTAAAATACGTCTTTTGCTTTTCTAGTCCTTTAATTATTCCTTCAGATCCTTTAATATTATAATTAAGGCTCCCTTAATATAATTTATTGCTTTTTCCGTAATTAGGTAGTCTTAAATAACTTTTTTGTCTAACTATATATAGAAATCTTCCCACTTATTATTATATCTCTATCTATACTACCTTTAATATAGCTATTGGAGTGTATACGGCCTATCCGTAAGAAAGTATCTTTTTATTACTACGTTATAACAGCCCTTTATATACCGTTCCTTAAACCTAGTTAGAATCCCTAAATCCTCTTTATTTTCTAGTTTAGTAAGCTACTTAGCTCTTAGCGTACCTACTCTTAGCCTATTAGTAATTCTTTATACCGGTACTCTGTCTTATATATAACTTAGTATACTAGATTTTATATCTAGTTACTATTTTTGCTATATAAGGATTCTTGCTCTAAATTCGTCTATAGTTTTTTATTATTTACATCTCGTAATTGGATCTTTAAAGTTCTCTTACTTCCTAATTATAGTATTAACTTTTTAATCTTTAGGCTGAACACTACGTTCCCCTAATAAGTCCTTTAGGTCTATATATCTGTCTTCTAGCCTAACTGCTATTTATACTACAGATTCTCTAATTTATGGCGAAGCCTTTTGCCTCTTATTTACGGGTGTCCTTATTTATACTCCAAATTCTTGGTCCCTTAGATTCTTTAATTCTAAGCTTACTTCTTTCTTAAGCTATACTCTAGCCTTAGTCTAACTAGGCTTTACTAGTGTTCTTATCTTATCTTAAGAGTCTTAAATCTCACTTATCTTACTTTAAGAGTTTTATGCCTTTAGGAAACTTCGTCCTAAGCTTATTTATATATTACTAAACTAAGCCGTTGCTCTACTTTATTAGTTATTATCTATTATAGGTCCTTAAGCGTGCCTTATTTTATCTTAAGAATCTTAGTTATCTTTTATCTCGTCTTAAGAATCTTAAGCCTTTAGCCTTTTGCCTTTATTAAGTAGTAAGCTAGCACTAGCAGTTATCTGCTTACTTAATTGCCTATAAATATTACTCCTTCCGTCTTATAAAGCAATGGATACTATATTTAACGGTATTATAATGCCTATTATTAAACCTTGCTTTATAATAGTTCCAGTCTCTACTTCTATTACGTTATTAAGGTTTAAATACTCCTAGTTAGTTCCTTTTTTTCCCTTATCGCTATTAATTAATAAGTACTCTAACTCTATTTGTCGGTATCACCCGGGGGTACTGTAATTGCAATATAAGGTAACAGGTTCTTTAATTCATTCGTTTCTTTCGTAGAGGATCGTAAGGATTGCGGTGCCTAAATAGGGGGCTAATAAGTCACCGTAAGGATGACTAATTAGAGACATAACCACGTAACCTCTACTTATATAGACACTGGCGATATTTACAAAAAGGAAAAAAGGTAAGAAAGTATAAAGGAGAAGTATATAGCAGTACGGTGCCAGCTTAGACGGACTATAGGCGTAACAGTATAATTGTTTAGTCGGTAGACTCTATCTATATATTCCAACACTGGCAGTTCTTTCTTTATGCGTAAAACCACCAATATATAGACTTTATTAATGTAGTATTTGTAGCTTGCAAAGGCCGTAGGGGGGGGAGGAGCACGCTGGCATTTGGGGCGCGCTATTAACGTAATTTTCGACGTGGTAGATCTGCAGGGGAGGTAGCAAACAGTAACGTTTGTAGGTAAGGGGAGCTCGGCCGTAGGAAGGTTATTTAAGATAGCTGGAGCTGAGTTGCGCTGTTGCCGGGCAGGTTGCGGAGGTTTATACGAGCTTGGCTGCCATAGGTCCTTAGCTTTAGTTAAGGGGAAAAGTAAAGCTAGCGGAGCTTGTGCGGGCGGAGCTTGTGCGGACGGAGCTTGCGTAGGCGGAGCTTCTGTAAACGGAGCTTGCGTAGGCGGAGCTTGCGTAGGCGGAGCTTGCGCGGACGGAGCTTATGCGGACGAGGCTTGTGTAGGCGGAGCTTGCGCGGATAGAGCTTGTGTAGGCGGAGCTTATGTAGACGGAGCTTGCGTGGACGGGGCTTGTGCAGATGGGGCTTGCGTGGGCGGAGCTTGCGCAGACGGAGATTGCGCGGACGAAGCTTGTGTGGACGGAGCTTGCTGGGGTATAGACGCAGCAGGTGGTTGAGGTGTCCTAGGGGTAGTGGCAAGTGGGCGTAATTTGAGACGATAGTTGATAGCATACGAATTAAAGGGTCCTTTGCTGTTAATATATAGCTGAATTTCTGCATCTAACCATTCCGTACGGTTGTCCTCGTAAGCGACGTTATATAGTGCTTGTGGTACTGACTTACTCTTTTTATTAAAGACCCATACTCTATTACGTCGGAGCAGTTATTTAAGTTTTTTAATTGCAGACCTATTAGCTTCCTTAAATATTTATACCTTAAAATTATTAAAGTCCTCTTGGTATAAATCCCATAGGGTTTTATCCTTAAAGTTATAGCTAGTATACTCATTAATTTTGAAGTAAATGTAATTGGTGATATCCTCTGCAGTAGTCTCGCTGGTTAGGGTGATTCCGTTAGCCTAGTTCGGACGTTAGGTTCTTATGTTAAACATAATTAGCTGGCGTAGGTTGTGGTTTAGGTCATAGTGTAGGTCGTAGTGTAGGTAGGGGTGTAGGTAGGGGTGCTGCTGACGCTGCTAGGTGTACTAGCGCTCAGTAAAGAGGTCGTACTGGGTATTAATTTGCGTAGTAGACGCGAACCAAACGAAGCCTTGGTAGGAGTCGGTTCTTCTTAGCAAACGCGACGTGATCGACGGGCCTTAGTAGGAGCGATCGCGTGTTATCTCTTGTGGTAGATATTGCGTAATGGACGCGAACCAAACGAAGCCTTGGAGAAGTCGGTTCTTTAAGTTCCCAGGGCCTATACAGGAAGGGTTCTCCTTAGCAAACGCAACGAGATCAACAGGCCTTTTATAGGAGCGATCGCGTGTTGTCTCTCTTCGTAATAACACCTAGCTAATCTGTAATATCAACTAATTAGTGTCGGTATTACCCGGGGGTACTGCAATTGCAATATAAGGTAACAGGTTCTTTAATTCATTCGTTTCTTTTACAGAGGATCGTAAGGATCGCGGTGCCTAAATAGGGGGCTGATAAGTCACCGTAAGGATGACTAATCAGAGACATGACCACGTAACCTCTACTCGTATAGACACTATTATTATTATTACTAATCTTTATCCGTATATTACTATAATATCTTAATCTAGCCTATAGAGTTGATCTTATTCTTTATCTAACTCTATAGTTCCCTTAAGTCCTCTTAACTTTAGCTCTTATAGCCAATAACTTACGCCGTATTTAGCGTCTTTATAAACTTGGTATGCGTTATTATAATAAAATATAAAACTTTAGATTAAATATTCTTTTGTTCCTCGTAGTATACTATTAGTTTAGTTCCTTTTACTATATAGTAACTCTAACCACTTTTATAGTCTCTAGCGAAATAACCCTATTTTCTATAATTTATATAAGCTCCGTTTTTAAACCATTGCTTTTGCTATAAAGTCCACTTAAATATCTTCTACTATTAAGATCCTTGGTTTAGCCTATGCTCCTTAGTCTTTTAATTACTTAATCCTTAACTTCTAGGTTTCTATAGTTGTTTTCCCTATCTCTTATAGGTTTCTTTAGTACTACTTAGGTTTATTAGCTTTACGCTATACTATAGTTTCTAATTTAACTTTAGTTATTGCGTACTTTGCGCCTTATATAACTATAGAACTCTATCCTAGCCTTTTTTAGCCTATTCCCTTTAGAAGATCCTATTATTAATCTTAATTACTTAATCTATTAATTCCCTAAGGGTATCTGCATCTTTTCTTAGAATAATTACGTCCTAGACTTTTACTTTAAGTCCCTGTTTATACTATGCTATAAGCGCCCTATTATTCTACTTAACTTACGTAGCTAATATCTGGAACTATATTGTATATTTAATTACTAAGGTTTATTACGTTAGGTTCTAAAGCTTTTTTTTTACTATTACTATTACTTCCGGGTCCCTAAATATTTATATAAGTTACTCTACAAATCCGCTTTAGCTTAAGAATATAAACCGTATATCTTAGTTTATAGTTGTTATTCTATTTACTTATATTTCTATAAGATAAGGCTTAAACTACTTAAGTACCTTTCCTAATAAAAACAATTCTGTATACGCCACTTAATCTATAGGTGTTAGTAGCTTAGCTCCTTCTTATAAAACCTTAAAGTGTATTTGCGTAAGAAATCCTTTAAGTTTTAATCTTTCTTCTAAGAATTATTCGATTAATAGTAGCTTAATCTTTACCGCGCCTATCCCATTAATCCTATTTTTAAGTATTATATTATTTTCCGTTAACCGGTTAACTATCTCTTATAACTGCCCTACTGTTATAGGTTATTATAAGTTAGTATCTGCTATACTAGTGTCGTTACCTAATCTTAAAGTAGTTGCCGCCATTAATGGCGTTATGGTGGCTGCTTTTGGTGGCATATTATTTAACTTATTGGACTATAACTAGGTAGTAATTATATAACGGAACCTTATAGCTTAAACTACGGTAGGTCCTATTAATAGGCTAGGTGTATAAATTTAAATAAGTTAACAACGTAATAATAATTGGTGGAGTAGTTGCCTAATAGATTAACTCTAATTGTATTTTAAGAATTACTATAAGGAAAGGAACTATCTAGGTAGGGATTAAGGGTCCTTAAATATATAACCGTACTTCTAAGAAAGTTGTTACTCTGTCTACTCTGTCCGCTCTATTTACTTTATAGCGGATCTTATAGATTATATAGATTACACAGATTACATTACGTGACTCTGCTTACTATTCCTTATTATATGGTTCCACGGGTTCCATTTTAGACCGTACTTGTATTAACTAACTAGCTTCTTCTAACTCTTCTCCAAGTAGTCGTAATATCGTACTTAAAGCGTCCGTAACACCTTTCTCTTCTTTACGTAATGTCTTATTCTTAGCAAGAGCTATATACCCTTAGATTTAGATAGAATTTATATTATTCCTTTAAATCTTCCCTAAAGTCTCTTCGCGCCCTTATAGGTTTATAAAGATCTTATTAGAAAGAAGCTTTCTATAGCTCTTTTAAAGCTTTACTTTATAACTAACTATTAGATAGCGCTAAATAAGATCGATTATTAAGCGGTAACTGTTTACTTTATTAACAAGGCTAGGCAACTCTTAAAGGTAATACTTACTCTATAAGAGCATAAGGAAAGTTATAGTAGTAAGTAATAGGCAGAGGTGCTTAAGGAGTATAAGATTAAAGTAAAGCAGATTGGCTATATTACTAGTAGACTTCCATCCTCTACCTTTACTACTACTAAGCTCTTTACTAACTATACTAAATATAGGTAATAACCACGGCAGCAATAATAAGCTCTATCGACTTCTGCAAAAGCGCTTCCCTACTTAGATTACTGTTTACCACCAAATTTGCTATATTAGCTATGTTATTAATCTTACAATATAAGCTTTCCTTTTTACCAAAAACTAAGAAGCTGTAGAGCTTATAGTATAAGCCGTAAAGGAGCTCTAGGCTATAGAGCAGAAGCTTATAATTAAGTTAGAAAATAAATACTATTAAGATAAAGTTACCTAAGCTAAATAGCGAGAGATAGGAGCCTTAGGCAAGATTTATAATATAGCTATTTAGCTTAAAGCTATTACGGCTTATATAAATGCCTCTAAACCAAAGCTTGTAGAATGCTGTATTACGAAGATACTAAGCTAAGGAGCAAAAGGAGGTTGAGAAAAGGACAGGTCTATATACATAAGCTAAGTCTCTAAGCGAGCCCCTAACTAGGCTGCATATAGACATCGTAGGGGCGATACCCCAGCGCCGTTATAAGAGCTTTAATAGAGCGATATTAAAGCTTTCTAAAGCTCGCCTATAAGATAATATTGCGCGATAATAATATATAATGGAACTTGTGGCTTACTATACTAGAGTTAGTGTAACGGCGCTATTGCACGTTACCTGCCAAATTCTGCTATATTCTGCCGACCTGCGATTAGCCCGCCTAAAGCTAGCGCCTTAGCAGCTTACTCTATATATTTGTTTACATCGGTCCTAGCAACCCCTTTTCCTTCTCTTTAGCTTAGTATTTTCGTAATATAGCATTCTACAAGCTTCGGTTTAGAGGCATTTATACGAGCCATAACATTATACTAAGCTCACCCTACCTTGCCTGGGAAGACCTTAATAATATCCTACCCTAAAGAAACTTCGTCTGCAACGACGCATTAATATACTATACTTAGACACTAAAATAACTCTATATTACCTAGGAAGGCCTAGATAATATCCTACCTTATAAGCTAGATAGGACTAGACCTATACCCCTAAAATCGAAACTAAAGCGTATAATACCGACGAACCTTAGGAAGCTAACGATGGCACCTAAAGTAAGCTTATTTAAGAGAGCTGCCTCTACCTAAGAGGAACCTAAGATCTAATTGGGATCAGAAATTGAAGACAATAATAATATTATAGACGTACGCGAGCAGATTCGTGCCCTTATAGCTAGCTAGGAAGCCAATTGTCTTAAAGCGAGAAATATACAAGAGACCCTATAAAAGATCCTAGAAAGCCTCACGGCCCTATAAAATAGCCCAGCTTCCCCTTCTTAAAGCCCTAGCCGACTTATTCACTCCACTAAATGCGATATACTAGGGAGTACGGATATAATAATGAAGTAATTAAAGTCCGTTAAGCTCCCTAACCCCCTACTACTATCTAACGGGATAGACCCTATCTTTAAGAATTAGAGGATTTAAGTATAAGGAAAGCTCCGCGTTAACTATAACTATTTTCTTTCTAAAGAAGTTAAAATGCTTTACCTTTTTAGTCGAACTACTGGGGACGCCTAACGGCACCTTTAAGCTAAGTTTAAGGACAACTCCCCTATCCGATTTATATCTATTAATGAGATAATACGGCACCTAGCAGCTATTTATGTTAACCTAAATAAAGTACGGGATGCCTGTTATAACTATAATCGCCTAATAATAAAACTAAACTAACCCTTTGCCAAATTCTAGACTTAATTCCTACACCTTATAAGAGAAGGCTAGGTTCCCCTTAAGAACTACTAATTAGACCTATATAATAAGCTAACAATCCGGCTATAAGAAAAGATCGCTATAACCCTAGATAACCTATTAACCTATAAAAGACTTATAGCTTACTACCTATTATTAAACCTAAAACTAAAGCGGATTAACGCCTGCCCTAATTAGCAGAAGCGACTCTATAATAATTAGAACTTGCTAGCTATACCTATAGAAGCTAAAGTAGGAAGATAAGTTACGACTACTCTTATACTAAAGGCGGTTATAACTATGTACCGGCGAGCCTCGCCCGACTAGTTATATACCACGCCATTAACTAGTATTTGCCGCAATACTCCAATCAACCCTACCTCGGCTATGTGCTATAATTGTAATAAGTAGGGTTACTTTACCTTATCCTGCCCGGAGCTAAAGGATATAGGCGATATTAAGGAGATAGAGAAAGGAGAAACGTCTAATAAGTCGGGAAAAGAAGAACCCTAGGGAAAGACTTCCCCCTAGGGTACCCTATTAATCTTAAAGAGATTAATCTTAGTTAGTTAATAGGTGGAAAGTATTTTATAGTTTTATATATAGTATCTTAAAATAGATATAGAGTTAATATAACCGCCCTTATTAATACTAGAGTAAATGGCTTCGCCTTTATAAATACTACCTATATGAATAATGTTACTAAGTTTCTAAATGCAGAAGCTATCTAACTAGAGAAGCCTATCTAGGTAAAAGGCTATATCGGCCAAGTCAGTCGGCCTGTTACCTACGTTTTAAAGTTGCATATTGCTCTTAACGGATAACGCTAATATAGTATCCCCTTTTGCATTCTAGACCTAGGGTCCTATAATATAATCCTTAGACGAAAATAGATGTCCTATTTTAATATTTAGCTAAACGTGTAATAAAGACGGTTCGTCTAGCCGGAGAATAGACTAAGGTTACCCTCCTTTATTAAGGAGATCTAAACTAACCGCAAAACACTAGCTGTAAGGGCTAACTTTACCTACTAGTAGGATGTCCGGGCCCGTAACCTAGCCTTTACCTAAGAAGACGCCCGCCGCGAAGCTAGAAAGAACTCTGTACTAATAAAGATACTCTCCTAAAGCGCTATATTTAAAGAGGACTCTATATATAAAAGTAGGATAGATAGTAACGTAGATAACGTCTAAATTATATAGATTTAACCGGTATAGAAAAGAACGTATTAATAGGATATAAGGGATAACCTCTAAAAGATGCAATAGGAGCTAAAAGGAGTAATAATAACGCTAGTACCCTAGAAGTCCCTAAAGTTATGTATACCCCTATTATTAGGTAACCCCCCCACCGTAAATATTACCGCAATTAGCGCTATAACGTTCCACTTTAATATATACCGGAAGGATAATAACGTCTTTATAATAAGCCTATATAAGATTAACCGAATTATTAATAATAGAGAGGAAAGGCTAGCTAAGGAAACTAATAAGGAACTAGTTAAACGCCTCCTTCCTACTATTTATATAGACTATAAGGATGCATTCTTAAAGGCAGCCTTAGATAAGTTACCCCCCTACCAGATATATAATTATAAGATTTAATTAGAAGCTAATAACTCGCTAGGCTATAGCCCCCTCTACTATTAATTAACGGATAAGCTAAAAGCAATAAAGTAGTACTTAATTAATAACCTAGATAAAGGGTTTATTAAGCTAAGTTAAGCCCTTTTTACTTCCCCTATTTTATTTATAAAAAAGCCTAATAGAGGCCTTTATTTTTATATTAACTATTAGAAGCTAAACGCTATTACTTAAAAGAACCGGTATTTTATTCCTTTAATTAATAAGACCCTTATACGTCTAAGCTAGGCAAAGATCTTTATTAAACTTAATATCTGCTAAGCTTTCTACCAAATCAGAATAGACCCTATATTTAAAGATTTAATAACATTCCGTACCCGTTATAGTTCCTATAAATATAAAGTTCTTTTTTTTAGACTAATAAACGGACCGGCTACGTACTAAAGGTATATAAATAATATTCTTTTTAATTACCTTAATAAATTCTGTACGGCATACCTAGACGACATTTTTATATACTTAAACAACGAACTTAAGTATTAAGTTTATGTTAAAAAGGTCCTGGAGAGACTATGGAACGCGGGCTTATAAGTTAATATTAAGAAATGCGAGTTTAGGATAAAATGTATAAAATACCTTAGGTTTATCGTAACTATAGAAGGAATTAAGGTTAACCCTAAGAAGGTAAAGGTAATCCGTAACTAGAAGCCCCCTTATATAATAAAAGGAATCTAATCCTTCTTTAGCTTTTATAACTTCTACCGCTAGTTTATCTATAACTATAGAATTATAGTAAAACCTCTTATATAACTAACTAGAAAGGATACGCCTTTTATTTTTAATAATAGCTATATAGACGTCTTTAAAGAGATAAAGGATTAGCTTATCTCTTCCTTAATTCTTTATTACTATAACCTAGACCTTAAATTAATGCTAGAAACGGACGCCTCTAATAGGGTTATAGCGGGAATCCTATTACAGTTATATCTAGACGGTGAATAGTACCCTATAGCTTTTTTCTTAAAGATAATAAACCTAGCTAAGTATAACTATAAAGTACACGATAAAAAAAATGCTAGCTATTATTTAATTACTCTTCTAATAGCGCGTAGAGCTTAAAGGTATAAACTTCCGGATTAAAATATATATAGATTATAAAGCCCTAGAGTACTTTATAACTATAAAGCAGCTTACTAGATAATAAGCCTAGTAGGCTAAAATACTCTTCTAATTCTTTTTTATGATTATATATTATTCTAGCAAGCAAAACTTTAAGGCTAATGCCCTAACCTAAAAAGAATAAGATGTAGAACCCTAGGATAAGCTAAAGACCTAATATCGGACGCGCGCCCTTCTCTATCTAGAACAGCTTAACCTACAGATCCTTAAGGAGCTAAACTCCTAGTAAAACGAGCTAGCACCGATAAAGGAGTTCTTAGATAAGCTAATAGGGCTAATTAACCGCCTCCTAACTATAAACCGCATGGCTAACGCCTTAAGGGCCCTCCGCAAATAAGCCGCGAAAGGAGACCCTAATTTTAAGACGGAGAAAGAATTGCTCCTATACTAGGAGCGGCTTATAGTCCCTAATGTTAATAATTTATAGACTAAACTAATCCGTAAAGCTTATTGCTAAGTGTCTATAGCACACCCTAGCAAAAATAAGACCCGTAAAATCATTAACTGCCGCTACTATTGGCTAAGAATGGTTACGGATATTGATTAATATATACGGAACTATAAAGACTACTAGAGAGCTATAATCCTATGGGATAAGACCCTAGGACTATTTAAGCCACTCTTAATACTAGAACGCCCTTAATAGTATATTTTTATAGACTTTTATAAACTACCTAGGGACCGTAACGGATATAATATGGTTATAGTTATAGTTGACCGCTTTAGTAAACGCCCGTTCTTAATTCCCTATTATAAGAACATTAATGCTAAAGAGGCAGCCTGGCTATATATCTATTACGTCTACTAAATCTACGGACTACTAGATACTATTATATTTAATTATAGGCCATAGTTTATATCGGCCTTCTAGAATAAGTTTACCTAGATCCTAGGTATTAAGCTAAGGCCTTCTACGGCTTATTACCCCCAGATAGACGGTTAGATAGAGATTATAAATTAGTACCTAAACCAGAGGCTTAGGCCCTTTATTAACTATTTTTAGAATAACTGGTCTGAACTACTACCCTTAATAGACTACGCGCAAGCAACCCTACCCTATAACTCTATAGGGTTTGCCCCTATTTAGCTAGAAATAGGATACTTACCCTATATAAGCTTTAACTGGAAAAGGCTAGAAGAACCCTAGACTGTATAAGAGAAGCTATCCTATACTAAGGCCTAGCAGTACGCTAAACGATTAAAGGAAGCCTAGACGGTAGCCTATAAGAACCTAAAAAAAGCTTAGAGGTTAATAGAATAGTAGGCGAATAAACACCGTCGGGAGCCCGATTTTACCCCTAGCGATATAGTCTGGGTTATAATAAGGAATTGGAAAACCGAACGATCTAGCTATAAGCTAGACTACTAGATAGTAAGACTGTATAAGGTTTTTAAAAAGATAGGCAACTTATATAAGATAAAGCTCCCAAATTTAATTAGGGTTTACCCTATTTTCTTACTAGATAAGTTATAGAAAGCTATAAACAACCTATTACCTAAATAAAAGAACGAGCCTTCTCTACTAGTTTAAGTAAACGGTAATAACGAATAGGAGGTTAACAAAATACTAGCCTATAAGATAGTATGGGGAACGCTAAAATACCATGTCTAATAAAAGGGCTACGATCCTGACTTAACCTAGTACCCTATATAGAACTTTATAGGCTGCCCCTAGAAGCTTAAAGAATTCTATAACTAATACCCTAATACGCCTAGACCCCTAAAGTACCTAGATAAATAGATAGAATACTAGTATAATAAAGACGATAAGTTACCGGAAGAATATAGGGATAAAAACGCCCTAAAGCCCTAATACAGCTATCTGCCAAATTCTACCGTTTTCTGCCAGTACCGTAAAATTTTAAATATCTAGGAACTTTAACCGCCGGTTAAAGTTATCTAATTGGTTAGATCCGTGCTAAGACTTTTAATAGCTACTCTTTCTAGCCTAGTGCTTCCACTTAGCCTATAATCGCCCTTTATACTTAGTCTAGACGTACTTATATCCCGTTTATCTCTTTATCTTATATCTATTATTCACACGCTTACAGAGAAGAGGATTAATTAATCTAATTGGTGGGTACGGGCTTAAAGGCATTAATTAAGAATGGGTATATTCGCAAGGCCATTTACAGGGGATTGCCCTGCCTTAACTAAACGTAATGCCCATAGACCCGTGCGCAAGCATATCGCTATAATATCTATTTATAAAGCCTAAAATATGCAACCAAAGAAAAAGGTATAGGTGGGAGGGAAAGCAAGCAAGCAAGGCTCAATTTTGTAAATATTGATAATATTAGTGTTACTGAGATGCAGGGGTGCTGCTGCAGTGCTTGCTTAGCCACATAGATATGTCCATCTATTATTTACACGCTTGCGGAGAAGAGGATTAATTAATCTAATTAGTGGGTACGGGCTTAAAGGTATTAATTAAGAATGGGTATATTCGTAAGGCTATTTACAGGGGATTGCCTTACCTTAACTAAACGTAATACCTATAGACCTAGAAGCGCAGCGCCCGTACTACATAAGGTAGAGTAGGGGGAATAAAAAATAAAAAATAAAAAAGGGGGGGAAAGGAGAGATTTAAGTTAATATATTAGAGTGCCAAAATAGGCACTCCTGCATGCCGTTATACCTAAATACCTTCGCCTATTATATTTAGGGCAAGTAATAATAAGAACGGTATTAGCGTTCCACGTTAGAAGTTTACACTTAGCTAAAATAGGTTTTTTGGGGATAATAAATAGTAAAGCTAGAACGCTTATAAGGACCACCGGCTTAGTTACTATATTTAGCCGTCCATAAAACCATTATCTTAAGTATATTAAGCAGTACCTTTTTAAAACAAGTATCCGTTATAGAGCTTAAAGTAGAGGCTAAAAGCGGCGACTTTATACTTTAGCTTATTCCTAACTACGTAGCTTATAAAGGCTAATCTCTTAAAGTAAAAGAGAGGGGCGTTTCTGGGTTAGGGGTTATTTTTAAACAGGTATTTTATAGCTTAAACTGCGTATTTAGGTTACCCTAAAGCGGCAATTATAATTAAGACTTCTTAGTAATTAACGTCCGTTTTACTATACTTTAGACGTAATATTATATAGTCCTCTACCAGCGTTATATTATTTCTGGTATATTTTATAGTAGAGAAGGCATAGCTATCTTTCTAAGCCTTAGTATAGGTAATCTTGCCTAAATAAAGGAATCCCGTAAAGGCCGTAGTAACAGTAGCGTTAAAGTTAAGATCCTTAACGGATTGGGCATTTAGGGTAACCAATTAGGCGAGAATATCTTTAGTAATTAGCAATCTTTTAGCCGTAGTAGAGGGATTTATAGATGTTGTACTGTCTAGGATCCTCTTAATAATAGGATTATTAAAGACAGAGGTGTCATAATTAGCGTTAATATGGTGGGATTAAATTGCGGAGACGTAGGCTCTAACTATAGTAGGCTTAATACGGCTTATTCCTAGACTAGTATTACTAAAGATCCGTTAGGTAATCCATTCTCCTAGGTAGTAGAGGGACACTAGGTATTTTACCGCTCTATAAAAGTTGCAGTAGCCCTCTTAACTCTTAATTGCGGGACGATATAAATCTCTTATTCTATTAAAGAGGCTATGCTATAATAGTTAGCCAAAGTATTCTAAGGGGGCTTTTACCTTAATCTAGAAATTAGGTAGGGGGTCTTTAAGAGGGACCAGATCTCCTATTTTAGCGTTAGATTAAATATAATAAAGAAGCGTATAGTAATAGTAAATTAGAAGTATCCTAATACGGGCATAGTAATAATACCCTATCGCGATTAAAACGAGATAGAGTATTAGCTAGCCCGTTTTCTATAGAGGAAACCTACTCTATATAGAGCGTAATATTATAAGCTGTGGCTAGTTAGAGGATTTTATAGAGCGGGTAATTACCTAGTCCTTTTACTACCGTATTTTAGAATTCTAAAAGTGCTACTATATTATCCATATGGATACAGACTAAGTTATACTCTTACTATATTGCCTAGAGCTAGAACGAGGTCGTAATCGCTTAGACCTCCCACTTATTAATTAGGGCAAGGCGGTATTCTATATTAGGGTAGCAGCTTAAAGAATCGTCTTAGGGTAGAGATACCAAATAGGGCGGCCATATTATCCCTTAAGAATCTTTAAGGAAGAAGAAGGCCCTGTAACTAAGAATCCTAAATATATCTAAGAAGAGATGGAATTATTTTTAATCCGTATTATTAAAGAAGAGGATACTATTTAAAAGGGTAAGAGCATCCCTCCACTATAATAAGTCTTGGCGAAGTTCAGCTATTAGCCGTTAGTAAGGATAACCACCTACCTTTATAAAAGTGGAGATAAACTCCTAGATAGAGCGGTTGTATAAACGCCTAAGCCTAATTACCCGGGCGCTCTAAGCAAGTCTACCAGCCAGTTTTTAACTCTAAATTAGCGTTAGGGATCTACCACTTAACGCTTTATCAATCTCCTTAATCGTAGTAGCCTGTTTTAAAGGAGAAAGACGCAGCTTAGACTTTAGAGTATCTATAATATAACCTAGGACTTTAGCCGTAGTGCCTTTAATATTCTTTAATTCGTTTTATAGGATACCTAATTTATTACTTAATTAGTTATATACACTAAGCAATTAAGGGAGGATAGAAGCGTTAGAGAGTATAAAGATAAAGTTATCTAGATAGTGCTCTAAGGCGGCGTTTAGGATATGTTAAATAAGTATCCAGTAGAATCCCTCTATAAAAAGATTAAATAAAAAGGGTGCAGTTTAAAGGCTAAATAAGAGGCAACGTTTAAAATATACTACACCCTTCTAGGAGAACCCTATAAGGCATTAAGCTTTAATAGAAAGTGGAATATTCCGAAAGGCGTCCTTAATATCCCTCTTAATAATTATATAACTACGGCCTGCACATATAACGTGTTAGAGAACCTAATTAACTATTAAATATTATAGTATAGCAAATGCTATAGGGATTAAGTCGTTAACAGATCAGCTAGATAGTAAGAATAAGTTATAAATACGGCGCTATCCCCTATCCGCTTTAGGTACTAAACCTAGCGGCAAAGATATAACGGAAGACGTTACTATTACAATCCTACCTATGTCTAAATCGGCGCTAATCTTCTCTAAGATTAGGACCGTATTTGCGGCTATTAAGGCTTAGTTTTTTTAGGAGAGGAGCTTAATTTCTAAGTCTGCCCTAATCTGGCATCCGAACTTTAAGATACCAATAATATTATATTAAAGGTTGCCGGGGTATAGGGATAGATAACGCCCCCACGCTTAAATAATTAAAGGGAAGGGAGAGTCCTATAAAGGAGAGGAGGGCAGAAAGACTAGAAATAATAGTATAGTATTTAGCCTACCTGTACTATAAGGGTAGAGCACGGTTTCGGCGGAGTATAGGTATAGCTTAATAAAATCCTCTTCCTCCTCTTCCTTTTCCTTATTAACACTTTCCTCTAGTAATTACTACTTATAATTTCTCGCAGCATACGGGCTACCGTACTTGCTATAGGTATATAGGAACTTATAATCCTTACCTAAGTTACACTTCCCTCTATTAAAGCTATAATAGGTCCTTAAGATATTAGTACTTACTTACGCGCGTTTTAAGATAGATGCGGATTTATAAGTACTAGGATTGTAATAAATATCTAGGAAGTTACTAGAGATCTTCTAGTTAGCTAGCTCTAACTAGTTCTTTTAAATAACTATAAAGTGGTGCTCCAAGGCCATAGTTATTAAGGGAGTAATTTAGTAGGTGGTAGATAGCTAGATAACTTAATTATAGAAGGCAAGCATTTAGGGAATAAGATCTACTGAAAGATTCTTATATATAACAATTAAAATTATTATATAGTTAAGGAAGCCCTTTACCCACACTTTAACAGACGGGTAGTCCTTTATTATCCCTTCTTTCGGTCTTATAGAAAGGACGCTATTAATAATAAGGATATTATTCTGAGGCTTAGACCAGAGCTAGTGTATCTAGAGGCGAGAGAGGTTATTAGGCAAGAAAGTACCCTAAAATACCTTAAGTATCTCTTTATTCGGGACGCCAGGGAGGAAGGTATTTAGGATATTAGCTATAGATAGGAGCAACTTACCTAGTTTATTAATTGGGGTTAAGAATAACACTACCGTAGCTAATCTTGCTATTACTATAGCGAGGCTTAATATATAGAGTTTAGTCGCCTAATCTTCCTGTTTTTTTTAGACGCGTAGTATTTTAGTACGGTCTTCCTGTTCCTAAAGGAGTTTTATTTTCTAATTGGTTGCCTAGTCCTTAACCTCCTTTACCTAAGCACTTCTAATCCTTAGGTCCTCCTTATATAGTTACTAAAGCCATTCTTTAGCTTTTTCAGCAGCTAAAGTCTCGCGTTAAGCCGCGGAGAGAGGCGCCATTATAGAGGATAGAGACTGTGACGCTGGCGTATCGCCTAAAGGTATAGGGGAAGGTAAGGGAGACTAGTAGGTAACCTTTAAGGAGTTTAGCTCGTCAAGTATATCGTTATTAGTTAAGTTTTTAAGGTTTTTACGGACGATTTACGAAGGTTTAGACGAGCGTATAGGTTATTAAGTTATTAACAGCAACAATTAATTATTAGAAATTAAGTAAATAAGGCATTAGCTCTTAAATGAGACTAATATAGAAAGCAAGCAAGCAAGGCTCAATTTTGTAAATGTTGATGATGTTAGTGTTGCTGAGATACAGGGGTGCTGCTATAGTGCTCGCTTAGCCATATAGACATGTCTATTTTATAATCCTATATTTATAAGCCTAGTGCTACCCTATTTCTAACTAAGCCTAAGGGCAGGCTTTCTTTTAAAGAGGGGGGTAATATAACGGCGCTATTGCACATTACCTACCAAATTCTGCCATATTCTGCTGACCTGCGATTGGCCCGCCCAAAGCTAGCGCCTTAGCGGCTCACCCTATATATTTATTTACATCGGTCCTAGCGACCCCTTTTCCTTCTTTTTAGCTTAGTATCTTCGTAATATAGCATTCTACAAGCTTCGGTTCAGAGGCATTTGTACGAGCCGTAACAGTTAGTAATTGATCTTAAGAGTTTAATTTAAGTCTTTATTAAAGGCCAGCGGTAAATTGACACCCCCTAATTGATATGCGGACACCCCTAATTGATACACGGACACCCCCCACTGATTGAGTTTAGTTCCTTCCTGATCAAGTTAGAATATCACGTGAATTTAAGTTGTTTGCATCCGCATCAGTGCGCGACCGTCGCGCGCCCATACCCAAAACATTACCTCGCATTTGCCTTACCTATTTCCTCCCAGCCTCTAACTGTTGAGGGCCGCCGCGGCTGGCTTTGTTCGCGTTAATACATCGACCCATTGCGAGTCATCAGCATTCGAACAAAGTACCGGGTATACTACGCGTGGACGTGCGCGTGCGCGTGGACGCGGCGCGGGCGCGGGCGCAGGCGCAGACGCGAGGGCGGGCGTGCCCGCAGAGGCGGTTCGTAGACATCAAGCAGAGGGAGCAGCACCCAAATAAGTTCACGCAGTGCCTCACAGGGTACTGCGCAATTGAGGCATTACGGTCATAAGGGTTACGTTTTAACAATTTAATTTTCGCGATGTGGATGCAAACAACTTAAATTCACGTGATATTCTAACTTGATTAAGAAGGAACTAAACTCAATCAGTGGGGGGTGTCCGCGTATCAATTGGGGGGTGTCCGCATATCAATTAGGGGGTGTCAATTTACCGCTGGCCTTATTAAAAAGAACTCCGTAAATCTATCTAAGAATTAGCTCAGTAATAACGAGTAGGAGACTATCCGTAAGATAGCCGCAATCTTAAAGCCTTTTAAAGACGCTATAAAGTCTATAAAAGGCGATTAAACTATATTTAATAAGGTTCTATAGAGTACAGATTTCCTTATAGATTACGCTAAAAGTAAGCAAGAAGAGTACGCCTTAAATCAAAATCTTTTAGCGTCTCTACTTACTATATAGATTGCTTTTAATAAGTACTACAATTTAACAGATTAGACTTCTGCGTACGCCGCCGCCTTACTTCTTAATCTAACGCTTTAAAAACAGTATCTAGATAATTACTAGAGGCTACTAGAACTTTATAATAAAGGTATAATTAAGTAAGTAGTTAAATCTGCCTAAAGGCTTTAGCAGAAGGAATATAAGTATACGCTAATTAATAGTGATAAGAATTAGCTAATTAACCTAGATTTTATTATAAACACCTATACGTAATGGAAGTATCCAGATTAACTTAAGTGGGCCTCTATAGAGGATAAATTCGAACGGTTTATTACTATAAGTATACCTTCTCTTTCTAATGTTATTTATTCTAATTATCTAGTAGGTAAAGCCTCCAATATCCTTTCTATACTAGCTATATTAGCTAAAGCAGAACATATAAGGTAAGGATGTAGATAGGGAGTCCAATGATAGAACAATAGGTGTATTGTATAGACAGAGACGAATCCTTAAGGGAAAAGGAGGAGTCTGTGTGCGAGGTAGAAAGGGTTTTCCCTAGGTATGTATAGAGCACGTACCTTATAGGCGAGTCATCCCTAGGTTGCCCTAGGGTTGCCTATACCTTGCGGCTATATAACTATCTACTTAGGTTTTACCTGACAATGCCCCCCCCTTTAAAAAGGGTTGTCCCCGATCCTTTATATACTTAAGCCTTAATAAAACCCCATAAAAAACCTTAGTAAGGAAAAAATTTGGAGGGGAAAGAGCGTCTTGATTTTGCGTATAGAGAGATAGGTAGTATATATACGCGGCGCGAAGATATTAAGGAACTTTAACTGGTGGCTAAAGTTGTCTAATTAGTTAGATTAGCCTTGCTAAGACTCCCCCGCATTTAACTAAGCTAGTAGCGATTTTATATACCTAGTATAGAAAATCCTAATTAGTCCATTTAATAGGTAAAGCTAGTAGAGCTTAATACTGTTGCCTAAATTTAGTAGACCAGAAATATTCCAAAGCTTATTTATATAGGTAGGTCGCTAGTACCTCGCGAGTAGGTTATAGGTTATTTATATACAGCCAGATTTGTAGACGGTAAGGCTATATACCTATTAAATCCGCTACTAACCCTGCTTTAGCCTTATGCTATACCGGCGTAGCGCCGTATATACTTTGTGGGTAGGTTATAGGTTATTTATATATAGCTAGATTAGGACGGTAAGGCTATATACCTATTAGATCCGCCACTAACCCATATTTTAGCCTTATGCGTTATTTACGTAGTATATACGTGGAATAGTATAAGTTATTAGTATAGGTTACTACTAGTGGGTCACTAGTAGGTTATAAACTCTAGTTAAATAAACCCTAGTTATAAACGGGCCTGTTCTCTAATATATAAATAATCTGCTTAGCTGGTATAGAGTAACAGACTAGGTCTAGGAAGGGTGCTTTCTAAATTAAGCTTTATTGCCAGTATACGCCGTGGCCTCGCCTGTAAATTATAGCAATTGTTACTTATTCTTTAATCCCTTTAAACGTCCTCTGTTCCGCTTTAATATAGGTTATATTTTAATAGCGGCGCTTACTTTTCGCCTACGCTTTGGCTATAAGGCTAGGGTATTTCGCTTACGGTACTTATCTAGTAGTTATTATCAATTCTTAAGTTCTGTCTTATATTTCCATTTGTTATACTTATTTAGCCATCCTAGCTATTTAATAAGGTACTATGGTTGTTTAGCACGATCTTAGTAGGCGATAATTGCTTCTACTTCCTAGCTGCCTTCCTTAAGCTCTTTTACTGCTAGGGGTTAAAACCTAGGGCGTGACCTATAAGGCTCTAGTAGGGAGATATAAAAGACTAGGTAGAGCTGTGCTATAGTAGGTAGAAGCTCTAGCTTATATACTTGCTGCCCTACACGCTTTAGGATCTAAAATGGTCCTATAAACTTGTAGTTAAGCTTTTTATATAGACGTTTCGTGCGGATGTTCTTGGAAGAGAGTAGGACTTATTTACTAACGGCGAAATGCTTAGCCAGATGGTGACGATTGTAGTATTTTACCTAAAGCTATTAGGCGTGCATTATTGACGCCGCCGCTGCCTTATGTGTAAGGCGTAGGCGTTATAGATACGTCTCTATAAGTTTAACATTTGTTAACTATAATGGGACTAGCCTAGTTATAGTAGGAATGTCTTAGTAAAACACTCGACAGATAAATTCCGACGCTTTGACCGAATTCTGCTAGCTTGATTAACTTTTACTAAAGTCCATTAAAGACCGCGTGCGTATATGCGCACGCATCGACTACTAAGCCCCTAACTATTTAATTATATAATTCTCTTGTTATTCCCTTCTCTTTTTTACGTAACGTCTTATTCTTAGCGAGAGCTATATACCCTTAGATTTAGATAAAATTTATATTATTCCTTTAAATCTTCCCTAAAGTCTCTCCGCGCCCTTTTATTACGTTATATTAATACTAATACCCTTAAAATAGTAAATAAACTTAAATCCGCCACGTTAACTATTATAGCCCTAGTTAGGGAATAAATAACAATAATATAACAGTTCTTTATAGATGCCTTGGCCTAGTAATAAACTATACTAAAAGCTTAGTATTAGTAATTAATTAAAGCAATATATATAAGAACTTTATAACGCTAAAGTACTCGCGCTAGAGACCCTAATAGTAACACCTGTAAATGAAATTAAAATAACTATATATAAACCTAACCCACCGAATATAAACCCTAAATTAGTACTAATAGCTTAATCTATACCTATAATAAACCTAGTACCTACCGCGTTAGGAAAAAATTTACTAGCATTTAGCGAGCACCTCGCTACACTTCGCCGCACTTCGCCGCATTAAAAATAGACCATAGGCATTAAGCAGCATCTAGACAGCTATATATTATATATTATAAAAAAAAAATTTATATTTAGATAGCACATTAGATATAGTATATTATGTAATTTTTTATATATATTACTTATAAATTACAGAAGTTATTTAACTTTTAATAAAGTATAAAATTTTTTTTTGCATTTTTTCAATATTTTATTAAAAGTTAAATAACTTCTGTAATTTATAAGTAATGTATATAAAAATTACATAATATACTATATCTAATACGCTATCTAAATATAAATTTTTTTTTATAATATATAATATATAGCTGTCTAGATACTACTTAATGCCTATGGTCTGTTTTTAATGCGGCGAAGTGCGGCGAAGTGCAGTGAGGTGCTCGCTAAATGCTAGTAAATTTTTTCCTAACGCGCGAAATCTAAAAGGCTTCTTAACCCTCTAATATTTAATAGAAATTAAAATAACCTACATCCCTTTATAACTAAGCTCCGTTTTAAACTTTTAGTAAACTATAACCGATACCCTACTAAAGCTAGCAAGATTAGCTATAGAATGTCTTATTTAAGTAAAGACGCTGTATAAACTATGGACCTATTCTTCTATAATAGCACCTTCGTTAATTTTAAAATCTTTATCTCTTTATTAGAATAAATATATAATAATACTAGCTGCGAATATATAGCTGTTACTAAACTTAAAAACCTATAATAATGGAACCAAGACTTTACTAGCTTCTTTTTAGAATTTTTAGGCCTTATTAGTAAACTAGATTAAAATAAAGCCGCTAGAGTTACTACTCTCTGTTAAGCTATCTCGGATAAAATTAGAGTATAGTTAGTAGGTAGAGAACTGCTAAAAAACTTACCTAAATTTGCTATAATATATTAATGAATTAATAAAGACCTCTAATATAATAAGTAGACCCGTTCTCTAAAGCCAACTACACCTTATATTTAAAACTCTATAAAACCAATATATACCCTAAAGCGCGATCCGTCTTTAAGACCTAAAAGCCCTATATATAACCCTATAGACCTTAACGCCACTTAATCCTATATACCCTTAGGAACCAATAAATAAAGAATATAAGCCGTAAATAGAGAATGTTTTATGTAACGGAACCTTATAGCAAGAACTACAATAGGTTCGTTAATGGGCTAGGTGTGTAGAAAATGCAAATATAAAAGTCAACAACGTAATAATAACTGGTGGAGTGGTTGCCTAATATATTAACTCTAATTATATTCTAAGAATTACTATAAGGAAGGAACTATCTAGGTAGGGACTAAGGGTCCTTAAATACACAACCGTACTCTTATAAAATCCTTTTTGTATATAATGTACGTCTTATATATAAGGTATATAAGTTCCTCTTGTTCCTCTTGTTTAATACGTAGCATATTATATAACCTTGGTTACTATTTCTTGTTATATAGTTCTATCGGCTCCATTCTAGACCGTGCCTAAATTAACTAACTAGCTTCTTTCGTCTCTTCTCTAAGTAGTCGTAATATTGTACTTAAAGCGTCCGTAATACTATCTCCCTCCTCTTTATCTTTGTCCTTAAAGATTTAAAATATCTCTAAGTTGTTTACTAAAGGTGTAATGTCCGTTTAATTAATTTGGTTAATATTATTGCTTATTATACCTAAAGCAATTTCTTCTTTATACGCCCAACGTCGTGCTCGCACTATTGCTGCAATATTATCTCTTGGTGAGATTATACCGTCTCTATATTCTTGTTATTTAAAAAAGGGGTTAGTTTATATTGCGTTGGCAAACCCATCTTTATAACAACCGTCCTTTTACTTAGAGTGTACTAAAGTGAATATTTATTTATCCTATGACGTTCGCTCTACTTTTAATGCTAAATATACGCGACCTATTACTCTTAATAGTCGTCTAGTTCCCTAATTAATTTATCTTAAGGTTTTGTGTTTAATCTACTGCTATATGGCTAGATAGTGAACTGTTATAAGCCCTTGCTAAGTTAGAACGTTCTTATAATACGGAATAGAAGGCCTTAGATACTTAAATTACGGCATCTGCTTGTCTGCTTTATCTTAAGAAGGTTTATAAGAAGGTTTATTTTAAGAAGTAGAAACTTATAGAATAAGGTTTATAGAAACTAGGTAATAAAAGAACGGATTCTCCTTTAATAGAGAAGGAAATAGATCTAAGTAGTTCGGCAACTACTCTTCTTGGGTTCCCCTTAGGTAACTTATTCTTTAGCGATCCTTTTTTTATTAATGCTGCCTAACCTAATCTTCTCTGATACTTCTATACCTTTCTTATAGCGTTCTTTAAATTCTCTAGTAGCTCCTAGGTAGTCTTAGTGTAGCCTATCCACTTAACCTTATACTATGTTTCGTTATCGATGTCCTTATAATTAATGATCTTTAATACTTGCTATTTATCTTCTTCTTATCCTTTATATGTGTCTGCTTTATAAACTGGTGGCTTAATATTCCTATATGCTGGCTCTAGTATTATAATATGCTGTATAGGGTAGATCTTTATTTTAGCTGGTAGGTTTAACTTAAATATAACTGGTGAAATTCTTTATATAATTTTAAAAGGTCCTAGCCTAATGTAGTCCAATTTCTTGCTTAGTCGTTGACTCTTAAAATTTTTGTGTAGTAGCTACACTTTATTTCCCTCTTTAAGATCTAGTCCCTTAGATCTCTTAGTATTATAGTACTTTTTTATTCTTTTTTATACTTTCTTTACTAATTCTATAAGGTCTGTATAAAGATTCATTAATATCTTTATTCTCTTTTTAGCTGTACTACTTGTTTTTTTTACTTACCGTAGTAATAATAATGTTCTTAGCTTGTATCTATAATTTGCCTTAAATAGTAATATGCCTATTTCTTCTTAAGGTGTTGCATTATATATAAACTATATAACTAGTAATAGTAATACCCAATTATTCTATATATAATTGATATAATGCCTTAGGTATTATTCTAGCGTCTAATTTAACCTTTCCGTTTAACCGTCTGTCTGCGGATAATATACGGTGGAAGTTACTGCTTAAACTCCTTACTCCGCTAAGAATACTTTCTAAAATGCTGCTATAAATCTTGGATCTCTATCTAATATAATCTTGCTTAGTGCTCTATATCTTATAAACACTTCTTTAATATAGATTCTAGCGANATCTTCCGCTGAGATTTCTTCTGTATANGCTATAAAGTATCCCCACTTTATAAGCTTATCNACTATNACTAAAATNNNGTTATAATCTTGTCCGGTAATAGGATTTTTTAATTTTAGCAACTTAATAATAAAGTCCTATAATATAACCTCCTATAGTCTTTTTAGTATTTTAATAGGTTATAGCCCTTTATATAGCTTATGCCTTGTCAGTTTATTCCTTTAACAATTTAGATATTCTTTTATAACTTTTCTAGCTATCCTCTAGATTCCGTTAATAATATACTCCTCCTAGAGTCTTAACACTAAGCCTATAGCTCTATTGTGTCCTTAGGTTAGTCCCTTGTAGAAGTCCTTTATAAACTACTCTACTATACTTCTTAGGATATACTTTACTTCTTAGTTTTCGTATATATCCGTCTATAGATCTTCTAGCTATACTTTTAGAATTCTTTATACCTAAAAGCTTTTTGGTGTCTTGTAGACTTTCTCTAGTTTATTATCTTCTTAAGTTGCTATAATTTTTGGATAATTATACCTAATTAATCCGTCTATATCTTTTTATAATAAAGCCCCTAATAGCTTTTCCTTATTTTATAGTTTAGCTTTATGGCTCAGAGCATCTGCCTGTATATTATCTGTACCTTTAGTATATTAAATCTTAAAATAGTATTCCGTAAGCATCTCTACCTATCTAACCTATCTTTAATTAAGTTCCTTTGTTNTTAGGAATCCTNTTANGTTCTTATAATCCGTCTTAACTATAAATGGTTTCTCTATGCCTTATAAGAATGCTCTCTATTTTTTTAAAGCTGTAACTATACCTAATAACTCCTTGTTATAGATGTTATAGTTTAACTCCGGTAGTATTATCTTTTAACTATAGTATACCACTAGGTGCTATCTATCTTAATACCTTTATATAAAGCACGCCCCTAGTATATAGTCTGATATATTTATTTCTATAACTATCTCTAGTCCTAGTTAATAGATTTTAAGAACTGGCTCCTGGGTGAATAACTCTTTAACTTTCTTAAAGAGTTTTCTTTACTCCTCCCCCTATACCTATAGTTCTTCTTTCTTTATTAACCGCGTAAATAGCTTAATATCCTTTAACTACTGCGCTATAAACCTTCTATAGTAATTATAAAACCCTAGGAATAATCTTAACTATATAACGTTCTCTAGTTCCTACTAATTTACTATAGCCTCGATCTTCTTTAAATCTATACTAAATTAGCCTAGTTTAATAATAAATCTAACAAAATTAGTTTCCTAGTAAAGAACTTGCATTTCTTAATTACTACTAGTATCTATTCTTCTTATAGTTTCTTTAAGACCTATTTAATATATTCCCCGTGTTCTTCCTTAGTTATTAAGTATATAATAATATTATTAAGATATACTATAATAAATTTATTTAAGTATTCTCCTAATATATTGTTAATACGCTTCTAGAACGTTACTAGTACGTTTATAAGCCCGAATTATATAACTAATGGTTTATATAATCCTTCCTTTAACCTAAAGGCTACTTTTTATTTATCGCCTTCTTTAATCCTAATCTAATAGTACGCCTATCTTAAATCTATCTTTATAAAGATTTGCGTATTACCTATTCTATCTTAGATTTCGCTAATTAAGGGTAAAAGATACCTATCCTTCCTAGTAATGCTGTTTAACTATCTATAGTTAATATACAGCCTTAGTTTGCCATTCTTCTTTAGTATAAATAGTACTAGATAACCCGCTAATAACTACAATGGTCTAATATATCCTTTTTATAGATTTTCCTAGATAAACTCTTTTAACGCTCTACCTTCTTCTTTAGTAAGCTTGTAGATTAAAAAGAACTTTAAACTTATTCCTAGTTTTAACTCTATTTTATAGTCCTATACTATATATTCTAACAGCTTTTTACTTTCCGGTGACTATAGTTTCTTACTGTACTTATAGTATCTCTTTAGTATATAGCTTAGTCCTTTTTCTATTTCTTTATAGGTTGCTCCTACTTAGTACTATACTAACTTAGCTTGTTATTATATCTTATAGCATTAAGTATCTCTAATATTAACCTAACTTATAATCTAATTAATCCTTAGATTATATTTTTGTAACTAAGGTATACCTAATACTGCCTTGTCCTGTCCTAACGGTAGGATATTAAAAGATATCTTAATTTGTCTCCCTTTAATAGTTATCTAAATAGGTCCTGTTTTAAGATTAATAATCCCTCCTTTATAGGTTATTAGATCTCCTAAAATTATAACTAATAGGTAAAATTACTCCTTTTATCTATAAGGTAGTCCTATTTTCTTAACTACTACTAGTAAAATATAGTTTCGCGTTGCTTTACTATCTATTAGCGCTTTAAACTGCTAATCTTACTAATTAATTTATAAATTTAGGTATCATCCTTAAATTCCTTTAAGGGTCTAAGGCTCTACTACTGGCTCCCTCTAGTCCTATGGGCCTCTACTTTTCCTAACTATTAGCTACTTAATTTTAGTGCACTTAGCTCGCTCTTTAGCTAATATCTAGTTTACTTTTTATCTTTAATATACTATAGATATGTATTTTCTAGGCATTTTTACTACTATTGTCTGTTTAAGTATTCTTCCGTAAGGAATCTTCCTAGTTAAAGTACTAAACTTCCTTCCTCTTAGACCTTTATTAGATGCCATCTATATATATATTTAGCATTTTTATACTATTACTCGTCCGTTATCTAGTATATCCTTATAGGGTATTTCCAATTCTTCTCTTTCGGATTCTTATGTATTTTGTATATATTGTCTATATACGCAATCTATAATATTATATAGTATGCTAGGTGCTTTAGGTTAACTCTTAGCTTATCTTTATCCCTAAGTTTAAACCTTTATTATGCTAATCTAAATGTTGTAACTTTATTTATAGGTACTAAAATATATCTCTTACTTTTCTAGTCCTCTAAACATTCCTTTAGATTCTTTAATATTATAATTAAGGCTCCTTTAATATGCGTTATAGCCTTCTCTATAATTAGGTGGTCCTAGATAACTTTTTTATCCAACTATATATAGAAATCTTCCTATTTGTTAGTATGTTTTTGCCTATACTACTTTTAATATAGCTGCTGGAGTGTATATAGTCTATCTATAAGGAAATATTTCTTTATTACTATATTGTGATAGCCTTTAATATGTCGTTTCTTAAACCTAGTAGGAATCCCTAAATCCTCTTCTTGTTCCAGTTTAGTAAGCTACTTAGCTCTTAGTATACCTACTCTTAGCTTATTAGTGATTTTTTATACTAGTGCTCTATCCTTTATATATCCCAATATGCTAAATCTTCTATCTAGTTTCTGTTCTTACTACGCGATAATTCTTTGCCTAAATTCTTTTATGGTTTCTTTTGGTTTGCGCCTTGCGCTTTAATCCTTAAAGTTATCTTACTTCTTAATCCTAATATTGGCTTTTTAATCTTTAGTCCAAACACTTTATTTAACTAGTAAATCCTCTAGGTTTATATATTCGTTTCTTAGTCTAATTATTACTTATGCCGCAGATTCTCTAATCTGTAAAGAAGCTCCTAGCCTCTTATCTATGGGTATTCTAATTTATACCCCAAATTTTTAACCCCTTAGGTTCTTTAATCCTAAGCTTACTTCTAACTTAAGCTTAGCCCTTACCTTAGTCTAACTAGGCTTAACTAGTGTCCTTATCTTATCTTAAGAGTCCTAGATCTTACTTATCTCGTCTTAAGAATCTTATGCCGTTGGGAATTCTTATCCCAAGCTTATTTGTATATCTTTAAACTAAGCCGCTGCTCTACTCTATTGGTTTCTGTCTATTATAGGTCCTTAAGCTTACCTTATCTCATCTTAAGAATTTTAGTCGTCTCTTATCTTATCTTAAGAATCTTAAGCCTTTAGCCTTTTGCCTTTATTAAGTGCTAAAGTAGTTCGCTGTTTTACTTCTCTTATATCTCGTAAAGCGATAAATATTATGTCTAGTGGGGTTTTAATCCCTACTAATATTCCTTATTTTATAATAGAATTATCCTCTACCTCTAGTATAATATTTCTAAGGTCTACTTACTCCTAGTAAGCGGCCCTTATTACCTTATTATTACAGAATATTTCGCCTAGGTTAAATTTATTGTCCTTAATATCTAATCTGCAAACTGGTTTATTAGTTCCTCTATATCTTATAGGTACTAGCTCTTATAGCTAATAGCTTACGCCATACTTAGCGTCTTTATAAATTTGGTATACGTTATTATAATAAAACGCAAAACTTCTAATTAAACATTCTTTTGTTCCTCGCAGTATATTATTATCCCTTTATACGTATATATCGTCTACTAGTCTTATACCCTTTACTATATAGTAACTCTACCCACTTTTATAGTCTCTAACGTAATGACCCTATTTTCCGTAATTTATATAAGCTCCTTTTTTAAACTATTTCTCTTATTATAGAGTCCGCCTAAATATCTTCTACTATTAAGATCCCTAATTTGGCCTCTGCTCCTTAGACCTTTAATTACTTAATCTTTATCCTTTAGGTTTCTATAGTTTGCTCTATCTCTTATAGGCTTCTTTAGTACTACTTAGGTCCATTAGCTCTGCGCTATACTATAGTTTCTAACTTAGCTTTTATTATTGCGTACTTTGCGCCTTATATAACTATAAAACTCTATTTTAGCCTTTCTTAGCCTATTCCCTTTAGTAGATCTAATTATTAATCTTAATCGCTTAATTTATTAGTTCCCTTAGGGTGTCCGCATCTTTTATTAGGATAATTGCGTCCTAGACTTTAGCCTTAAGTCCCTATTTATACTATACTATAAGCGCCCTATTATTCCACTCTATTTATATTACTAGTATCTAGAACTATATTATATACTTAATTGCTAAAGTTCGTTATATAAGGTTCTAGAGTTTTCTTTCTACTATAGTTGTTTCTTCTAGGTCTCTAAATATCTGCGTAAGTTATTCTATAAATCCTTTTTAACTTAAGAACATAAACCGCACGTCTTAGTTAGTGGTTGTTATTCCGTTTACCTATATCTCCGTAAAGTAAGATTTAAACTACTTAAGTGCTTTTCTTAATAAGAATAGTCCTGTATAGGCTATCCGATCCATAGGTATAGGTAACTTTACTTCCTCCTATAAGACCTTAAAGTGTATCTACGTAAGGAATCCTTTAAGCTTTAACCTCTTTCCTATAAATCTCTTAATTAATAGTAGCTTAATCTTTACTACTTTTATCCTATTAAGTCTTTCTTCTAATACTATATTATTGGCTGTTAGCTAATTAACTATTTCCTATAGCTGTCTGACTGTTATAGGTTGCTATAAGTTAGTATCCGCTATACTAGTATTACCTCCTATCCTTAAAGTAGTTGCTGCCGTTAATGGCGTTATAGTGGCTGCTTTTAGTGGTATATTATTTAACTTCTTATATTAATACTGTAATTAGGTAGTAATTGTGTAACGGAACCTTATAGTAAGAACTATAATAGGTTTGTTAATAGGCTAGGTGTATAAGAAATGTAAGTATAAAAGTTAACAACGTAATAATAACTAGTGGAGTGGTTGCCTAATAGATTAACTCTAATTATATTTTAAGAATTACTATAAGGAAGGAACTATCTAGGTAGGGACTAAGGGTCCTTAAATATATAACCATACTCCTATAAAATCCTTTTTATATATAATGTACGTCTTATATATAAGGTATATAAGTTCCTCTCGTTCCTCTTATTTAATACGTAGCATATTATATAACCTTGGTTACCATTCCTCGTTATATAGTTCTATCGGCTCCATTCCGGACCGTGCCTAAATTAACTAACTAGCTTCTTTCGTCTCTTCTTTAAGTAGTTATAACATCGTACTTAAAGCGTTTGTAACATTTTAGATATAGAAAAAAGGGTTATATTTAAAGGGATTACTAAACTTACCCTTTTAAAAAAAGTCCGCTATAGCTCCTCTCTGTCCTTAAGTCGCACTTATTCTATAAATTATACTTAGTTACTATAAAGTATCTTACCTTTAGTTAATTCGGAAAACGAATTATCTTAGGGCTAAGTCGCGCCTTAAGATAAGAAGTGGAAGAGTATAAGTGTCTAGGCTCTTTTAGCGCTAATATATAATATAACTCCCTTAATATACTTAGCGAAATTTAAATACTTAGAAAATAAAAGGAAGTATAAATCCTTATAGATAGCGGAGCTACTAGTATAGGCTTTATTAATACGAACTACGTAAAAACTTAATAAGCCCTAAGGCCTATAAGGCTTTAATAGCAAGCCTTTAATATATAGCGAACTAACGCATTACGCTCTTATAAAGATGCGAATAGGCGAATACCTTAAATATATTTCCCTATTTATAACACCCTTAAAGTATTATAAGGTAATACTTAGATACGGATAGCTAAAATAATATAACCCTTTAATTAGCTAGGTTAAAGAAACACTAAAATTTTTATATAACTTACTGCTAAAGTTATTACTTAAAATATAACTTACCCTACAAATATACACACGACTATTTAAATTTAATACAATATAAATTACCCTTGCTATAAACCCTAAACCAATATAAGAAAGTTACGACTGCTAATTATAGTAAAGAATGCGAAGATAATATATTAAAACCCCTTAAAATTTATATAATATAAGCCGTACCCTTTTATTTGTTAGTAAGAAAACAAGACTATAAGATCTTTACTATAACACTAGAAGATATTAAGAAGGCGTTATGTTGGGAATAAGGCAATTTGCTATTACGTGCGGTAAATTGCCGTCACGTGAGGCAACTTGTCGTTACGTGCTGTCGCGGCACTAGCGTGGTGAGGAACCTTAAGTTCCTTACCCTCCCCTATCTAGATTAACAAGCTTTTCCATTACTGTATCTACTCGAGTAGTATTAGTGATTTACCCTATATTACTAACACTGATTAGTAGTTAAATATATAGTAAACTATAGAGCAGCTAGGTTATTAATAGAAGAGACAGTCTTATATAGGGGTGCTATATACGCTTATATAGAATGGATTCCAGCGATATTATACTACCTTAAACTTACGGAAAACTAGTAATAGAAGTGTTATTAAGTACTAAAAGATACTAAGTTGCGTCTATTACGCAGAACAACTATATTTACGAAGATTTAGTCAAGTACTTTAGGTTAGAAGTATCACTAAACCTAAGGTCCTAAGTTAACGTCCGAAACGCGTTAACTATATCTTAAATTACCTACCTTTTAATAGTAAACCTATAAGATTCTATAAAACCGAAAATCCCACCTACCTTTAACGTATGACACCCCGTTAATTCTACTTCTATTATAGCGTTAACCTACCTAAAGAAGTATAAGAACGACATTAACCCAGAGATATAAAATAAAGACATTAACCCTATAAACGCCAAGCAATAGGACCTAAATAGATTCCTATTACACTGTATAGTATACTATAAAGACAGCGAATATAACGATACTATACTATAGTACTATATAAAGGAGGACTTTATTAAATGGATAAAGGAAATATAGGTTCTTATAAATAAGGATATCGTATAGGACTTCTATAACTTCCTTTAAGAGTATAGAGTATTTGTCTCTATAAATAGAGGTATTATTAAAGACAATATTTAGGAGCAAGTTATAAACGTAAAAAAAGAGTATAAATAAACTTTATAAGAGATCAAGCACTAAATACGTACTATAAGGAAGCTTAACTTACGCTAGAACCTAAGCAATACACCACTAGAAACGCTCCTACCTCTATCTTTAACTCCCCTATACTAATTAATTTAACCTATAACCTTAATTAATAACCCCTAGCAAATATAAGATCCTCTTACTCCGCGATCTAATAACCTTTAAACTCCGTTAACCGGATCTACATTACTATCGCAGCCTATAATATAAACCCCACCCTTTTAATCTCTAATATAATCTTAATATAGCTAAATACCAATTAAAGGTATCTTAAAGTCGCTTACAGAGCTTATAAAGCTCTATTTAGACTAAAAGAAGAAGTTTAGCGGGGAACTGTATAATATCCTTAATTTAAAGCTGCGTATCTTCTATAACTATTACTAGAAGGTTAGACTAGAACCTAACCAATACTATAACGCCTATTCCGTTATACTTAAGGGCCGTACTAGTACCTTCTATTATAACCGTTTAACAGGAAAAGGGTATAATTTTAACTGTATAATATATAAAACAAGATACCACTTTAAAATAGAAGAGAATAAGCAGCAGTATATATCGAAGTAGAGAGAGACTACCTTTTTAAGAATTATTGCTGCAAACCCAGATGTCTCTTAGCTTAATTATCTTTAAAAGCTCTTTAATTAACTTTAGATAATTCAGTGTGGTTTATCCAAATTATATTAAAAGGACTTCAGCCTACGCGATTAAGTTATTAGCGCATATTAAGGTGTTAAAAAATATAACCTTACTCTTTTTAACCCCGCGGGTACTTATAAAGGAGTATATACTTAGTTAAAATCATCTATTAGCACCGCTCTACGCTCTTAAGAAGTATAGTAATTTAACACCTAACCCTAACCTACTTTAATCAACCCAGCCGACTAACACGATTACAACTAGACTAATTAAACATACAGTAGCCGCGGTAGGGAATACGGCAAAGGGTATAATTAACGTTAACTATAAGGTAATTATGGAGGTCCATTTCGGAGCGATTGTTAGAAGAAGTGCTATATTTATAAGAAGCCAAATTACTAGTTAACTAGGCACCCCCTTAATAGATAAAAGAAGGCATATAATAAGTTCCGCTAGAGCGCATAAAACGTTAGAAATTATAAGGTTATTATAGCCTACTTTTAAAGCTTTCTAGTGTCACGGAGTAAGTATAAGCGGCGATAATATATAGTAAGGTAGATATTATTAAGCTATATACATAAACTGTATAAGGAGGTTAAGACGTTGCGTAAGGAAAGAAGGTAGGAAAACGGGAAGAAAGGGTATATGTCTTTAACTTGGTTGCTTAGTTAATATATATATAGGGTAGAATAGGGTTTAGGTTATAGTTCTAGCAGAACTTAGCAGAATTTAGTAGAACTTGGCAGAATATAGCAGAATGCCGTAGATTGCCGTTAGATTGCTATTAGATTGCCGTTAGATTACCATTTCGCGGTTAGTCTTTAATTGCTAAGTTGGTGGAAATAGGTGGATATATACAAGGTGTTACGAGGGTGTCCTATAACAGTACCCCCCCTTTAAACTTAAGCTTCTGCGAGATAGGGCTGTAGTAGTTCTAGGTGGAGTTCGTAAAAGTCTTCTGCGGCTTATGTAAGTCCTATAGAGTTAATAGGTTCCCATAAGGACTTGGTAAAGCCTTTCCATTTTATAAGATATATATATTAGCGTTTCCGTTTATTATACTTAATATTATTAATTCTTTTAATAAAGTACTTATTCTTACCATCTACTTTAACTGGTGGGGGAGGGTCCTATATCTATCTAGGCAGGGCGTTTAATACGGGGGCAGTAGGATAAAGGACTGACGTATAGAATATAGGGTGGATTTTAACCGTATCAGGGAGCTTTAATTAGTAGGAGTAAAAGGAGACGACCTTCTTAACCTTATAAGGGCCAGCGTTCTTCCAATTAAGTTTCTTAGTAGGTTGTTTTATGTTTAGATTTTTTATATTTAGCCAGATAAAGTTACCAATTTAGTAGGCCGGTGCTGGGGTTTGTTTCTTATTCGCTGCGGCTTTATAGACAGATTGGGCCCATATTATTTTATTAGTAAAAAACTATTATAGTTCCTCTATCTTTTTTATAAATTTATTTACTTCTATAACTTATAAGGCTTAATAAGCGGGGCGAGGAACGTTACTAAAGGGTTTAAAACCTATTTATAGATGCTAGCCGTAGTTAGCCAGGAACGGGGAGACCTTTGTGGTTTCTAAAACGGAATTATTTGCTATAAACTTGGTAAATACAAGCCAGTTAATCCAGTTATCTTATAAGTATAACGTATATATCTAAATATACTGCTCCATTATAGCATTTATATATTCTATTTAACTATTCGTTTCTAGGTAGTATACCGTAGACAATAGTGCTTTAATGTGGAGTTAGGTAGTTAGTTCTTCCTAAAATATAGAGATAAACTGGCTACCTCTATTAGAGATAATTGTTTTAGGGAGTCTATGGAGTTTCTATATGTAATCTAGGAATAGTTAGGCGACGACAGGTGTTAATATATCGGGGTAGGCAATTAAGTGTCTTATTTTGGATAGTTAGTCTATAACTACTATAATATTCATACAGCCTTTACTTACGGGGAGATTAACAACGAAGTTGATTAAGATGTTTTTCCATCTTCGGTTTAAAGCAGGTAATAGCTTTAGAAGGCCATTATACGTCTTATGCAAAGTTTTAGCTCACCGGCAGATATAGCAGCTAGAGATATACCTTTGTGTTATATTGTGTATATTCGGCTAATAATATTCTCGTTAGAGCAGTTCTAGGGTTTTTCCTTAGCCTAGGTGGCTGGCTACTAATAGATTATATACGTGTTTAAGGAGCTTAAGCTTAAGCTTATTATAATTAGGGATAATTAGACGGTTCTGGTAATATAGGTAGTTTCCGCAGGCTTTGTATTTACTTAGAGAAATCTTTCTAAAGCGTTTAATACTATCTTACATTAGTTTAAGCGTCTCTTAGATAAACTCGTTATTTGGGTATTTATTAACTATAATCTATTTAATCGATTAATTAGTTATTTCAAGGACGTATACCGTAAGATCTTTAGTAGGAGGGTTAAATAGTTTAGGGCGAAGTAGGGTCTAATTTCGGTAAGAGCGCGCTTTTTTTAGGGCTGGCGCGTTTTATAAGCGTCAGGTTAGGGCATTAGGCTTCTAACCTTAGACGCCTAGGCGGTACGTAATTAAGAATTAGAAGCATAACAGATATTCTAACCAGCAAGCCTAATAATGACTTAACTGTTTTATAGTCGTAAAGTACTATAGGTTCTTATAGTCGCTAAGGACCTTAATTAGAAATCCGGCGCCTTCTAGTTTGGGTCACTATTACTTAAAGTATCTAATAATAGCTAGCAATTCTTTATTATAGATCTTATAATTATATTCAGTAGGGCTTAGTCGCTTTAAGAAGTATGCTATAGGGTGCAATACTTCTTCTTCGTTGTATTAAGACAGAATGCCTCTAGTAACGTAATTAGATGAGTTGACTTCTACAACACTCATTCGTTCTGGGTTAAAGTGTTAGAGTATAGGTGCAGTAGTAAATATAACCTTTAGATACGCAAAGGCCTTCTTATATTCTTTGTTGAAGATAAAAGCTTTATCTTTTCGGGTTAGAGTAATGAGGGGTAAAACTAGGGCAGAGAAGTTATTAATAAACTGTTAGTAGAAGTTGGCAAATCCTATAAAGACTCTTACATCCTTAATATTCTTAGGTTCCTGCCAGTTTATAATTACTTTAACTTTCTTTAGGTCCATTTGTATACCGTTTATAGAAATAAGGAGTTTAAGGTATAGGACTTCCGTTTTATAAAACTCGCATTTATCTATATCTAATTGTAGACTAGCTCTATACAGGGCTTATAGGATAAGGTTAACGTGTTTCCAATATTTGGTTAGGTTATTACTATATATTAGGATGTCGTTAATATAAGCAGTATAGAAGATGTCCATGTAGGGACGTAGGGTGTTATTTACGTAATGTTAAAACAAACTCGGGGCATTTGTGAGGCTAAATAGCGTTACTAAATATTTAAATAATCTATACCGAGTACGGAATACAATAAGCTATTTATCTCCTTTTGCTATATGGAGGCGGTTAAATGCAGAGATAATATTAAGCTTCGTATAGTAGCGAGCCTTGCTTAGTCGGTTTAATGTCTCCTGTATTAACAGGATTGGATATTAATTCTTAACGGTAACGGCGTTAAGAGCTCGGTAGTCTACGCAAAAGCGTAGACCGCTGCCGGGTTTCTTAACAAAGATCACTAGTACGGCTATAGGCGACGAGCTTGCTCTAATAAATCCTTTGCTTAGGTTCTTATCTAGATACTTCTATAGTACTTAGAGTTTATTTTAGGACATTCTATATAGGGGTCTAAATCCAGGCTACTTTCCGTCTTTAAGTACAATCTTATAGTCGTACGATCGGTGTTCCGGTAGCTTATTAGCTTTCTTTCGTAAAAATGCCTCTAGGCGGTTATAGTACTCTACTAGTACCTTTGTAGCAGGGTTAGTGTACTTCTTTAGTACTAAGGCCTTCTCGATATTAGCTATAGTGACAGCAAAGATTATATATTTAGGTTTCTTAGTAAGTTATACTAATGGAGTAGCTCTAATTATGCGGATATCTAGAGTGCCGAGTTCGCTTGGATTGTCTATAGTTTCTTATTTAGGTTTAGGTTCGGTATTAGGTACGAAGTTAGTGTTAGATTTAGGTTCGGGTTCTTTAAGAATCCTTTTTATAGTAGAATACCAGTCCTTCTAGTATTTTTGTGTATTAAGCTTAAGCTTCTACTTAGCTTAGGGCAGTGTAGTGCTTAGTAATAGCTTATGGAATTTAGTGAAGTTTTCGGGTCCTTAGTGGATGTCGGTAGGATTCTTAGGTTAGTAGAATCTGGTAGATTCCTTAGGTACAGGGTAGACAGTCGTAGAAATTTTAGACTAGTAGATCCTAGTGGATTTTTTAGATTTTAGTTCTTAGTTTATTTCAGCCAGGTAGGTATTAAGACAAATGACTTAAGCTAGCTTATAGATAGAGACACAGAATTAAATAAGTAATCTGTTTTATTTAAGGTGGCTCTAAGAGCCCTAATATATATAAGAGAATTGACCCCCTATAGGGGTCCCTAGAGGGTGGTGTAACAAGACGATATTAGGCTAATACTGATATCTAACAGCCGTCGTCACAGGTCAATATTACCCATAGGTAAAGCTACCTCCGTAGCCAACACACCCCCTCAGCTCTGGCGTAGAGCGGCAGAGCTAGATTACTGGATTAGGTAGTCGTAATAGACGAGCTAGTAGTAAGCTTTGCTAAGCGTCAATTAACCAGATATCTAATATCGCGGAGCCCTACCACGTCAACGAATTTTTGATGATTTTGCTTTAATAGAGCTTTAGTTAGTCCATCTGCAACCATCTCGCTCGTTAGTACCCATTGTACGATAAAGCTTCCGTTTTGGACTTCTTAGCGAAGCCAGAATTAATAGATATCTACGTATCGGAGTTTTATAGATACCGTAGGGGTCTCTTTCGTCACAATCCGTACTAACTGCTAATTATCACAATTAATAATAACGTCCTGTTCTGGATCAAATCTAATGGCTTTAAAGATCCGAACTATATACTTGACCTCCCTACCAACGTGCAAGAGAGCTAGGAGTTCTGCCTCCATAGTAAACTTAGTAACTACCTTTTATCTAGTTACCTACCATACTATAGGCCCATTAAATAAGCTTATTAAGAAGCCCTATAAGCTCCGATATATTAGAGCATCGTCAGCAAAGCTAGCATTAGAAGCGGCTTTCAAAACCTAGTTTATCTTATACGGCGTAATAGTAGAGAACTCGAGAGCAAGGTATCTAGTATTATAGAAATAGGTAAGCAATCGGTTAATCTCCACAAGATAAGCTAGTAACGGATTTTATAAGAACTCAGCCAGCTTGCTAACTAAGAAAGCAATGTCTAGTTATATAGTAGATGCAGGATATGTTACAGAACCTACACAGCGTTAATATCCTTTTATCTAATTCAGCGTAGCTTCTCCCTCGTACGGTGTTAATTCCTAGCCCAATAGTAGTGTAGCTAATGGCTTTAAATACTCTAGGTAGTATATCAAGACTAGCTTCTTAAGATACTAATCTAGGCATAGCCAGAGCTTTCCCTTTAGTCGATCTCGCACGACACAAGTATTTAGGAATGACGTAAACTAAGGTATTTAGCGGATCTCAAATCAATCTTATAGCTGCTTTAAGATGTCCTCCATCTACTGTCAACAGTTCGGGTGTCCTATAATTAGGATGTCATCGATATAGAAGAATATAAAGATAGGTTTGGTAGGGTGTACATAGAGATATAGCTTATCCGGTACAGCTTTTAAACCCATACTTTACAGAGCAGCAGACATTTCTAAAAACCACAATTTTAGAGATTTCCGTAGTCTATACATTACCTTTCTTAGACGGAGAGAGAATCCAGGCGGTAGGTCTATACCCTTAGGGGGAATAAGGTAGACCTTATCGTCAACCAAGGCATTAACAAAGGCGTTAANGGCGTTAATCTGTATNACGTCNAGGTNNAAGCCGGCGATAAGAGNGNAGANTAGACGGAAGGTCCGATAGGCTGCCGTAATAGCTTTAACCTCCTCTTATAAGACTGCTTAAAGGTCTCCGCGGACAACCAGACGAGCTTTAAATCTCGTAATAAAGCCGTCCAAATCTTCCTTATACGTAAAGACCTACATAGTAGGAAGTCAATAAACCTTCTTAACTAGTCATACCTCGTCCCAGGTATGTTTTCCTATTAAGGCCTTTGTCTCGGTATAAGTAGCTACTTTAAACTCCGTAGCGTACCTATGATTAAGCATCTCTTTCCATGACTTTAGTAGCGGTAGAAAATCGTCTCGATATCCGTACGTCTTCATAGCAGCAGTATAGAAAGCGTAAGCCAATAGTATTATATCTAGATTGATAAGGTTATTGTTACCGTCATCAATTTAAACCGCAAAGGCTCGTCGTTATAAATCCTGATTTGGCATATCTTTCTTCTTTGCCATAGGCCGCTTTTCACGGCCAGAATGTCTCTTACCCCCTAATAATAAGCCTGCTGTCGTCTAAGGTTCGGAATAAGGTATAGGATCTACAAATAGTGGTTCGGTAACTTCAGGAGATAACTAAGTAGTAGATAATGTCTGTTGAGGCGCCGAAGACGTAGATGGTCTAGATAGTTCTAAAGTTAGCTCTAGGGTAGGTAGCTAATGGAGTTCTTCCGTTAAGATCTGAATGCTTTTTAACATAGGAGTAACGTCAATATTTGCTAAATGCGGCAGTCTTACATCTAGTTCATCATTAAAGTTCTCCATCCAGTCCTTACTGCCATCTTAAAGATTATCCAGTAAGTCCTAGACTTGCTAAAAACGGTCCTTTTAAGCCTACGAGATAATAAGGTGTTCTGGTTTTTCTAAAGACTAATATCTCTTTAACTTATTAATTCGTACATCACAAGATCGGATAATGCGGTTGGTAGTTAGTATCTATATCCTATAGATATTTAACGCTTCTATACTAACGAGATAACCTATTTAGGCTTATAGCTTAAACTTTGCCTTCCTAGGAATGCCGTATTTAATAAGTATATAGGTTAAAGATCCAGCTATACAAAGTTCTACTAGCTATGGCTTCCGTTTATATAGCATTTTAAATAGGGTCTTTTAGTCAATAGACTTAATAGGAGTTTAATTAAGTAGGAACACTGTAAGGAGCATAAACTCGGGCTATAGATCTACGGGTAACTTTGCTTTAATAACCGCAGTCCTTACTTATTTGGAAATGGCTCTCCCTAACCTCTTTATAGGTCCATTTTAAGCTAGGGTATATAGCGTCAATTGCTTAATAATACCTCTATTAAGCTATATAAGGTTCTTTACCCTAGCGCCTATACCTTACTTCTTATCTATATACCAAATGCGGATACCTTAAGTATCAAATTTCTTCACAAATGCTATTATTGATTTAAAGAGTAGGAGCAGTATCTCTTACTTATAGTTCTTAATAGGAAAAGCACGATGGTACTTTATATAGTTATACCAAAAGTAAGCTACATACTTATCTCTATTAAACCCATCTTCCTCTATAATAACATTAAAGTAAACACGTTTAAAAGGGTAGGTTCCTTTTACGGATATTCTATAAGATATCTACTATATTATCTTTTTAAGAACACATAGTTTATAAAGTGGTATACCGTATAGAGTCCTTCCTCTGTCCGTCTTGACCACTTTAACCCCGTCTGCCGTAGTCGGTAGATAATCCACTAACTCTATATCATAGTGTAGTAAGCGCTAATGCCATACTCTATTATATACTAAGGTCTTAAAGAACCTAGTAGAGGTAGCGTAGGCTATAGGAGTAGGTAGTAAGCAGGCAATGGCATTAATAAGGTAAAGACCTCCATATTCTATAAGGTTAGCAAATAGGCTTCCGTCATCCTTATAGCGTAGGTAGTTCGTAAATTAGTCTATAATTACTCCAACCCTATAAAGCTTTGCTGCGGATATTAGATTAGTATAAAAATACGAAGCGTAAGCTATATTCCTCAATATCAAATACCGAGTTAGACGTTATTCGCCCACCTTAATAGCCAAGCTAATATTACTATATCCATAGATTTCTGCTCTAGAATCTCTAGCTGTTGCTATAAACATGCATGGCTTAAGGTTACGGAAGTATCTAATATCGTTACAGAAGTGTGTGTCTGCTATAGTGTTATACCCCTAAGCGTTAATTAAAGACAGATCCGGATGTTCCTGCGATAATAACAATAAGTAAGATGTTGTTACAGCAGCCGCTATAGCTCGGGGCCTGTCTAGATCCTTAATCTTTTCAGCAAAAGCTAATAGAGACATCCTTAACTTAGGGCCTTCCCTCTTAATCTGCTTAACCCTTTTGTCATAATACTGCTTATTTATCGGGACCTTAAGCCATTCCTAATACCTCTATAAACACTTATCATTTAGTATAAAGTTCGGACCTTAAAGAGACTAAAATAGCTACTTACAATTCTTTAACTTATAGGGTAAACCACAAGTAAAGCACTTTGCCTTAGTTAATTAAGAAGGTACTAGGGTAATAGATATTATAGAATCTATAGCTGGCTGCCCTAAAAGTATAGCATAGGCGTTACGTCCCGTATTCAGATGCTTATAGAGGAGGTTAAATTCCTTAATCATTATTACCATTTTAAGCTTCTCTAACCTCTTTGCTACCTTTTAGATAAAAGTATAGTATAGAGCTAGACAGATCTCCTCACAGTCCTAAACAAAAGCTCGTATAACACTGCTCTCTATTGCCTCTATTAGCCCTTCCTTTAGCTCTTCGCCGTTCTATATAATGGTAATATAAAGCTAAAGCCATAATTCCAGAGTCTGGCGTTTAGGCCCTTATTTCCGTTTCTTAAGATCATCCAATACCATCTGCTATAGCGTAGCTTAAGATGGCTTTACTACCTTCTTCAGCTATCTTAAAACCAAATGTGGTGTGGTGAGATTCTTAAGATACCCCAAAAAGTTAGTGCCTACGGTAGTATATAAAAGTGCTGCAAACGTATAAAGCTTCTCTTCCCGCTTTAGGTAATCCTGTCGTTGGAGCTTATAGAGCTTAAAGAGCATTCTCTATATCTCTAGAGATTGCTAAGGTTGTTATCCTTAACTTAATAACCCAGGTGTAGCTGTTCTAGTAGATAATAGAGTTGCTGCTAAAGCTGCAGGAGCCGCTACTGGTGCTACAGGAGCTGCAGGATCCGCTGCTAGTGCTATAGGATCTGCAGGTGCTGCTACAGGTGCTATAGGAGCTGCTGCTATCGAAGGTATAGCTAGCTCATTGTTTTCTTTAATTTCGTTCTCCGTCTTATCTAGGTTAACATAGTCCCAGATCTTCGCAAAACTTGCTTCTTGGCGGATAAATTAAAACCATATAGGCCAGTCTTTCTGGGTTAGCAAAAGAGGGTTTGTAAAGTCCTTAGTTGCTATATTAGCTTTTATTTTAAGGTTACGTAAAGAGACGCGCTTACGCGTAAAGCACGCGATATTTTATAATAAACTATGCTCAAAGAGGCTTAGTGGTAGTTATCTAGCCACTAAGATCTCCCTGGTGCTCAGAAGGTTACTAGGCTTATAACTTTTAGCTAGGCAGGTATTAAGACAAATGACTTAAGCTAGCTTATAGGTAGAGACACAGAATTAAATAAGTGATCTGTTTTATTCAAGGTGGCTCTAAGAGCCCTAATATATATAAGAGAATTGACCCCCTATAGGGGTCCCTAGAGGGTGGTGTAACAAGACGATATTAGGCTAATACTGATGTCTAACAGCCGTCGTCACAGGTCAATATTACCCATAGGTAAAGCTACCTCCGTGGCCAACAGTTTAAGTAGCGAGTAATAAGGCACTTCTGCTTGCAACGGGAGGCGGTAAATAGAAACTTAAGGTTATCCTAATTAATAGTCACCTTATATAGCTTCATCTAGGGTTATTTAAGAATTACTGGGTGACCTAGGGTAGTAATAAAAAGCTTAATTAGTTCTTTATGGTTTAGGTATTAGAGTCTTAGGGCTACTATATAGGTAATACGGCCTAAGATAGTACGTTTGCCATTAAATCTAAATACGTTAATATGCCGGTTAAGGGGGGTTAGGGTAAAACTATTATTATACGCAAAGATCTTGTTAATAAATCCTATACCGCTAGCTCCTGTATTAATTAGGATTTAAGCGTTAGCCTATTAACCATTTTACTAAAGACGATAGTTAACGGTTATGCTATAATCCTAAGAGTTAGAGTTCGTGACATCTAAAGTATTTAATAAGATCCTAAGGCAGAGCCGTCCTAGAAAGCGACTTAACTCTAAAACGTGCCTTTTAGTGGTAAGCGGGAAGGGGTTCCTATAGAATATTAGTTATAGCTTCGCTCTTATAAGTAGTGCTTACTAGACACAGGGCTAGAACTAGGTAAAGATTAGGGGCGGTAACCGGAAGATTAATGCGGTAAATGGTTGCTAGTGTTAGCCGTTTATAAATTGTTTTGGGGTATAGGTAAGGGGACGAGACAGTATTTTAAGATATGGTCCTTACTTCCGCACTTAAAGTAAAGGCCTAGCTTAATGCGTCTTTCTCATTCAGGGGACCCTAGTGGGGCGTACTTTAGGGTTCCAGTGTTAATATCTATGGCGTTAGGGTGCTTAGGCTAAGATAATAACTTAGTAGACATTTATGGGGTTGCCGTATTATATTAGGGGGCGGACTTCAGTATTAGGCGTAGTATATCATTATACTATTTATTAACAACGTTTACGCAGGCATTAAGGGCTCCTGGTAGGTCTACGCCTATTAGGGAGGTTTTTAGTTTAGGGCTTAGAGATTTAATAAGGCTGTTAATTAGTGCGGAGTCGTTCTAGCCTGTTTCCCTTACGTAACGGTTAAATTTGGAGAAGTATACTAAGAAACTTTTTATTCCTTAAGCTATATAGTTTATCTTTCTCTAGATAGTAGCTTAGCGGTTTAGGTTACCGTATAAGGCTTTAAGAAGTATAACTAGGCTTTATACTAAGGTTGGCTAAAGAGGTTTAATAAGGTTAGCTGCCTCTCCTTCTAGTCAACTTAGGGCATAACAAAGTTAGTTAGCTTCGGTTGGGTAATAATTGGCGTTACCAGTTAGCTTATTTTTAAGCTAGCTTAGGAATAATTAGAGTTCTTATCGTTTATTAGTGAATACTAGGGGATCTAGTAGTTGTTCGGATCGTTTTAGTATAGTAGTTAGTTTAAGGTGGATAGTTGCTATAGGTTCGGGGCTCGCGTTCCGCGTATTCATCTCTAGAAATAGTGTTCGGTCTTAAGGCCCTAATATAGGCATCTTAAGTGTACGGATTTCTTCTTAAAGGTCCTTAATTAATCGCTAGTGTCGTACTTCTTGTTTAGCTTATTATTAATTTAAAGTAGCTTAGTTTTATACAAGGGCGTCTGTAAAAGACTTCTGTATTTCTACCAGTTGTTCTTAGAGTGCGGATATAATATTAGCGGCCGTTACAGAGGCTTTAGGGTCGTTTTGCATTTTAGAGGTGGTATATAAAGTTAACGCAACGTAGTGCCACGGAGTGAGTATAAGCGGCGATAATATATAGCAAGGTAGATATTATTAAGCTATATATATAAACTGTATAAGGAGGTTAAGACGTTACGTAAGGAAAGAAGGTAGGAAAACGGGAAGAAAGGGCATATATCTTTAACTTAGTTGCTTAGTTAATACGTATATAGGGCAGAATAGGGTTTAGGTTGTAGTCCTAGCAGAACTTGGTAAAATTTAGTGGAACTTGGCAGAATATGGCAGAATACCGTAGATTGCCGTTAGATTGCCATTTCGCGGTTAGTCTTTAATTGCTAAGTCGGTGGAAACAGGTGAACGTGTGTAAGGTGTCACGAGGGTGTCCCGTGACACCTAGTTTAATATAAAGGTGTAAAAGATCTTAAGGGTAAGGTTAATAAGGCTAAACAGCTACTTATAGATATAGAAATTAAGGACTACTTTCCCAACTAATACTTTACCGAGTATAGTAAGGTAAATAGCATATAAACCGTTGCTATCCTTAATAACTAATCTACGCTCCATTCTGTTATAAAGTTAGATATCTTTAATAAGCTAAGGGAGAGTTCCGTATTCTCCTTTAACGATAGATACTTAGCAAATATCTTCTATAGTATTATACCAGATACCAGAGCCGCAGGAGTATCTATAGCAGAAGAACCTTAAGTTTAAGCTCTTTAGCAGCTTAATGGCTCTATTTAAATCAACTAATTAACGGCAGGCCAATATACAATTTACTTTAGCAAGGGTACTACAATCTCTTTTGGTATAATTAAGGTCAAAACCCCATTAGGACGTATTACTTTCTACATTATCCCCATAAACACCCCGTTTCTATTCTACATCTAAAATATAGATAAATTAGGCGTTAAGCTTAATAACCTTAAGAATATACTCATTTAAGGAGATAATTAGATGCCCGTTATACGCAAGTAGGGTTACCCTTAGTTGCTCCTTTAATAGCCAGAAAGGAGCATTACTTAAAGCCACTTAACCAAGTTAGAGCTACGTTAACTACACCATTATTTTAGCTACCTATCCGTTCACTAACTACTTAGGGTTCTTTAGCGAGTAGGTTATAAGGTTAAGGTTAAGGCGATTAAGTATCTTATAAAGTACTATTATTACTACCAAATAAACTAAAAGTCCCCTAGCCGATTTAAGTTTACCCTTAAAGATAACTATAACTTTAACTTCTGTATTATTATAGACATTATATATTTTAGCGGCAAGCTAGTACTCTAAGTTATTAACCTCTTAACCTTCTTTTAAGCCGCACGTTTCCTAAAGGATATATTAGCTAGGAACGCATAGGATACTCTTTAATTATACTAGATTAATATTTACCTAGGACCCCCTAATTAAGTTAGGAAGGAACTTCTTATCTACAGAGTTTCGGCAATAGGTAAAGGTAATGGAAATTAAGGTTAAGGAAGTCCCTATTAAGGCACACAATAGTATCGGAAAAGTAGAATAATATTACACGCTATTACGCCAAGTATATAAAATTATTTCTTCGGAACTAGAAGGCGCTAGCGAAGAGCTTATCCTATAGATGGCTGTTAAGGCTGTTAACAATTCTGCTAGCCTAAATGGGCTTATGCCTATATTGCTAGTCTTTAGTGCCTACCCTTAAATAACTAATAATTCTCTACTATCTTTATCCATTACGTAATAAGCTAAGGCTATTCGCAAGGTAATAAAAGAGGTACGACGTCTCTACGCCACGTAATAGGTTAACGACGCACTAGAAATAAGAAATGGTCTAAACACCTTAACTACGCTTAATCTACTACTCCAGTCTAAGGTACGCGTATAGCGTAAAAAGGGAGGATAGTTAGGCCTATATAAACTCATTATAATTAATAGTTAAACTTATACTATTTAGATGCCTCACGGACCCACCTAATTCCGTTTAACTGTTATTAAGCCTTACTATAAAGATAACAGTTCTAAGCCTCTGCAGAATGCCCTAGAAGATACCCTAGAAGGCGACTATAATCCTAATATAATTATAGTAGATATACCGCAACTATAACGCGGTAGAGGCCGCCTAAAGGGATTATAAAATTGCTAATATCTTATTAATTTTAAAGAGCAATTTATTGCCGCTATTAAGAGTAGAGTTAAGTTATGAATAACCTTTATAACAGCTAAAGAAAAGGCTAACTTTAAGCTCGCAAAACAGCTCTAAAAGGAAGGTCGTATTATAACTTTAGGAGCCCCCTTCTAAGCATCTAATAAGCGGGAGATCGACGGTCTTATCGTAAGAGGAGTCTTTAAATTCGAGAAGTATAACCCTACTAAGTATAATAGAGTTCGCATCTTTAAGTTAAGAATAGTTAATAAGATTAAGGGTAAAGCTACTAACGCCCTATTTAAGAAATTAAGGCTTATTATCTAAGGCTATAATAATAACGGCAAGGAGACGATTTTTACGCAATCTCCGATAATACAACGAGCTAGTTAGTAAGTTATTATTACACTAGCTCCCTCCTTAATAAAGAACGGAATAGTAGTTTATTATAAGATATTACTTAAGCCTATACCTAATTAGAGACGCACCTTTAGCGCTTAATATTAGTATATCTTCTAGAGTAAATTCGCCACCAATATCCCGAAGATACAATTATAGTTATGCTTAAGCTATTATATAGAATCGCGGAGGCAGGAACCTATTAGTAGGCTACTTATAGTAAATACTATAAAGAGAAGCTTTTAATAACCACTTCTATATTCGATCCCTACTTCCTTATTATAACTACGGGAACCCCATTTAGAATTATTGGCATATAAACTAACAATATAATTATCTTAGGAGACGACTAATTTTTAACTCTTAAAGAAGATAAGCTAGTAAAGGCAAATCTTATAGTAAAGCCAAAGGAAAGACTTAATTTAATAACACTATTACTCTTTAATAGATGCATCCTCTCCCTAAATAAGGAGTTTATTGCTTTACGCCAGAAGGGCTAAGGTAAGAAGATTAATGTTATTAACATTAATTCTCTAAAGTAAGGATATATGGAGTAACGCGCTTGCGGAGCTTATATTGCTTCTATCTGTTAATCTAAGGCTTCCTTTAATCTCTCTATTACCGCTTAACACTAAGAACTAACTAAGGATAACGTTCTTGCCCTAAATAAGCGCCTTTTTTAGTAAATAAACTATCTTAATTGGGGACTACTTTATATGCCTATTAACCTTCCTACCGCTAAGCTCTTCGTATTTGTTAATAGGTCGTTCGTAAATAATAAAGATTTTAGCTCTTAGCTAGAATATAAGATTATTATTACAAACAAATCTACTAGAGAGAATAACTTTATAATCTACGGTAACCTTATCTATTAAAGCTTAACTAAAAATAAGCGCGTTACTTAAAGCGTTCTAGCGTTAGAAATATATAGAATAGCTAGCGGAGTTAACATAGTAATTACAATTAGAACTACCTTAAAGATAATTATAGATTAACTTAAACTCCCTATTATCCCTATAATCATATACACTAACTTATATTCCCTCTATAAGTATTTAGTTAAGCTTAGTACTATAAAGGAGAAGCGCCTTATAATTAATATTATGGCACTATAGCAATCTTATAAGCGTTAAGAACTCTTTAAGATTTAATAGATTAATAGCCAAGATAACCTAGTAGATATAATAACAAAGCTAAACCTAAATAAGGCACTAGAGACGTTTGTTAATATAAATACTCTACGTATATAAGTTAAAGGTTAGGTTAAGAGGAAGTAGAAAATACGGCGAGGGCCGCTAAGGCGCTAGTAGTAAGCGAGCCAATAGCGATTTTCCATCCTAGGGATGGAAAATTATGATTAGTTAGTAGAAGTCCGGGTTAGTAAAATAAGGCGTATTACCTACCAAATTCTGCTATATTCTGCCTACTATTGTATTATCGCATACTATCTATTTGTATATAAATAGCAACCATAAAAGAAGAGTTACTAGTATTAGGAATGAGGCAACTTGCCGTCACGTGCCGTCGCGGCACTAGCGTGGTGAGGAACCTTAAGTTCCTTACCCTCCCCTATCTAGATTAATAAGCTTTTCCATCACTATATCTACTCGAGTAGTATTGGTAATTTACCCTGTGTTACCAATACGTTAAAACTAAAGTAATATATTAACCCCTAACCTCTTATACCTAAAATATATCACAATCTAATTAATACGTTTAAGAAACAATTTATAAACTAACTACCCCCGCATTAAGACAAGCACAATTTTAAAATAGAACTTAAACCTAGTATAACGCCAAAGTTCGGCCTATTATATAGTATATTACAAGAAGAGCTACTAGTAATATAATAATACCTTAAAGAGCACCTAGAGAAAGGATTTATTTACCCTAGTTAATTACTATTTACTTTACCTATACTATTTATTAAGAAACCTAGAGGAGGCTTAAGGTTCTATATTAATTATTAAGCCCTAAATATAATTATAATTTAAAACTAATATCCAATTCCTCTACTTTAAGAAACGCTTAACTACTTAGCGAAAGTATAATACTTTATAAAGCTTAACGTAGTTACTACCTTTAATTAAATCCGTATTTACAAAGGAGCTAAAAAGTATATAGCTTTCTATATATAATAGGGACTTTTTAAATACCTAGTAATACTATTTAGTGTAAAGAATAGTCCCAGTATATTTTAGTAATACGTTAATAATACGCTTCGCTAATTCCTTAATATATTTATTACCGCGTATATTAATAATATTTTAATCTATTTATCTTCGCTTTCTAAGTATTAGAAACACGTCTAAATAGTGTTTAAACGCCTATAAGATACGGGCTTATAATACGATATTAAGAAATGCAAGTTCTATACGTCCAAAGTCACGTACTTAGGCCTAATTATATCCTATAACGGAATTAAAGTCCTAGTAGTATATAAAATATCTAAGGATTTTTAGAATTTGCAAATTTCTACTATTAATTTATTAATCACTTCTTAAAAATTGTTTAGCTATTAATAAACTTAATATAGAAGAATATAAGATTTAAATAGACTATTAAATATAAACAAGCTTTTAACGACCTAAAATATTATTTTACAACTACTTTAATTCTCACCCACTTTAATCCGGACCTTAAATATATTATTATTAAAACAGACTCGTCTAATTATATACCAGAAGGAACATTATCACAACATAACAAGAACGGCGAGCTGCGCCTAGTAGCCTTTCTCTCCTAGAAACTTACTCCTACTAAATTAAACTATAAGATATATAATAAGGAACTACTTATAATTATTAGATGCTTTAAATAATGGTATTTAGAACTTAAAGAATTATTATTCCTAATACGCGTATTAACGGACCATAAAAACCTGTAGTACTTTATAACTATAAAGCAATTAACGTAGCGCTAAATTTATTAGGCCGAATACCTCTTATAATTTAACTTTAAGATTACGTACTAACCTAGTAAACTTAATTAGAAGCCTAATTTATTAATATAATAATTATAGGACTTACTTATAAGCGCCTTTAATAAACGGATTATAAATTAATTACGAATTTTACTACCCCCTAAACGCTTTAAGAAACTACACCCTATATTTTTAAATATAAAGCTTAATAGGAATAAATCGGAAATTAATAAGTAGAATATAGAAATCGAGAAATTAATAAAGCATAAATATAAGAACGACCCCTAGATAGTAGATATAATAAAAGTAATTTAAATAGGGAAACGGCAATATAAGAATATTATACTCGCTAAATACAAAATCCGTAATAATTGGTTATACTATTAATAGAAGATAGTAGTCCCAAATTCTAAACCCTTACAATTTAAGATACTTAAATTTATACACGATTCCCCTATAGTAGGGCACCCTAGCTATATAAAGACCTATAAGATTATCCAACAAGTATATTACTAGCCTATAATGTATAACTATATACGAAAATACGTTTAAGTATACAAAATGTGCGTACGTAGGAAGACCTCTTATATAAAGAAGTAAGGAGTACTTTAACTATTGCCAATTCCAATATAAAGATAGCGAGATATTTTAATCAACTTTATAGTCGACCTACCTAATAGTAATAGGTTTATAAATATTATGGTAGTTATTAACCGTCTTATAAAAATGCGATATATAATTCCTATAGACTTAATTAATGCAATATTGGTAGCCAAATATTTTATTAAGTACGTCTTTAAGCTATACGGACTTCCTAATTTAATAATATCCAACTATAGAAGCTAGCTTGTTTTAGACTTCTAATAAGCCCTATATAAATAATTAAGTATATAAATACAACTCTTAACTATATTTTATCCGGAGATAGATAGTTAAACTAAAATTGCAAACATAATTATAGAATAATACCTATAAATATACTGCTCCTACCTACAAGATAACTAGGAAAAGTGGCTACCTTTAGCTAAATTTACTGCAAATAATATAAGGAATAAATTAATAGATATAATACCGTTTTACGCAACCTACAGATAAGACCCTTAACTTAGATTTAAACTATAACCCAAAATTAATATAACAGGACCTATAATTAAGAGGATTTAACTAATTAACGCATATAACTTCGCTAATTAAATAAAGTAGTTAACGGAACTATTATAAAGTAAATTAGCGTACGCTTAAATAGTATAGGAATGGTATATAAATAAAGGATAAGCTCCCGCGTGGGACTTTAAGGAAGGTAATATAGTTTACCTAAATATATAAAACCTAAAGACTTAATAACCCTTAAAGAAACTAGACTGGAAGTTTACAGGCCTATATTAAATTAAGAAGAAACTAAGCCCATATACTTATAAGCTTAAACTACCAACTAAGATAAAAATACATCTAATGTTTTACGGAAACTTGCTATAACCCTTAAAAAGTAAACCTATAACTCGCAAAGTGCCACCGCTACCTCTTATAATTATTAATAACGGTAATAGTTCTTACTTTATTAACTCGATTAATAATATACAATAAAAAATATAATCTAAACAATTCGAACTTCTTATTAAGTGGGAAGGATATAAAATATAAACTTAGGAAACCTATAACTAGATTAAGACCAACGCGCCTTCCCTAGTAAAAGAATTCTATAAAGACTATTCTTTGCGGCCTACTTTAGCTAGATAGATATAATATAAAGGTAAACAACTGCTACCTAATATAAATATATAAAACATAATAGCAGGAAGCTTAAAATTAAAAAGAACTTAAAATACGTTATAACGTTTATAATACGATTATATAATATATAAGATATTAAGGACCTTTAACCAGCGGTTAAAGTTATCTAATTAGTTAGATTTGCCTTGCTAAGACCTATTACAAAGATATTAGTTTAGCTTACCGCCTTAACCAAGCTAATAGCAATTTCCTATACTGGGTATAGAAAATCCTAATTGGCCTACTTAACAATTAGAACTGGTAAAATCCTATACCACCACCTAACGCGAAAACACGACACGCGATAAGTTATAAGTCTTAACTAAAATTAAATTATTTAGACCTTTGGCTAAAAGGGGGGGTACTATAATAGGACTAGCCTAGTTATAATAGGAATGTTTTAGTAAAATATTTAATAGATAAATTCTAACGCTTTAACTAAATTCTGCTAGCTTAATTAACTTTTACTAAAGTCCGTTAAAGACCGCGTATATATATACGCACGTATCGACCACTAAGCCCCTAACTATTCAATTATATAATTCTCTTATTATTCCCTTCTCTTCTTTATACAACGTCTTGTTTTTAGCGAGAGCTATATACCCTTAGATTTAAATAGAATTTATATCATTCCTTTAAATTTTCCCTAAAGTCTCTCCGCGCCTTTATATTGACTTAAACCCCTCCCTACCTTGCTAGGCGTCTTAGATGCCGTCTAGGACGTTTAGTAGCTGGTTATAGGTAAGCTTAATAGGGGAATGCTTTGTTATAGTATAGACCTTAGAGTTATAGGTAAAGGCTGCTTCTTTAAGTAGGAAGGCCTAATTAGACTGTTCCCAGTTTGTAAATATATATAGGTATACCTTAAGCTCCTAGTTCTAACGCTCCGTCTAACTATCTATCTATAGGTAGAATNNNGTGCTAAGTTTACGTTAAACGCGGAGATAGTAGTATATAGTGCTCTAATACTCGCTTATAAATACACTACCCCTATTAAAGATAATATTATTTAGAGGCCCTATTTATATAAAGACTCTAAATAAGAGTTCTGCGAGTTGCGTAGTATTAATTATCTTATACACTAGATAGTAGCGTACTAGCTTTATAAAACGGTCTATAAGGATAAGAACGGAGTTATACTTTACGCTATTAGGAGTCTTGGACTCTAAAAGATCCGTAATAAAGTTAAGTAAATAATGCTGCTAGGCTTAGGTGGGGACCTAAAGAGGCTGCAGCTTACTATAGGGTTTATAGCGGCGCGATTTAGAGCGTTAGTAGGTATTATAATTATTTAGGTATTTGCGGAGGTCCTAGGTAAGGCTGTTTTAAGTATACCTCTATATAATTACCTTAAAAGTATAGTTAAACCTATAGTGGCCGTCTATAGGATTGTTATAATTCCGCTTAAGGATCTCCTATTATAATAGTATGTAATTCGGCACCTAGACCTTATTATTTTACCTTAGGAGTCCTTAATTATTAAGGGTATAGTCTTTATTACTAGTAAAAACTTATTTTTAGGTTAACTAATTATATATAAAGCGTATAAAGGCGTCCCTTTTTTATACTTCGCGAATAAAATTAACTAGTGACTTAGGGGGGTGTTCCGTAAACGCCGTTTTGGCTAAAGTAGCTATTACTACCTTTTACCATAGCACAAGACTCTGCGTAAAGTTGGTGCTAGTAAAGTAATATATAATATATAGGTAACTTACTAGGTTATTACAGGGGACCATAGCCTAGGCTAAGGGGTCTTCCCTAGGGTTAAGCGCTATTAGGCCGGTTAAAGTGGTCTTAAAGAGAATAGTAGGACGCTCTGGTCCGCCGGCGCTAAGTTTATAAGGGTCGCTTATATACTATATATATACTACTTACTGGTATAGTATAGTAGCACTAGGGCCGCCCATAAGGCCTATAACCCGCAACTTTTGCTACAATATAGGTAGTATAACATTAAGGATTGTCCTCTTACTACTATCTTTAAAGCCTTTAGTATAATCTAGGCGCTAGGATAGTATATTAGTAGGATTTATCTTACCTAGCTTATATTTAATTTTAAAATTAAACTTAGCTAGTTCCTTAGCGTACTAGGCCTAGTAAGTAGATACGCTCTTAGTGGTTATAAAGTACCTAAAATTATTATAATTGCAAAGCACGCGCGTTACATACGCGGCGTATTTAAGGTAATAGCACCACGTCTTAAAGTATTGCACTATAGCGAGTAGTTCTTTATTATACGTATTATACTATACTTTTAGGCTAGTAAGCTTCTAACTATAATAGGCGATTGGGTACTAGTGGGGTTAATCTCCCTACCCTAAAGGCTATAGAAGTATACCGCTATAGGTATAGTTAGAAGCGTTAGTAATTACTATTAGGGGTAGATTAGGGTTAAAGTGGCGAAGTAGAGAAGCCTATATAAACGTAGTGTGTAGCTTACAGAACGCCTATTACGCGTTATCGGGCTAGGACTAGGGTTAATACTATTTAGTAGGCCCTTTTAACTTACGCTTCTTCTTCTTCTCCCCATCTAACGTTAGGTCGCGATATGCCTATATAAGATATACGTGTAGGGGGTATATAGTATCCGAGTAGTTCTAGATAAATTGCCTATAGAAGTTAGCAAAGCTAAGGAAGACCTAGATGTCCCTATAAAACTTAGGCTTAGGCCATTCCTTAATAGCTTTTACGTGGTTAGGGTCTATTACGATACCCCTAGGGGTAATAATAAAGCCTAGGAACTCAACGTTCTTAGTATAAAAGATGCATTTTAATAGTTTAGCGTATAGGCCCTAAGTGCGAAGCTATCGCAGTACCTGCTTAACGTGCTCGACGTGCTTATCCTTATTATTTAAGTAGATAAGAATATTATCTAGGTAAACCACGTAGATAGTATCTACTAGGGTTTCTAGAGCTTTATAAATATAGCTCTAAAACGTTATAGGGGTATTAGTAAGACTAAAGGGCATTACTAGGTACTTGAAGTGACTATAGCGTGTTTTAAATACGGTCTTCTATTCGTCTCCCTTTTTAATGCAAATCCTATAGTACGCATTATAAAGATCCAGCTTTGTAAATATCTTCGCATAGCTAAGCCTATTAAAGAGTTCGCTAACTAGCGGTAGGGGGTACCGGTTTTTAATCGTGATCTTATTTAGACGTCTATAGTCGACGTATAGCCGTATTATACCGTCTGCTTTCGGCATAAAGAGGATGGGCGCTTTAGTAGGTGACTTACTGGGCCTAATCTAGCCCTTTTTAAGAGCACTATCTAGGTACTTCTATAAGATCTATAACTCTTTTTATAAGAGGTTATAGAGGGGAATTTATAGTGGCGTCTTACCTTCTTCTAAGTCGATTATATAGTCGTACTTAGAGTTCTGCGGTAGTATACTTACTAGCTTATTAAAGAAGATATTAATTTCCTCCTTATATATATCTAGTAGGCCGGGGGCTACGGAGGTTAAAGTAACTATTACATAGTAGTGTGCTTCTTGGAGCTAGTAAAGAGAAGGGTATAGCTAATATACGTTTTATAGGTATACTCGCACTAAGAGTGTATATAGCTCTACTGTAGTATACTTAATAGTTTTAGGGTTTTAATCACCTCCCCCTTATATATAGGTGATCTGCGTCGGCACCGGAGGGTCTCTATAGGTACTTGCTGCTAATAACGGCAGGTCCTCTACTATATTTATAACTAGTGTCTCTACGTCCGGAGGGTTTATATAGGTACTCGCTACTAGTAATAACAGGTCCTCTATTATGTTTACAACTGGTATAAAAAAGGAGTCTTCCGGCTATAGCAAATAGACTATTTCGCTAGCCTTAATGTTTGCTAGGAAAGCGTTAAGGGTAATTATCTAAAGGCGTTTAGGGTCTAAAGTACCCTAAATAAACTATCTAGAACGGAAGCTAATTAATAGATCTGCTTCCGCGAGCCAATCCTATTTAAGAACTATATTATAACTATTAAATAAGCCGCCCTAAAAGGACTGTGGGCCGATAGTGCGAGGGGTACCCTAGGAGTCGCTAGTGGTGACCGTTAGATTATAGGCATCTTAGATTATTATCTGGTTGCTATTAAGGAAACGTATAATAGGTTTACGTAAATATAGCGCGTAGCGTATAGGCAGGTTAAACCTACGGACAACGTCTTAATTAATAAGGTTAATTTAGCACCCATTATTATATAAAGTATATAGGCGGACTTTGCCCTAGGGCGTATCCATCGCAATATATACTATAATACGTTTCTTCTCTCCCTCTATATTAGGCCCTAGTTATAGTTAAAAGAGATACGCTATTAGGGCTTTAGGTTTTCTAAAGGCTAAGCTAACTTCTCTCTATTGGCCTGCTTTTAGTGTTCCTTATAGTGGCCGCCTACGGTCCTTTAACTCGCGTCCGTAGCACTAGTATCTAGGGGGTCCCCTAAGCTATCTAGCTTTTAGGTAATCTCCCTAGGGGTTTACTTAAAAAAGCGTCACCCTTTTTAGGTTTTATTCCCTAAGCCTAAGTCTATAGAGCCTATACTGTAACCGCGCTTTATACGCGATGATTTGCTACTGCTACTTACGCAATCTTCCGCGAGCTTCGTGGTATTGAGCAATTACTCTATATAGAGGATTTCGTTAAAGAGGTTTTTAGCGGTTCTTACCCATTGGGCAAAGTTCTGGCGGAAGAGCTCTACTTATAGGTGGGCTGGGAGACGTAAGAACTAAAAGTTTACCTATTATTTAGGATTAACAAAAGGGGTATATAAAAAAAGGTCCTCTAAGCTACGTATATGGGCTAGGAAGACGTCAAACCTCTAGTTCTCCTTTATAATAGCCGTATAGTATATTATAGCGTTATTAAAGCGTCTTACTATGGGGTTCCTAATTTGGTCTTAAACTATAGTCTTAAATTCATCCTATAGTAAAGGACCCTTGTCCTTAGTGCCTAACCGGTAATAAACTAGTTGGGCAATTGTCTTCTCTTTTATAAGATCTTTAATGGCCTAGCGCGTACGTCACTTATAGTCGTAGTTAGCGTTATTAACCTTAAATCGGTTCTTAACTGCGGTAATTTACCGGTTAAAATGCTGTTAGGTAGTACCGCTAATATTAAGTAGTAACTTCTTAACTAGGGCGTTAAGATTTAATCAGCGTATATATTCGCTACGTAACTTATACTCTTTACTAGAGAGGCAACGGAAGGGCTTTATTAAATTGATAATGCTCTATAAGTTAGCTATTTTCTTAGCCAGCTTATCTAGCTCCTTTATATTAGCGGTATTAGGTAGGACACTGGTAACCTTACTAAGCTCCTATTAAGCCTAGGTATATAAGTTAAACTAGTCTTTAGCGTTTATAGATATCTAATTGTTTTAAGATTTAGAAAATGGCTTAGATGCTACTAGTGTACTTTTAGCGGTTTCGTCTGTACTAGATCCTAAGGCGTTCTACGGTCGCATCGCCAGCGTATTACCATTAGGTGTAGGCGTCGGTTTTCTTTTCAGAGGTATTATAGAAAAATTAAACTGGCTATCCTCCTAAAGGGATTGGTAAGGATTTAAATATAAGGTAAGAATATAGATAGGGAGTCCAATGATAGAATAATAGGTGTATTGTATAAATAGAGACGAATCCTTAAGGGAAAAGGAGGAGTCTGTGTGCGAGGTAGGAAGGGTTTTTTCTAGGTATATGCAGAGCACGTATCTTATGGGCGAGTCACCCCTGGGTTGCCCTAGGGTCGCCCGTACCTTACGGCTATATAACTATCTACTTAGGTTTCACCTAACAGAATATATCTTCTTTAGCGCTTAACGAATAATATTATAGGAGCGATTAAGGCTTAAAGCAATAGTAGTAGAGTAATCTAAGTGTTTAAAAAGCTGGCTTTAATAGATCGTTAAGTTAGGAGGCTTCGCGACGGTAGATATAGCTGTCAAAGTTATTAACCTTAAAGGATCCATTAATATAACGACGAGCCGCGATATGGGTAGGAGTATAGTGAGTAATTAGAAAGCAAATGAGGCAGTAGATAAGAGAATTAAGTAGTATAACTTATAGAGCCTCTTAAGACTAATCTAATCCTAATTAGGAAATTAGTATATAACTAAAATAATTAATGCAATCAATTATAATCAGATAGGGTGATTTTATAATAATTAAAATCTATAGGCTGATTATATGCATCCTTGGGCGTACCTGATATTTTAAGCGCTTATAAGTATGCCCTAATAACGTAAGGTCTATATAACCAGCCTCCTAATTCGAGTCATACGGCCTAGACAAACCCTTAATGGCTAGTTCTCTTCTATCTAGCTGTTGATTTGGCTATAGACAGCGCTAAGCGGGCTTGCCAATTATTTAACGAGGCTTTAATATTGAATTGAATTGAATGCCAAGACTCAATCAATTCAATTAACTAAGAGCTCGCGAGCTTGGCAACGCATTTAATCTAGAGGGCCTAATTAAATTGAGTTGATTGAAAATGTTAAAGCTTTTAATATTATATAGAAATATACTAAAGTTTATGTGCAGTGATGCCCTAAACCTTATTTTTCTTAGCGTTCCTTACTAAAAAAGTTTATCTAAGTATCACCCGTTATTTACACCGTTATATCGCCGCCAGAGTCTTGGCAGGCAGGGTTTTGCTACTAAGTTCGCCCATTAATAATATTAACTCGAATTACGGAAGTCGCTAATATAGCCAATTGCACCTTCCTAATTAGGCAGTTTGGCTCACCGCCCACCGGCAGAATATGAATTTTAACGCCAGACGCATTAAATTCGTTCTTAAAGCTTTAAATAAAATGCTATATATATATATTTGGTTAATTAATTAATATGCTAGCTAATTAGAAGGTGTTAAGCTCTACGCTAGCGTAGCTTTCTACCCTATTGTCACGGGACTCACACGTTCTTACGTCCCTGCGCGTTTTGACGTTCTTAACCTATACTTACGTTCGTCCCGAGACACCTACGTACGTTCCCCTACAACCCCTATTTATACCCATACCTAACCTGTTCTGTTTTGTTCTGCATCCAAATATCTTTATATTAACCACGCATAGTTACGTGTACGTAGCCTTCTTCAATTACTACCCCGTTTAGTACATTGTATTCCAGCTCGTGCCTACTTCCGTAACACCTATAGAGGCTTAGGAACGTCCTCTACTAGTTAAACATAGCCCTCTCTATATTTAAGTCGCTGCTACCTTTCTGCCTTCTTTAGAATCTTTTATATAGAGCCTTAGTATAGCAGAGCCTCTGGCGAAGGATCTATATAAAGCTCTATAGAGCTTAATTTAATATAAATTGTCCTACTAGTAGAGGCCTTAGTAGAGGCTCTGCCCTTATCTACGGCCCTACTAGATATAGTAGTAGAGTCCTTTTTTACCTGCTTCCTTTTTAGATTATTAATTGTCTTCCACCTAATATTTATATCCTTCTAGTATTCTTCCTCCTACTACTGCTTCTGCTGCTACTCCTATTGCTGTTTTTACTGCCGCTCCTATTACCGCTCCTACTACTACCTAATTTAAGGCTCTATAAAGCTAATTTTAAACGCTGCCTTTTTTATATTCCGGCTTTTTATATCTAGTTAATTCTAGATTAATCGCGGCTAAGGAGGAGAAGGCTTAATAGGTAGCAGAGGCTTAAGTAGAGGCTTAAGGAAAGCTTTTAATTAAGTGGGCGGCTAAAGGGGGTTCTATTTGTTATAACGTCGGCGGCAAAGCTTTGGATCTTAATTATTATATAGAGGTTTTAAATTAATTAAATTATAAGGTAGATAAGGGCCCATTTGCATAAGCTTTGGAAGCTCTAGCGGCTTAGGCTTCCTTAGTAGAAGTTTATTCTCGTTAACTTAATTAAGGCTTAAAAGTACCTGCTATCGCATATAAGTAATTATTTAATAGCGATATTAATTTAGCTTCTTAAGCGCCTTCTAATCTCATGCACAGTCAGCAGTACCTTCGCGATAGTTATTCCCTCTATAGCGAATAACCTCCTAAATATAACGTGGAATTCGCTTAATCTAAGCTTAAATTTGCCACTGTTTAAGCTCCTCCTATACCTTCTATTAAGCTCGCTTAACTTCTACTTAGTTTCTATATACTCCCTTCTTTATAATAACTTACTTTAGATAGTTCTAGCATAGTTCTATTATATTTAAATCCGGTAAATTACCTAGCTAAAGCAATTATTAAAGGCTAGCTGCGTTAAAATTAATCTATTAGTGCTTTAATAAGTAAACTAAAGCTTTATCTTCTTATATAAGCGTATCTAGACAATTAATCTAGCACTTAATAGCAAACGGGATAAGAATTAGAAGGAGGATCTTAGTGAGATAATAATACCAATTAATATCGCCTTTTTTAGAGTTTCACTTAAAGGCTTTATTCTCTTTATTTATATAGAAGCTTGGCTTCCTACCTAGCTTATTATAAAGGCCCGGTTATTATAGACCAGTAGTAAGCTTCTACGCCTCTTAAAGCTTTAGCTCTATTACTATATTTATTATCTTAAGTTCTAGCTTTAACGCCTTCTTCTTATTTACTATTTTGGGCCTTTAGATATAGCACGGACCCTTTTGGTTATATAAGAAACCGCCCTAGAATATAAATTTATTGGCCTTTATAAATTAAGGATAAACAAATAACTTCTTAACACGTTCCTTAGCTAAGCGCTAAAGTTAATATCTACCTTTTCTATAGTGTAGAATAACGCCCGTTTTATTAGTCTAGATAATGTTTTTCCAATTATTAATTGTCTAATTTTAATACCAGAGGGCGAACTAAAGGCGAGCTTCCTTTATCGCAGGTAAGAGGTAGGGCTTTTTAGTTAGCTTTATCTTTCTATATCTATAATATCGTAGAACTTACTATACGGTTTAGGCTAAACAGCCATATTTAGCAGTAATATAGGCGTAAGACTTTTCTCTACCATATTAATTATAGGTAACTTTTTTAAGAATTCGCTGCTTAAATTTATAGGTAACTTTAAGCTTTCTACTAGCCCGAGGAGCGTTAATAATATAGCCGTTAAGGATAAGAGGATTTGTGGTAGGATTCTAGCCGTAATTGAGAGCCTTTTAAATAAATATTGAAGAGCGCGTCGTTTGATTTGAGTGATATTTTGGATGTGCTCTATTGTAACTCCTATGGCCTTTATGGCTAGGGCTTGCGCCCTGGTTGTGAGCTGGTAGAAGACCATAATTAGTATAGGGATTCTAAAGCTCCAGGGTTACTTATAGGCTATTTCTATGTAGATGATAGGGCTCTGGTGGCGTTTGTCGGTGTGATAGCGGGGTTGAAGCTGCAGAAGTTATTCTGCCGGTGGGCGGTGAGCCCAACTGCCTAATTAGGAAGGTGCAATTGGCTATGTTAGCGACTTCCGTCATGACGATTCCACCAATATCGTTAGACCCCGAACGTATATTTAACCCTACAGGCTTGATATAATTGAAGCTTCAATAGCGGTAGGATCGTGGGACAAGGAAGGCATAATTGATATGGTAGATGGGCAGTTAAAGCGCCCGCAGGACGGAACAAGACATACACGGCAGGGGGGTGACTCAACGCCATGCCAAGACCCGTGATAGTTACTAACTACTACGCCAGTTGAATTTAGTTGCAACCGTTGCAATATTGATTCAATCAATTCAATTAATTAAACCCTCTGCTTGCAAAGCTTTCAATCCAACCAACTCGAGGCGTCAATTGAATTGAATTGAGTGATTGGCAAGCCTGGCGCCAAGGACATTCAGAGTCGTATTCGTGGCATCTCTGCCTTGTATGAGAAGATCTGCCGCATGCGTCGTCTGACGCAGCAACTTCAGAAGCCAAAGGAACAGACCTTATCCCACTTATATTATGGTGACTGCAATACTTCGTTAGATAAACAAGCCGGAGCATCGGTCTGCAAGTAAGATCTGGAAGGAGTCGCAGAAGACGGTCTTCCCGTCGGGAACCAATCGAAGCCACAAGCGACGCGTTTGGTGCCAGCCGCCCTGCCGATCCCGAGCCCCATGATGGGTTTGCACCTATGAAGAAAGGCGAGGAGCGACAGAAGTCTCCGGAGAGCGTCTCCCGCTTAGAAGTTTCTCCAACCTCACCGACCAATTCCACACAATGTAAATTCTAAGGTGCGAATATTAGAATGCACCACCCTTAACAATATGCCGTCCTAAGAGCCCGTCGCGAAGGCCGCTCCCTCAATGCCGATACGCCCTCGTGGAATCTGCGAACGAGAAAACGGTTCCGTGCGTCCGTCGAGCCCACTTCCCCGTCCATCGACGCAACGACCCACAGGCGGCCGCGTCGCACAAGGAAAGAGACATAGAAGGTAAGGGAGGCGAAGGAGGCATTCGCATCGGCATCGGCCGAGTCTCGCCGGGCGAACCGAGCGAAACGAGCGGTCCACGCGCCTCGGCGTCGTCGCAACGTCGAGGAGATTGCGGAAATGCTAGACATCGAGGACGTTTACCTAGGGGAGGATGGTTCCATACAATGCGTGGTAAGACAGAAGTCATCGTTAGTGGCGAAGGATAACCTTGTCGGAGAAGAGCTGCATTGGCGATGCCAGGAACTGTTTAAGAAGAAGTACGGGGCGCGGGAGTGGACAAGAGCTCCAAGAGGAAAGGGCCGGCGAGAAAAGCGTTGAGCAACTATGTGCAGTCGACCGAGACAACGGGAACGACGATGAAGACGGCTCTTTCGAGGACGGAGGCGAAAGCTCGGACGACGGGAACTCTGATATCGGTCACGGCAACGGCAGGCCGCCCAACAGAGGGCATAGGCGCGTACACGTTCGAACGCATTAGCCCGTGGTCGAAGTCGGGCGAACGGTAATGGCCTATCTTTCCGCTTGATCATGTCACTTGCTACGAATATTCCTCCTCATTAAAGTCATCGAAAACCCAATGCTCGCATAGCCTCGCACTTTCCTCATCAGACTCAGCTGCATCAAGCGCATCGGCTTTTAGCTTACTTTCGCGTTGCTTAGCCTCCTCATACTGATCCGAGGGCACCCACCCCTCAGCCCCAACGCCAATAACATCCCTGCAAGCCTCGAGTTGCTCGTCTGCCTCGACCTGCGCAGAATTCAGGCGCAAACAGTCGTTCACCTCGTCTTCCGGGAAGGTGATCGGGCAAGGGGCCCTCGCTTCGCTGCTCGTGCTCGATTTTAAATTGGCGATCTTCGACCAGTTCTTTGTCAGCTGAATTAGGTCGGCTTTTAGGGTCACGTTATCGCCTTCCCAGGGGTCACTTGCGCGATGAAAGAGTTTACGCCTCAGCGTGCTAGGATCGTATGTCAGGGCATCGCAGTGCGTCGAGTTCAGCTTTGCGGTCGTTGTGATATAGAAGTAGTGAAGTTGGCGCCTACGCAGGAGCACAACTTGCTTGAATTGTTCGCTTTCGCTCAGCTCGTCAAAATTGTGTGGTAATTCAGGGGGTGTCAACGATTCTGAGACGCTGTCACCGTAGTTCTGGAAGCTGTTTGGGATCCCGCATTGCAGAAAGAGCGGGAGTATTGCGCAGTGTTGCCAGTCGATCAGGCCGGTAATCTCAAGGTTATCAGAGACGAACACATTATTGGGTTGGAGGTCGGGGTGCCTTATCGTCGGACGTGTGAGGGTGTCGTTGCCGTTCGGTATGAGAAGAGGCACGATTCGCAGGTATTTTTCCAGACTTTCCAGATGCTCTAAATGCGATTGCTTCTGATAATTGTATATCTCTCTGCGCAGACGTTGAAATGGGTGAAGCGGTCGTCCAAATTTCATCAAGTATGCAATCTCCTTCTTGGCCCCGGCTGAAAGAGCCGCTGCTGGATCTGTGTCTTTCGGATATTTAGTTACGGTTGCTAACGTAGAGTGAGGTAATTCAAAGCAGAACATTATAGAAAGTGAATCTGAATATGTAAATGATAGGATTAATACGTACATGGTCCACGATAAACCTGGAGACTGAGCCTTTTTCCATACCATAGGCCGAATGTTGTATCAGGACCAATGCAGAAGCGACTCTCGCGCGCAGAATAGGCGGTAGGAATATCAACCTTGTTGGACCCAGCTTGCAGATCCTTAGTATAATACAGACTTCCACTTGCCGGAAATCGAAGAGCAAATAGTCGAGACTCCAACTCCACGAGTTTGGTGATGATGGTGATCCTGGCTTTTTCAGACATATCAAACCAGATGTCGCCCAAGTTCGTTCCGCGGACGAGCTCCATGAAGATGTATTCAGTGCCCGCAGCATTTTCCGATGTGGCCGAGTAACCGTAGATCTTGGGGACGGGTATGCCGTGCGAGCGGAGAAAATCCATTGTCGCGACTTCGCTAGCTACGACTAGGTCTTTTGGCTCGGTAACCGGATAGGGGATGCGCCCAACGAACTGAAAGCCATCACGCATAGTGACCAGGAACGTTCGATTGAAACCCCCTTCAGCCAGCTTTTCAAAACGAGCGACATCTTCTGCGTTCTGATTAACGGATGCGGCCGCAAGGCGCTTGAATTCGGATACGTTAAAAACACGTCTTCTTTCAGAACGCCTCAGGGCATCATTATAACTCCAGTCCATAGTCAGTGATGAGCGTCGGCTTTAAAAGAAGGGGGGTGACAAACATCCATCGCCCGGACGTATACTCGAATAGTTTAGAAGGTTCCTCCATTGATTGACCGGCTAGATAACGAGTTAATTCTGTGGAGGAACTCCTAGCTCTTAGGGGTGATATAACTCGTGAAAAGGGACGGCAGAGGGAAGGAATAATCAGGCGGCTATTCAAATATCGAAAATACGCCATAACTCGGATCGCGCAGAGGAAGGTAGTGCGACGAGAAGGATTCAATCGCTATCCACCGCGGCTGGCCAAGGCGCTTGGGCCACTATTGGCGCCCGCTAGGTACAGTCGCTTCAGAAAAGGACGGGTTTATGTCAGAAACCATAATCTAGTACAGAAATTTACCGAATCCTCACCTGTTTGAACCACTTTTCTATACCCGCGTATAACACCACCCATCCTCCATACCAACACATCGCCGTCGCCTATTTTTTAAAGCTATAGGCAAGCCCGCCTGGTTAACCGAATAGAAGTTAATTATATAAGCTCTAATTAACCTTAACTACGATAATGTCTATATAGAAATTAAAACCCGTGTTCCTTAATCTACTCTTTAACGCTAGAGGGCGAATTTAAAGAGGTACGGCTAGATTAATCCACCGATTAGGGGGAATGGTAGGCCACTACTGCTTATAGATAAAGCTCTAGATGTATAACATTAGGTGGTAATATTAATATTAATTTTACTAATAAACGCGTACTAATTAGGGCCTCCTTAAATACCTCTTATATAGCCCAGACGCCTATTTTAAAGAGATGCTCTAGTTTTTATATAATAAATATAATATAATAGTAGCACGAAGCACACTATTAGCTAGATTAAAGCGGAGAAAATAGAGTAGAAAGGTTATAAGGATAATTACGTAATAGCGTAACCTAGGCCTAAGGGATAACTAGATTATTCGAATCTGTGGCTATAAATATAATTAGTTTGTCTTTATTAATAAATTAGCTTATAATAAGAAGATAATAGATAGAAAGTATAGATAGGCGCCAATTAATAAGCCTGCTAAAGGAATATTGGAATTAAAGAGATCTAAAAGATAGAGCTTGCTACCAGCGTGTTACGGCACTGGCAGAACTTGGCAGAACTTCGCGGTCACGTGACTAGAGGACCGCATAAAAGAACCCTACTTCGACCGGCGCTGCTCTTCTTCTCCTTTCCTTTCTCTAGCTTTAGATCTTCGTTTATAGACTACCAATTATACAGGCTTGCGCGTCCCTCTTGCCGTACTCGTACCTTAATTAACTAAGTCGCTAATATTATCTAAAGCTTAACTACCCTTTCTTCCTAAGAAGGAACTTAAATATATTTATGGACTACGAACTAGAATAGAACACAGAATTAGATCTAAAGAATATTACTAGAACTAGAAGAATAGAAAAGAATAACAAGACCTATAGAATATACATAAACTAAAACCCCTGCAGAATCCTACCGGAGGTTACCCTAACAACTATACCACGATGCTAAGAAATATAGTAGCCGGCAAAGCAGCTATAGGACCCTTGAATACCTCCGATGGTAAAACAGCAACTAACTTAAACTCCTAAGTGGAGCTCGCAGCAGCTAATGCTAAAATTAAACAACTTTAAGAGCTGCTTAAAGCTAGAGAACCCCCTACGCCTAGCGAGGAATCATTAGACACCTAGAGACTTGCTATAGTCCTTAAGGCTCTAGCCTAATATATAGTATTAGCATCGTCGCGGTCCACAAAGGTCGCAGACCCCATGTCACAGTGCTGCAATGAAGTAGACTGAATAACTACGTTGTGGTATAAAGAGGGGAAGAAGGTAGAAAGGGGGTATTGTATATAAATAGTAGGGCCAGCNNCTAAGTCNCTAGTAGTNGGCTAGCTAANAGTAGGNAANAGTANGAGANAGTATNAAATAGTATGCGTTAGGTTAGTGCCGTAACAGTACTCCTCTCCCCCAGATGGTTTAGTCCCCAAACTAAATAGATAATTTAAAAATAGGCAGTGTATGGGGTTGCCTATTTTCTACCGTAAAGATATTAGTTCTGCTTATTGCCCTTAACTAAGCTAATGGCGATTTTCCATACCGGGCATGGAAAATCCTAATTAGTCAGTTTAGTGAGTAAGGTTAGTAGAACTCCATACTGCTACCCAAATTGGTCCATGTGGCGTTTCTTAGTAAAAATTTGGCCAATTAAATAACTTTAACTGCTGGTTAAAGTTCTATAACATCTTAACCACCATAAATTTTAATGCGGTGGTCGGCCGCAACCTTAGCGTAACTTTTCCTTATCTCGTGCCTAGTCTAGGGGTTTTAGCTTCTTAGGGTATTGCTTATAAAAGCGCTGTACAGCTTATTTATAACCCTTTAGGTCTTCCTTTAGCTACCAGGTTATATCCTTATAATATTTCTATTTAATCTTATAAGTTAGGCCCTGGGGGTCTTTATCGTGTATATTAAGGATTTTCTTAAACTCCCATTTGTCTTCTATATTGCCGTTATTATCTCTCTTTATTACTCGTCCTTATATATTACGGCGCTCTATAGTATTAATATTTGCTTAGCTAGGGATCTCTTTAGCAGCCTAGAGGCGGACCTTAGATGTATAAAAGGATTTATTTACTTAGATGTGGTCCAGGAGGTCTACTACGACTACCCCTTAGTATACTGCGAGTACGGGGTACGGGCCGTCCTATTTATTGTCCTATTTCTTCTTAGGTCTATTTATCTTTATATTTTCTAAGCTAACTATAACTATGTTACCTTTATAAAATAACGCGCTCTTATCTCTATGGGTATTAGCATTGTTTTTATAGCGTTACTATAAAATCCAGGCTAGGGCCTTAAGTTATATTAATATCCGCTTAAAGCGGTTGGCTATAGAGTCTATGCGGAAGAACTCCTTCTTTACTTATACTAATAGTGTTAGTAGATAGGGGCTAGCAGGCTTAATTCCAAGGTAAGGGTTAAAGCTATAGTTTGTAAAAAATAGGGAGATACCTATGCTCTTGTTAACTTAGTTATTTATAGTAAACTCGGCAAGCGGTAGGTAGTTAACCTAGTTATTCTATATAAAGCTAACAAAAGTATAAAGGTATTTATTTACGGCGGCGTTAATAATTTTAGTTTAGCCGTCCGTTTCTGGGTACTAGGCTAAGCTTAGTTATAAGGTTGTCTTAAGGCGTTTACTTAATCGTCGCTAGAAGTCGCTAATAAATTATATGCCGCGATTAGAGATAATCGTACTTAGTGCACCGTAGAGCTTATATACGTTATTAACAAAGCTATTAACTAACTCCTCTATTAAGAGTCCTGTTACTAAAATAAGGTGTTATATTTTAGTTAGGCGGTCTATAATAATAAGGATATATTTATATACCTTACCGTGGCGTTAGTATACTAGTAGCATTATAATATAGTTAATTAAGATATTGGTCTATAGGCGGGTAGGTAATTTTAGTGGCTTTAGGAAACCGGGCGGGGCAGAATAGGAAGTCTTAGTGCGAAAGTATAGGGTATAGTCTTTAACAAAGGTAGCTATAAACTAGGAGATTCCTAGCTACCAGTATATTTAGTTTAAGAGGTTAAAAGTCTTAACCCGGCTAGGGTAACTAGTAGGGCCGCTGCTATAAAAGTAATAGGTAACTTTTAGGTAAAGGTTTAGGGCGTTAGGGATAATAAGACGTTAGCGGAAGTAGATCTATCTATTAATAATACTATATTCTAACTTATCGCAACGGAGTAATTTTCTAATTTTCTTTGGCTAATAGCGAGCTTTTTAATTATATAGGGCTGCTACCATATCTTTTGTGAGTTTATTCTCCTAGTATTCTAGCCAGATTAACTTATCTAGTAACTTTTTAGCTATTTTAGGGTCTAGAGCGGCTATAAACTCTGTGTTATTAGAGTTATAGGACTTATATAGTAATTCTTCTAAGATTATAAGGTTAACTTTCTGGGGCGGTATAATAACTTAGGCTTGGTAGTGGAGGCGTTTATTATTAGCGTCCTTAGGCCTTATTCCTAGTAGCTAGCTTAGGGCATTAGGGAGCGTGGCTTTGCTACTGGGTCTATATATAATTACAAAGTTAAACTATAAAAGGAACTCTACCTATTAGACTTAGCGCTAGTTTAGCTGCTTAGTAGTTATAAACGTCTATAGGTTTTTATAGTCGGTAATAATTTTAAACGGCTCCTTAGTCCCTTATAGCTTAGGACGCCATTCCTTTAAAGCCTTAATAATAGCTAGGAGTTCTTTATTATAGATCTTATAGTTATATTCCGGCATAGAGTGCTTTATAAAGAAGAATGCAACCAGTTTTAATTTTCTATTATTATTATACTAAGAAAGGACTCCACTAGAAGCCTAATTTAATACGTCTGTCTCTACTACTGTTTTCTTTATATAGTTATAGTATACTAGTACTAGTGCTAAAGTAAAGGCTCCCTTAAGGGCCTTAAATGATTTAGCTTATTTTAGTCTCTATAGCTATCTAATATCCTTCTTTAGAAGTTTTGTTATAGGTGTAGTAATGGTAGAGTAGCCTTAGATAAATTATTAGTAGAAGTTCGCAAAGCTAAGAAATTATTATAGTTCTTTAATTAATGTTGGGTCCTTCTATTCCTATAAGGCCTGTATCTTCTTAGGGTCTATAGTTATACCATTAGTCGAGATAATTAAGCTAAGGTATTTTATTTTAGTAGAGTAGAATTTAGACTTATTAATATTAATCTAAAGTCCAGCATTGCTAAATCTTTGGATAACTTTATTTATATGCTTAGTATGCTTAGTATATATTTTAGAAAAGATAAAAACATTATTAAGGTAGGTAGTATAGTAGTTATTAAGGGCGTTATATAAAATATGGTTAATATAGTTCTAAAATATAGCGGGTGCGTTATAGAGGCTAAATGGTATAACTAGTATTTTATAGAGTCCGAACCGGGTAATAAATGCTATAAGCTACTTATGGCCCTCCGTAATCCGGATCTAGTTAAACGTAGCAATTATATTAAGTTTAGTAAAGTACTTAACGCTATAAAGTGCGTCAAGTATCTCGCGGATTAGTGGTAGTAGGTATTAATTCTTAATAGTAACTATGTTTAGGCCTTGGTAGTTATAGTAGATTTATACACCGCCGCTAGGCTTAGTAGCGAGGAGGAGTAGTACAGTAGCTAGTGAGGTTGATTCGCGGATAAAACCCTTATCTAGTATCTTATTAATCTACTTCTTTATATACCTAAGTTTAGTAGGTAAGAGTAGTCTATTTTTATAGTACGGGGCCTAGTTTCTGGGGGTAATTTTAATTTTATAGTCCCATGGTTAGTAAAGGGGCAGCTTATCTACGTTTTTAGGGAAGAAGTGCTTAATATATTTACTAAACTCCTTTAGTAGGTGTTGTAGAATATCTTTGCGGGTTAATCCTGGTTTGCCTTTTAGGAATTTTTTAATATTAGTATCGACTATCTTCCAATATAAAAGCTCAGGTTTGGTTTTTAGATTTGTTTTAAGGAAGTTATAGAAATAGGGGGGGAGCGCTTTATAGGCTTTCTTTATTATATAGTCGCCTTCCACTAGCCGGTAGAAAGACCTTTCTAATAGGTTTAGTACTTCTATTAGGCCTATAGGCAGCTCTTTAAGTAGCTGTTGGTACTTATCTTATTTAACTAGTTCTACTAGCTCCGCTATATAGATCCTTATTACCTTTACGTCTTTTTATTTATAAAACTAGGTAAAATTAATAGCACGGGTGTATTTAATATTATCTAGGTTAGGGTATATCTGGCTCTCTAGTGCTACGGCTAGGCTAGCACGGCTTAGTCGGCCTAAGGGGGCAGAAACGAGGCGGCGGCCCTATATAGTACGCGCGGGAGATAGGTGTAAGGTTAAGCGTTACGGTAGCGCAGTTTCTATTATCCGGGTCTCAGTAGTTCTATAGCCAGTCCTTACTATAACGTAAGCTATAGTATGCGTATATAGCATATAGCTTAGTTCCGGGTGTTAGGCTAAGCGGCTGGGGTTTAAATAGTGCCTAGGTTAGGGTTAGTTTCTTAGTAGTAGTAGCGCAAAGCGGACCTTCTTCCTTAGTCTTAGCAGGGCTAGCTAGCCTATTATTTTAGTTTTAAGTGCTAGGTTAGTCTAGTCTTCTACTATCTTGTTTCTTTACAGCTATATAGGCTCCCCTTTATTAGGAACGTCTTTTATTATTAGGACTTTGTATATAGTCCTAGGCACTAGGCTTAGTAGTGCTGAGTGTCTATATAGGGCGTCCCTGTTAACGTCGGCTATCCCCTATAGGAGGTAGTGCCTAAAGTAGTAGTCTAAGTTAAAGCGAATCTTAAGTTTCCTAAAGCTAGGATAGGGCTTGTACTTCTAAAGCTAGGGTATACTTAGGATAATTAGGGTAGTAGGCAAGAGTTTAGTAATGAAAAAGAGTATAGCTTTAGTATAGAGGCCGATTAATATTTAGGCGGTAAAGTAGTCTGTAATAAGCGAAGTTAAAATACTGTTTATAAGGCGTAGTAGCCTAGGTACTAGCAGCTTCTTAATTATAACGTTATACTTTCTTATAATAGACTTTATATCAGCAAATGCTATTATAGTACTACTAGAGTCTACTAGGCTTACTATATTAATATAAACTTAGGGGTATAGGTTATATAATAAGGAGAGTTAGGTTTAAATAAGGATTAATTTCTTATTACTATTTGCTAATCTAAGATTAAGTAGCAGTTTACTAATAGAAAGAACTAATTAATCTAGTAATAGGGACCTAATCTTCTCGTCTTCCTCCTTATATAGTTTAGACCCTTAGGCGCGACTTAGTTTAAGGGTTTACCTTTTAATGACTAGGGTATAGGGCTGTTTTAGCGGGGCGGTCCAGTGTCCGTCTAGCTGGCGGTGTCTATCTCTATTTTGGTTAGGGTATAGGAAAATAATACCTCGCTAATAATGTGGCCGTATTTATATTCGCTAGCGCGAAGTTGCTAATACTAGGCGTTGTTAACAGGTTGGGCTCCTATATAGGGTATGGTTTAAAGTAACTAAGCTATAAAGTTAAAGGGGGGGGGTCGTCTACCGCGGCTATAATAGGCTCCGTGGTTGCCGCGTTTATAATAGACTTTATAGTCGCCGCATCCGCGGTTATTTATTCGCATTATTTAACGGGGTAGCATTAGGACTAGGTTTACTATCTTAGCGGGGTTATAGGTATCCTTTTAGTGGCCAGGTAGGCCACAGGCAAGGCATAGTCTATTATTAATATAGCGCTTATACTCCGTATCTAAAATTCCATTAAGGTCTATAGGTTCTCTAATTACTACTAGGGTTGGGGTTAACATAGGGGTAGGGGCTTAGGTAGGTAGGCGGTAGTTAGCGTTCTTTTTAAGGTTAGCTTAGTATACATAGTTCGCGAGGTTTTTAGCGAATATATCTATCTACTTGCTCTAACCTATATAGTCGCTATTATTAATTTTGTGGGCCAGTCTAAGTACTAGCTCTTCTATCTTTAGAGAGATAAACTTTTAGAGTAGGTCTACCTTCTATTCGTCTATCTTCTTAGCGCAGACTATTAGCTTATTAAGCTCTCCCTTCTAGGACTAGTAATTACGCTCGCCTTAGGGGAAATGGTTAAGCTTATTCTTTATAACCTAGGTTATATTAAGGACCTTATAATAGGCAGTAAGGTCTTTAAGCATATCTTCCTTAGTAGGCCATTTCCACGTAAATATATTATTTGGGTTCTTATATATAAGCTCTAGGCCCTACTTAATAAACTTATAGGCCTTATTCTCTAGTATATCTAAGATGTAAAGGATCTGGGACTAAACTATATTAAAGTAGTCCCAGTTCTAGTTGAAGACTCCCTTAATCTTAATATACCAAGTCTTAAAATTAGCTTATTGTTCTAGCGGGGTACCTTTTCCGCTAAATATTAGCGGGTCTTTAGATCTCCGTTTTTTCTGCTAGGTTACTACCGTTATTATAGGGGTTAATTATTTTAGAATGGTAATAGTCTTTACTTAGGAGTTAATAGTTCCTATCTAGGAAGCGATAAGGGCACTAAGGTTTTTATTAGCTTTCTTATTAGCGGTGTTTATGTTATATATATACTATAGTCCTACTTTAATGTTGTTAAGGAACTTATTAGTATAGTTAATAAGGGTAAGGTAAGCTTTACTAGGCTTAAAGGTCTTAGGGTATAGTAGGGAGCAGCGGATTGTTTACGCGATATTGGGGTATATCTCTATAAATAGGTCTATAAAAACATCACGGGGGTTCTAGATTTCGGCCATTTTGGCGTCATTAGTATTGCCCATCTAGGCGCTAGGTAAAAACTAAGGATTATTCTAGGACTATGCTAGGGACGTATTAGTTTCAGCAAAGGCGTATATAGGTTGCGATTGCTCTAGGGCGAAGGTTAATTAGCTAAAGTATAGGGAATTAGTAATCGCGACGGGGCGCAAATTAAAGATACCATAAACTGTTACAGTGCTGCAATAAAGTAGACTAAATAACTACGTTGTGGTATAAAGAGGGGAAGAAGGTGGAAAGGGGGTATTGTATATAAATAGTAGGGCCGGCCGCCAAGTCGCTAGTAGTAGGCTAGCTAATAGTAGGGAACAGTATAAGATAGTATAAAACAGTATGCGTCAGGTCAGTGCCGTAATACCCCCTATTACTTATAGACAGAACTGACCCTATATTTAATAATTGGAAGCTTTAATTATAGGATAAGCTTGAAGTTAATGCGGACTACTTCCCTACTACTTAGGCTAAAATGGCCTACGTCTTCGGCTGTACTGGCGGGGACGTATAGACGCACCTATGTCCGCGGTATGTACAGGACTTAACAAAGCCCTTCCTCTCTAAAGAAGAGATAATTGTCTACCTGTCTTCTATTTATAAGGACCCCTTTAAAGTATAAAACGCCTAACTTAATTATAAAAGCCTAAATATAAAAATAACAAAGACCTTCTCGGCCTTTTAGACCCGCTTTCTGCACCTAGCCGGCTAGGCTTAAATTCCCTAGGAAGATTTAATACTAGACCTATTTAATAAGCTTACCCTAGACCTATAGCGAGCCGTACTACTAGTTTTTACTACTATATAGACGCTAAAGGAACTTATAGACTAGTGCTTAGCTATTAACTAAGGCCTTTGCTAAATTAAGGCACGCGCCAAATAGTACAAAGCTAAAAACCCTTTAAATCAGACTATAAGCAATATAAGAACGGCCCGTAATGCCCTAGTACGATTAGTAACCCCTACAGCACTACCCGTATAGCCTACCGCTAATTTAGCAGCTAGCCGTATAGCTAGCCCTGCTATAGGTCTGGCGAATGCTTGGCCTATATATAGCAACCCCTATATATAGGCCCTTAGTAATTAAGGAGCTTGCTTCTCTTACGGATAGAAAGGTTACTATATAAAGGATTACCTAATAAACGCGAAAGTAGACAAGGTTCTATTAATCTAGAAGGATAGTATAGAGTTGGAAAAAGAGGAACCCTAGAGGAAGACTCCTCTCTAGGGTTAAAAGGGATTAATATGTCAGATGTTAATCTAGGTTAGCTAGTTGGTAGAAGAAGCTACACTATCCCTTATACTTTATTCCGCAATAAATACTAAGTTTTAACCTCTACTTTAGCTAACTCTAGAGTAAATACCTTTGCCTTAATAAACACCTAGTGTGCCGTAAAGCTGGCTAACTTTCTAAATGCACCTATTAAAGAACTGCCTAAACTAATTCCTATTTACGGGTATAATGGGTAGATAGGACTACCTATTACAACTATCTTGCGGATTTACCTCCGTATTAACGGACGAAGGTAGTATAATACCCCCTTCCTTATTACGGACCTAGGTAGCTATAATATAATCTTAGGGCGAAAATGGCTAGCCTATTTAGGCTTATAGCTTNANNTANNGAGTAGACGGCTTACNTNGCCNNAAANCCTACCCNNAACCCCTTCCTTTATAAAAGAAATCAGCATTATAATAGAAAACCTTATACGGCCCTAGATTAATACTATTTACTAAGCTAATACTATGCGTAGGGACTAGGCCTTTAAGGAAGATATATAACTTAATTTGCAACGGATCCGTATACTATATTGCCCCTAAACTACCTATATTACACCACCCGCATTAAAGACCTAGGAAGTTAGTAGTAACCTAAAAAAGCCCCCTATGGAGAGCTTAGGCCCTATATAGCTATAAAGAACAGTAAGGGATGTTAGACGTTATACTAAACTAATAGATTGGAGGGATAACCTACGGAAGATGGAATAGGAGCTAAGAAAGATTATAAACCCTAGACCGTAAAATACGGTTTGGAAAACGGCTATAAGGAAACTAGCGGACCTTCTACCAGTTAATGTCTACTATATTAGTGCTGTAGGATTCTACCAGAACTTAGTTTAGCCTAATACTATCGCCTTTACGACAAGCTTATATAAAATTAATTAAATAATTAAGGAAAAGGGAAACGAGCTTAGTGGATAAGAAAGTGAGCTTATAGATGAGGAACTAGTAGAATAAAAGCTACCCTATTAATACCAGAAATTTAAGGACGTATTCTTTAAAGCAGCGTTTAATATACTTCTACCTTACTAACCGTATAACTACAAGATTGAGATTAAGTAGGGTAAAGAAAACACCCTTAGCTTTAGCCCCCTTTATAAGTAGTTTATTACCGAATTATAGGCTATAAAGTAGTATCTTATTAATAACCTAAATAAGGGCTTTATTAAGCCTAGCTAAGCCTCTTTTACCTTACCTATTCTCTTTATTAAAAAGCTAAATAGAGGACTCCGCTTCTGCATTAACTACTATAAGCTAAATAATATAACCCGCAAGGATTGCTATCCGCTACCCCTACTTAATAAGACTCTAGCCTAAATAAGTAGAGCTAAGGTCTTTATAAAGCTTAATATCCGCTAGGCCTTCTACCGAATTAGGATAGACCCTAGGTTTAAAGATCTTACTATATTTTGGACCTATTACGGAACGTATAAATATAAAGTACTCCCTTTTAGACTGACTAACGGACTAGCTACGTACTAGCGGTATATAAACGATATACTCTTTAACTACCTTGACGATTTCTATACGGCCTATTTGGATAATATTATAATCTACTTTAAGAATGAGCTAGAACACGAGGAGTACGTCTATAAAGTCCTATAACGGCTCTATAAGGCTAGCCTCTAGGTTAACATTAAGAAGTTAGAGTTTAGTGTTAAGCGTATAAAGTACCTAGGTTTTATTATTAGTATNGACGGAATTAANNCCNACCTAGAGAAAANNGCCGTAATTAACTAGTNGNCNCCCCNACGGACCGTAAAGGGGGTNNAATNNTTTTTANGNTTTTNTAACTTCTACTAANNCTTTATTAAGAACTATAGTAGGATTACCTGGCCTCTTAACCGTCTTACTAGAAAAGACTAGCCCTTTTACTTTAACGCTATATATAGGCAGGCCTTTAATAAGCTTAAGAAACGGCTGGTATTGGCTCCCCTATTTACCTATTTTAACCTGGAACGGCCCTTAATACTAGAAACTAATGCCTTAAATGGCGCGATAGCTAGTGTTTTTTCCTAGAAGCAACCGGACGGAGAGTGGCACCCTATTATATACTATTTAAAGACTATAATAGATGCTGAGCTAAATTACCATATCTATAACAAAAAAATGCTGGCTATTATCTCTAGCTTTTAGTACTGGCGTGTATAGCTAGAGGGGACCCCTAAGCCGATTAAGGTAGTTTTAAATCATAAGGCCCTAAAATACTTTATAATAACTAAGGCCCTTACGGCCCGGTAGGCACGCTAGGCGGATACCCTATCTTAGTTTAACTTTTTAATTATATATAGACTAGGTGCTATAAACTATACAGACGCTTTTATAAGGCGTAAGTAAGACCTAGATAACTAGACAGCTGCGAAGATCTTACTATAGACCTAGACGCTACTATAACTAGAATACCTTAACCCCTAGATACGGGCAGAACTAAGCACGGACTTCTCGGGCGCCAAGATATGTCCTATTAACTCCTCCGAACTTAACCTTATTAATAAACTACTATAGGCCAACTAAACGACCCCCTCTCTATAGGAATACTGTAAAAAGGTAAAGAACGTTGCTAGCCTATGGTCCCTTAAAAACGGACTACTTAAGTACTAGGAACGGCTAGTAGTAGCTAAGGAATAGAACTTATAGACCTGGCTTATTGTTAAAGCTTATGCCTAGGTCTCTACGGCCTACCCTAGAAAAAATAAGACTTGTAAGATTATTGGTGACTGCTACTACTAGCCTGGAATAGTTATAGATATTAACTGTTATGTATAGAACTGCGACAGCTACCGTAGATCTATAATTCTACGAGATAAGACCCTAGGACTATTGAAACCTCTTCTAATACCCGACTGCCCTTGGCAGCATATCTCTATAGACTTCTATAAGCTACTAATAGACCGCGACGGATATGATATGGTTATAATTCTAGTTAACCGCTTTAGCAAGCGCCCGTTCTTAATTCCCTATTATAAGAATATTAATGCCAAGGAGGCGGCCTGACTGTATATCTACTACGTCTACCGCATTTATAGACCACTAGATACTATTGTATCCAATTACGGCCCGTAATTTATATCGGCCTTCTAGAACGAGTTTACCCGGATCCTAGGTATTAGGCTAAAGCTCTTTATAGTATACTACCCCTAGACAGACGGCCAGATGGAGATTGTGAATTAATATTTAGATTAGAGACTTCGGCCTTTTGTTAACTACTTTTAGGACAACTAGGGCGAACTGCTACCCCTAATGGACTACGCCCAGGCGACCTTACCCTATAACTCTATAGGATTTGCACCTATCTAACTAGAAATAGGGTATTTACTCTAAATAAGCTTTGACTGGGATAGACCAAAAGGACTACGGACCGTATGCGAGAAACTGTCTTATAAGGAAGCCTAGCAGTACGCTAAGCGCTTAGAGGAAGCCTAGACGGTAGCCTGTATAAATCTAGAAAAGGCCTAGAAATTAATGGAACAGTAGGCAAATAAGTATAGGCGCGAACCCGACTTTACTATAGGCGATATAGTCTAGGTTATAATAAAGAACTGGAAGACGGAACGGCCTAGCCGTAAGCTAGACTATTAGATGGCGGGACTATATAAGGTCCTTAAGAAGATAGGTAACTTATATAAAGTAAAGCTCCCGGATTTAATTAAGGTTTACCCCGTTTTCTCACTAGATAAGCTACGGAAAGCTATAAATGACCTATTGCCTAGATAAAAGAACAAACCTCCCCTACCGATTTAAGTTAATGGCGACAATAAATAGGAAATTAAAGAAGTACTAGCCTATAAACTAGTAAGGAAAACGCTAAAGTACTGCGTTAGTTGGAAAGGCTATGACCTAGATCCTACCTAGTACCCAGTATGGAACTTTATTAGTAGTCCCTATAAGCTTTAAGAATTCTATAACCGCTACCCTAATAAACCAGGACCCTTAAAGTACCTAGACGAGTAAATAGAGTGCTAGTATAGCGAAGACGATAAGCTACCGGAAGAACATAAAGATAAGAACGCCCTATAAGCATAATACGGACTATAAAGCCTAAGGGTAGGCTTTTGCGGAGGGGGGGGTAATGTTACGGCACTGGTAGAACTTGGTAGAACTTCGCGGTTACGTGACTAGAGGACCGTATAAAAGAACCCTACTTCGACTGGCGCTGCTCTTCTTCTCCTTTCCTTTCTCTAGCTTTAGATCTTCGTTTATAGACTACCAATCATACAGGCTTGCGCGTCCCTCTTGCCGTGCTTGTGCCTCGATTAACTGAGTCGCTAACACAGCGTATACCTATTAGGGCTATATGCCTGGCTAGTTAATATACTAGGGCGCTGTTAACGGGCTAATGTTTATTAAGTGGATAAAAAACGAGGTTCTTACTCGTATATAGCCTTATTTATAGCCTCGTTTAGTTCTAGTAATAGATAATATATTAATCTATCGCAATAAGGTATGTAGTGTCTATAAAGGATAGGTATTTAATACTATTGTTTACTTAAACCTAGGAAGTTTAACGCCTCTATAATGCTACTAGTGTTAGGGTTAAATATTTTCCTCCTTACTTACCCAATTTTAATCCAATTAAAGCTTCTTTTTACGACTTAAAGCAGTGGCTGCGTACTTATTGATTTAAAGCTGAACTATAGAATAACTTTAGTAACTTTTTAAGCCACGCAGTAGAGTAATAAGGGTTTAATAAGAGGGCAAAAGGCTATTTCTTACGGGTAGGAATTAAGAGGTAGTATAAAAAGGTTAAGGTCTGGTCTTTTATAATATATCTATATAGGGTACTTACTAATTAAGACGTTAAGTAAAGCCTTTACTATAGTATTATAACGTCACTAATCTATTTTAAAGTCTTCTAAGCAGTTTACTATGCAATTAATAAGCCTATATATTAAACCAATCCTATATAGCTTTATATAGCCCATACCACTATTAAGTAGCGCATACTTAAGTAACTTAAAGTTGTAGTCCTCCTTAATTAAAATTAACTCCGCTTTAGTAAAGGCGTTAATAATAACTGGGTAATAGCTTTATAACTATTTAGTAAAGGCGCTAAGCTTACTATTTAATTATTTAATATCGCTACGGGCGGGGCTACTAGGTAGTAGGCTTATAGGTATAGTTAGGGGTGGATAGTAATAGGTAGGTGTTTTAGAGGATAAAGCTAGAACTAATAGAGCGCTTTGTAATAACGGCACTAATAAGGATCTTGTATTCGGTGTAGGATCCACTATAAAATAACTATTGGCGATAGTTGGTTGTACGGGAGGTAGCGCTGCCTATATAGCATTTTGTATCTATTGTATTATCTACTAGTTCTACTACTATATCTAGTTTATTAAAACTGTTACCGCTACTAATTAGTCTTACTGCGGAATAGGATTGGCTAGTAATTGTATAACTATAGTATAAGCCTCTCCTTGTCGCTACTATCATCTTAGGGGGGAGCTTATTAATTTATTTATGCTACTAGAGTTACCTTAACGGTACTTATAGCTATCCGACTTTATATCTTTTTTATCTTCCCTATCCTATATACATTTACTATACCTAATCTTTAACAGTAGTAGTAGATCTAGTATATTAAGCGTAGCTCTTTTCTGTTTAATTACTTCTAACTAGCACGCCTAGTAGTAAGCTTGTAATGGGTAGTGCTTTAATTTAAATTTAAGACAGTATATAACGCCGTGCTTTTTATTCTTACAGTGCTGTTAAAGGCAGCGATAATGTTTAAGTAGCGGGTATAAATGCTTGCCTTTAGCTTCTGTATAATTACGTCATTTAGCAGCCTCTTTCTACATTTTAGTAGTAGTTAATCTCTTCTTTTTACTAATAACTTCCTCTACTATACCTTTCTAATTCTTACTAGAGGACCCTACTTTTTTACTAGCCGCTACTTTAGTTAAAAGACCTACCGCTTAAAGCGCTGCCTTAATACGCGTATTAACAGCCGTAGTAATTTTAGCATCTTTAGCTTTAGTAGACGCGTTAAGAGGCGTAGTAGCGGTCTTATATCTAACTGTAAGATTAACCCAAAAAGCCTTCCTCGCGTACTTTAATTGTGTCTCTATTATTCCCTCTACTTTACGCCATTTATCTACATTGTTAACTTCTTTAGGTATTATAGGATCCTTTAAACTTAATGTAATAACAGCAGTTAATTAATTAAGCTAGAAAGGACGAAGGCCGTAATATTTGCTGGCTTAACGCGTATTTTCGGCGACAAACTCTTAGAATTTAAAGACTCTAAATAAGATAGGTAGAACGTTAGTAAATAGCATTATACTATTAGCGTACACGGCCATATTTAAAAAAAAGGTTTAAGAGCTTTTGGACTGTTCTACAGTAGTAGGAGGTATTAGTGCAGATTTAACGGTAAGGTCTACTTCTTAAGGCGCTTTAGAAGTATTCTTTGCAGTATTCTTAGGTGCTTTAGCTCTCCTCCTATATACCATAGCGCTAACTATAATAGGAAAAAATATAGGCTTTAAATAGCTTCAAAAAATAGGCAACGGCGATGTGTTGGTATGGAGGATAGGTGGTATCATGCGTGGGTACAGAAAAGTGGTTTAAACAGGTGAGGATTCGGTAAATTTCTGTACTAGATCATGGTTTCTGACATAAACCCATCCTTTTCTGAAGCGACTGTAAGCTGCCCGCAAGGCGCGCCGCCAGGTGTCTCACGATTTTCTCGGCCAGAGAAACCGTCACTATGGTTCTCCACCTCGACATGCCCCGAATATCCGTTGCATGTGGAACAGTGACTCTGAAACCGCCGTCCGGGCATGAGCAGCCTCTACGTCGCCAAAATAAGTGGCCGAAATTTAGCACGTGCGCAACTACCAAAAACCGTCTGTTTACATGTAAATAAACCAACTAATTTATCAACTACATGCACCAATGCCTCCAATTAGGACCCGCAGGTCTCGCGCGCGCTATCTTACACCTCCAATTGAGTTCTTGCAACTAGATAGTCAAGTTAAAACACTATAACGCTCTCCAGTACTCGCCGTAAAGCTACTTTCATAAGAGCTTTGTATTCCTATTCCACAAGAGCTCGTCCACAAGGTTACCGGCGTTCCACCACGTACTCAGTCTCGAATCCTAGCCTTAAAGCAACCTAGAACGCTTTACAGTATACCTGATTTTAGCCTAGATCCGCGAGGGAGAAAGAGATTGATTACACGAACAAAGACAGCTGCAATCGCCAATTACCTTAACGATGATTTAGTCCTACTTGATAACAAGGGCAAGCCTTAGACAGATATTGCAGAAGCTTCCGGCGTAGTCTTACCTTAAACCTACCACTTTAAAACGCCAGGCTACCGTATAATCGATCCTAAAGCAATTTAACGAGCTTACTAAGACGATAAAGGGATTATAAACTGCGTTTATAAGGAGGAGAAGGAGTTAATAAAGGCATAAGCTACTTCACGGACAAATTAGATTAATATACAACTCCCTCTTCGACCACACTCCCTTAACTAAAAAGACGTAGCCTTTTACGACGAGTTTCACTTTGGTATTGGTCCTTAAATAACAAAGCGTATAAGAGGGAAGTAGGGGAAGTCAGCGTGGTTAGTTGCCCGACGTCTGGATCGTTAAGGTTCAGACGGCCAGATTGGCCTCTTAATTAGAGCGGCCGGATTGGCCTGATCAATAAGGCCCGATTGCAAACGTCTACAGACGGCGGACAGGGCAGCATAGCTTAGTTTTAAGCCTTTTTAGGCATAGTTTAGGGGGAATTTAGGGGGAAATAGTGAATGCACGGACCATGCACGGACCAAAAACAACGCGAACGCGTCTATCTACCCCTCTTTTACGCGTATCCAGGGGTACTAAGAGCTCTATCAGTCGGATCCAGTCCGGATTAAGACGGATAACTTCATGGACTGACTGGATTGGGCAGCTAAAATTTGGGCGATCAATCGGGTGACGGTTAGTCTACGGACTGGCCGCTTAATCGACCACGCTGAGGGGAAGGAGTATTAATATAAACCCTCTAATATACACCGGAAGAAGGTTACTACGAAGGATATAAAAGCAAAGGCTTAAGAGAAAGAACACCTTAAGCTTCTAAATATTGGCGTTATAATAGGCTATAATTAGCGGAAGGTTATACCGTACGAAGTGCCTAATTTAGTAGGGAAGATGACTACAGAAGTATATACTAAAGTAGTCCTCTTTTCCCTCCAAGACGAGCTTCTAGATTACGGTCTTACCCTCTACTATAACGCCGATTTAGCCTATATAAGTAAAGCAATAATTAAGTGGGCAAAGGATAATGGAGTATCTCTTATTACACTCCCTGGTGTCTCGCCAGACTTTAGTATTCTTAAATTAATGGCTCACCCGATTAAGAGGAAGTTTTACGCAAAAAGGTGTACAATAGAGAAGGCGGCACTAGCTAGGTTTAGACAGCTTTCTGAGGAGGAAATGGATTAGTGTGCGATTCAGAAGATGTATAAATGGTATACCAAAAGACTACATGATTGTAGGAGGGCTGAAGGGCAAATGATGAGGTATTGAGTATGAAGCCGTACGTTCGATCCCTTGGTCTGGCAAAAATTCAAGGACTTTTCGTATATGCACGCCTCATAAGCCAATCTAGAGGCTTTATACTGTATCCCTTAACACGCTGGTTTGCGTCCTACAGTTATCGATAAGAGCTAGCCAATAGAATCAGTAGGATCAAGGCTGCGTGACCATACGCGTACTTTTGATTCTGGTGTTCGCGCACGGCCCGCTCTCGTAGGACGCAAGCGTGTTAAGGGATAGAGCTTGGTGTTTGAAGCCTCTGGTCAGTGCGATTGCTCGGCAGCAAGGGTGCTGGCGCCTCATTGACGCTTGGATAGCCAGGAAGCCTATAATATTTGGTATAGTTAATCAAAAAGCTTTAATATTATCGCCGTCTATTTAATCGTTAAATTATCAGCAGAATATTATCCTTATACCGCCTAAAAAACGCGGTACGTCTTCAGCTCTAAAGCCTCCGAGGCAGTAATTCGAGGGAGGACTCTAATGGAGAATTTTCCTATATAATCAGCAGCTGATTAATGGGGGAAGGGCAGAAACCTAAAGTCATAACGTCATATAGCACGACTTTTTGATGTCTTTGGTAGTAGCCTTCTGTAGCATTTCATCGGCATCGCAATATTAACGCGATTTGGTGAGGCCGACTAATAAAATTACGCTAGCTAGGGTACCTGCAGCATGCTAACCCAGGCAACAGCGCCTAAAGCGCCCAATACGAAAAGTCACACTTGCCAGATGAAGGGATATTCCTGGTCCACCTGCTCATCCTGCACTCTTGGTTCTTTATCTGTTAGCTATATAAGCTTCTCCTACCCGATCTATGTAATACAGTTCTGAGTTTACCCCATCATCCTGTGGTCACGAAGTCGAGACCCTCCCTTCACCCTTCTTAGCTTTTGCAGCTCCACGCTTTGAATGTAAGGACATGCCCTTCATCGAGACAAACGTGGGATAAGGCTAACCTTCCAGATCTAACCCTTGATTATAATGCAGAAGGCTCTCAAGAACGCTGTCAGCAAGGCTGTTGATGGCAATACTTGGAAGAAGTTTACGAACCCAAGTGCTGGACGCGGCAAAACAGCCTTTCCTAAAGGCCAGGCGGAGCAAGAAGGCGTTGGGGTCCGGTGGGACTATGATGGGGAAGTTACAAAAGCGGACGGTGTATTCCACAAGTTCCAGATGCAGCCTAATGCTGGGAAGGTTCCATCTTCCATCAAACGGTGGAGGGAGGCCAATGGTGGTACTCACGCCGTGATGGCTAGTGTATTGGTGAAGAAGGATGGCACGAAGGATGATGTGGAGCAGGGGCTGAAGGAGGCGGCGGAGTCGGTCGAAGGCTGATGTACGGGAAATTGCTTGACGACTCGGGTGCGATCCAAGTTTGTGGGAAAGACATTGTTGTGAGGAATCTGTGGATTTGGGCGCTGGACGTCTTTATGCATGGGGGAAAACGGAACATTGGACGACTGGTTCTTGGGCAGTTGCACAGCTGAGACGTAATGCTGAAGGCTGGAGGCCGGCGCCAAGCATGATATCAGATCTCAACAGCTCCGCCTCTAGCGGCGTTGCGGCGGCTTAGTTCTTCAATTGCTGCTGCCCAAAGTTAGGTGAAAATTTGATTCGAGCTGCCTCCCAACTCTGCTGTGCCTGGATTGGGTTAACGCACAGCTAGACCTTGATCCTTGAGTTTGAGAGCATTGGGGGTTGAATTAACTAGTGCGAACATCGCCGACTTATTCAACGATCCGGGCCTTAGCGGCGAAGGTGGTATTACCGAGGTCGGAGCTTCAGTGATACCAACACTGCACCAACTAATCACTGCGGATCTCCGTTGCATACTCCTCGTCCTCCAAAAGTGTCCAATGTAATCTTAGCCACGTCACGTGTAGACTCTTGACGGGCAGGGCACGGCGGACACCTTCTGCGCGCACGCTGTTTATGAGGTTTTGGGACAGAATATGCGTCTGTAGGCACGACATCCGGGTTTCTTTCTTAGTATTAAAGCGGGACATGGCGGTCACAAAGCCAGGTGTGCTAGCACGTTCCACAGTGGGCAATCTGCGTGACGGAGGCAATAAGGCGCGAGGAGAGAGGCCTGCTATAATAGACGGAGGGAACACCTGGTAGAGTCAGTATATGTAAGCAGCCAAAGTGTGCTATGAGAACGCGGAGGGCCAACGACGGGTGTAAGTGGTTGGGAAGACGCAAGACCCTTCTCTGCGCATGATGTGCATTCTCGTGCCGTCCACGCCGTATGTCTTCTAGCTGCTGTGTGCCACCGCGAGCGCTGACCGTAATTGAATGCGTAGGAAGAGCGGTCTGCTGCCGGCGCGTCGCGGTGGCGAGATCCCTCTTGTTTGGCGACAAGGACGAAGCAGAGAATCAGCTGCTGAAGGACTCCCGTGACGAAGCAAAGCTTGAGCAATCAAGGACTCGTCGGCAGGTTCCACAATGCTGTAAAATGGGTGCGTAAATCTCTTCAGAGCCACGGGGGATGGCTGTGGATCTGCGAGCGTGAGCGGATCAAGGTCAACTCCAAGCCTTGTCGATAAGAGCTCAAGCTAGCAAACTCAGTGGAACAGCACCTATCTCGTGCGCGCTGTTGATCTAGTGACCGATATCAACTACTTCGTGGAGGCCAGCCGCTACAACTACGCTGTTAGTACCAGCAAGCGCGAGGGTAAGGGCACAGACTCACTGTCGCTGTGGCTATTCAAGCACCGCCTAACGCCCGTGGTGACAAGGGCGAAATCAATGCCCCCCACGCTTCATTTGAGCACGGCCGGGCGAAGGCAGATGAGTACTACCGTCTCATGAATCGCTCGCTTATATAGGCAGCCGCGATCGTACTCGACCCACGCCGCAAGTGGCACTTTATCAACCGCCAATGAGACATGACGCCGAGCGAGCTGGGTTGAGGGCTGCAAAGTTTTCAGTGAGAGGGGCTTAACAACGCGAGTATAGAGACTTACCTAGAGTAGTTGAGACACGTCGAAGATCACAGGGCGGGGAAAATGACCCATGGCATGTTAAGGTCCTGTTTCGCCGCCGCAATCTATGAAGAAGGATCTATCGTTGCTACAACCGCCGACGAGTATGAGGAGCGGGTGAGCAAGCCGCAAGTACAAGGGGTTGATCCTATCGGCAGAGGTTCGCGGACGTTATCCACACCTCGCGCGTATGGCCATGGATATCCGCTATATTCCACCGATGAGCGACGAGCCAGAGCGTATCTTTAGCCTCGCTGGCCTGCTCCTTGACGACCGGAGGCTTCGTATGGCCGTAGAGGTGATGGAGGCGAGGAAGCTGCTTGCTCACTGGGATGGGCAAGGCTTGATTGTAATGGGAGCGCCCATGAATGCCTCCGAGGAGGTGAGCAGCGTAGGCAACGACGAGGACACTCGTGAGGTGAATGGTGAGCTGCCAACGCTGGGCGCGACGCAGGTGAGCTTCTCGGCGGTTTTGAGCGAGGATTTCGGTAACCTTTGAACACTAGGACCGTAACATTAGTTAGCTATGATCGCGGCGAGCAATTTGGCTTACTCTACTAGCGCTTTGAGTGCATGGGCGTTAAGTAGCGCGTGAGGTTGTAGGTGGAAGTTGAGTTGACGATTTATCAACCCTGTGGCCCGTGCACGCGTATACAACTTTCCTAAAACAGCAATTAGCTGAAATGGCTGAGATCCGAGGTACATTCACTGAGCACTAGGGGAACCGTATGGATCAATTGGAATTCAAACCAGCAACTGACCATAATCGGGGAGCGCGCAGCCGCGATCGTGTAGACTGGGCGCGATTATCAACACTGATTCTTGTCGCCAATTGCAGAGGGGTTCGATTGCGACAAAACGCTCTGTCTAGCCTAGCGGCGCAGACTGTAGAAGCCCTGGTGCGTTTCTCGCTATTCTTTCATGGTAAGCGAGACTAGAGTACGGGTCACAGGGCGTTGATTGTCCATGAAAGTTATACTTACCAAGCAGTCTGTGATCGCGTCTTCGAAGTCGGTACGTTCGTCCGGGGGAAGCTTATGTATGATTCCAGGTCTGTCGAGAGACATGGCTATCGAGGACAGCCCATACGTGTCAGCAATTGCGACAAGAAACGCTTCTGCACCAATTAGTCGCCAACCGTCAGTATATTGTGACAAACGGAGGGATTAGAGGGGAAGTAGGAAGCGACGTTGACCGACCTGGACATGCTACACATGAGGAGTCGAAGAACCTAGCGAGGCAGGTGTGCTTCCCCGTTTTGAACTATATCGTCCCGACACTTCTCATATTGTAATGTCAGCAGATCTCTGGTGTAGATTTCTATCACTGATGCGCGCTCAATGAATGAGAAGCCGGCGAAGCAGTGTCAACCACGCTTGGAGGGTTTGGAGGCGACCTAGAGTCAATTCGGGGTTGCACTGGTTGGCATGCTTAGAAGAACCAAGGCAAGCGTTCTGTGACACAAGAGAGCGAGGCATGCTTCACGAGATTTGCCAAGGTGCATTTGCCAAGGTGCAGTAACAGGCTAAGCACAGCGTAGTGAATCGTCCAGCCTTCAAGCTTCGTATGCCTACTTTAATGCCTTGTCATCCAACGCGGAAATCTATTGGCGACCAAAAAGGCCGGCCTTCCTGCTGCTGTAGCATTGAAGGTATATGTGCTTGCTAACAAAAGCCTTCAATTAAACGCAAAGAGTGCCAGCGTACAAAACTCTCGCATAGTTCAAGGGTATTGGGTTTCAGGCTGCCACACGACTCACCTTCGCATGCCGACTGCTCTTGTACGTCACCTTCCTTCCGTCCTATTTTCCGCAATCCATTTCACCTTCGTGACACCAAATAGAAAACCTCCGCTCTACAACGCTATGCGCTCGGTGTATCAGAGGGCCACCTGTGACATATAGTGTGGTGAGCGTAAGGACTTGCTTGGTGGTCAGATTGCTTACCCTTCCTCTCCAGCCTAATCAGATCAGAAATTATCACTGCTAACTCCTGCCCTTTATCTATCGTCACAGCATAGTAGGATTCGGTATCGTTTATCAGCTCCAAGAGAGATTTCTCCTTTATCTGAATTAGCTCTAGTTGCAGTATTAAGATGGGAAACCATACCCAAGCTTCGTAGAGAGTACCATCGGGTATCGTTGAAGTAGTGAGGAGGGGCTTGAGGAATTCGTCGTCGCCTCCTAACAAGCGCGAGCTGGACCTGAATTGGTATTTAAAGTGCCAGGTTCAGCACATGCATGTGTAGGTTCGTCGGAACATGCCTTCGCTGATTCGTACTTCTTTGGTGGTGACTCCATGGCAGTTGAGAACGATGGTGGTTGTGCGAGCCTTTTAGGGGAGTAGATGGCTGTGAAGCTCTCTGAACGGCATTGGGGGCCTATATATACCAGATCCCAGCAGTAACTTAGCGAACACCTCGAGGCTGACATATGCTATCAACATCTGACGCGCCTGATTTGTACCAAGCTGCATTGCTCCAGCACCAAGGAGAACCGAGCCACCTGCTATTATGCTGGCTGAAGTTACTGGTCCTCATTGATCGATGGAATCTCAGCCATCCTTTGTCTGGGTCTCATGCCGCGTCACCTGGTAGCCCTGGGGGCTGAGAGGTTGCCAATAGCAGCGAAGGCATTCACTTTGTAGAAAAACTGAGCCACCTCCGGTTATTATGCTAGCACGGCTGAGACTCCACCGATCAAAGAGGACCGGTAGATTTATCTTAAGCTAGCCTTATGCCGCGTGATGGGACAGCTTCGGAGCTATGGTCTAGCAAGAAGGGGGAGCATCGGCGCTAAAGGAGGCTCAAGCCACCTGATGTTATGCTACAAGTATCTATGGCCGGCCATGGATCAGATGGGTCTCAACCATGCCTCACTTCTCCGACTCTTCCATGTCATTACCCTGATTGAGCAATATCCCGTCTCTATGCCTCTGTCGAAGCATGGTTTTGCTCGGATTGCTAACCTTCTAGTCGATCGAGAATCCTGGTGACGCCGGGATGTCGGGATGCAGCCATGAAGTGAGTCCCAGGGGCTGGACAAGCGTTTTGAGCGCGTCTTCTGCGATCCTGACGGGCAGAGTAGGTTGCCAAGCGGCTTTGCTCAGGTGCTATGCCGACAGGTGAAGCAAGTAGCGAAGCTTGCGAAAAGAGGGTCGGGAGAGCAGGCCTAGACAGAAGAATATCCACTACAGGGCCGTTATCGAATGAAACTCGCAATGCTGATGCCCCTAATCTGATTCCGTCGGTTGGAGATGCAGTCGGGCAATCGACAAGAGTCACCAGTCAAAGAGGAGGCCGACGGCGTTTGGGCGGATGGGAAGGGCATACAATTCGGCAGTCCTGACGACGGCAACCGAACTACCTGCGAGGGCATCCCCAATAAACGCCCTATATCTAAGGAACGCTCCTCTCCGCCGATGCTGGTTATGAAACAGGACTCAGAAGCCCAGAGCACGCTGACTGCGGTAGACATCGAAATGCAGCCATCGATCGAGCGTCCGGCCGAATGCGACGCATAATCCGTCTCAGCGCGATGCCGGGCACATCGTGACCGCCGCTGACCCACAATCCGGTGCGAAGGCAGAGAGCGGAGCTGGTCAGGAAGACATGAAGATGGAGGAGGCACCGACTCCAGACGACGGCCAGCAGATCTCGAAAGGTACATTAGATGGTAGGAATGCGAGCTCAGGCTGATAACTCCTGCTAACGATCGTATCAGATAATGTCATTGTTATTGAAGATAATGAAGTTGTTATTCCGTCCGCAAGCGAGACTGGCGGGACCTCAGGTATGCGGAATGGTCAGCAATCCAAATCATGCACTGACGATGTCCGAGGCAATCCAATTCTCATTGACGACGATAACGATAACGAAGTTGAAGTAGGATCAAGAGGGCCCTGTCGTATGTCCCCCCGCCAGAACAAGGGCAAACGGAGGCCCGAAGACGGAATTATGCCATGGACAGATACTGCGACCTTCTACGATGCCTCCGACAACCCCGAGCTCTTGAGCGACCAGTGGGAGGCTGTCCAGAAGCACTGGTTCGACGTAGGCTTTCTAAAGTCTATCCGGGAAATGGAGTTACGCAAGAATGTCCTGAGGTTTGAGAAACGACTCCTTGAACCTATCTCGAATGTGGCTGAAGAGGGAGAGTTTCTCGAAGGCCGTGCGCTAGACCTTATGAGCACATGGGTGGCTGTGGAAGAAGAATGTCTCGTGCTGTTGGACAGGGCAGCCTTTAAGCTGTTTAGGAGTCAGGCACGGACAGCGGGACGGCAGCTATGCAGGAGCAAGACGCAGAGAAGCCAGACCACGAAGTTCACCAGAGTATTGAAGCACTTCCTTGATCAGGAAAAGGCCGTTGAAGGTATCATGGAATTTCTCGAGGACCAGGAGCGCGGCAGAGAAGAGGATGTCCATCATAGGGAGGGAGGTTTGGTAATGGAAGACATGGACGATGCGGAGCTGGAGATTTGATTAGGCGTGTCGGCGCTTGATTTCTCCGCGCGAACCGACATCTTCGCTCAGTACCCCTTTCCTCAGATGCTGTGTCATTGCAGGTGCTCTTTGATGTCACGAATGAAGCATACCGCCATGGCTCACCATCAAACGAGGACTAAATAAGCTTTTACGCACGGTTCTCCATCCCGAAGACGGGTCTCCTCCCGAGCCTTCCCACTGACGTCAGGCGGCCATTCGTAAAGTCCAAGCTTGAAGTGCCCTAGCGTCTTATCCTCAAATCAGCTTGGCGATGACTGTGTTGTTGATCACGTGCTTTGTGCCAAGGTCCCGTTCAGTGTTCACGTCGAGCCTGATGGTAGTGGACTGGCGACTTTATAATTGGTGGGAGTACAGTTTGTCCTTACTAGAGGTTAGTATCGTTAGTGGTGAGGGGCGAGAGCGTAAGATATTTTGGTTTGGGGGCGTCAAGGCTGACCAGTCTCATCTGTAGATGTGAACCCGTGCAATCGGCCATTGCGATGCGCTAGAAAGTATATGTTTGCGTTGTATTCGAGATAAAACTGGGCTAATTTTTCGTAGAGGGTTTTAGATAGCTTCTAATAGTATAAAGACTTAATACTAAACCTCTTTAATAAGCTTACCCTAGACCTATAGCGCGCTATACTACTAGTTTTTACTACTATATAGACGCTAAAGGTACTTACGGACTACTGTCTAGCTATTAACTAAGGCCTCTATTAAATTAAGGCACGAGCTAAGCGGTATAAAGCTAGAAACTCTTTAAACTAAACTATAAGCACTTTAAAAACGGCCTATAATGCCCTAGTATAATCTATAACTTATACGGTACCAGCTGTATAGCCTACTATTAATCTAGTAGCTAGCTATATAGCTAGTCCTACTATAGGTTTAGTATATATTTGGCCTATATATAGCGACCTCTATAAATAGGCCCTTAGTAATTAAGGAGCTTACTTTTTATATAGCTAAAAGGACTACTTATAAGGGATATTATTGCGGCCACTTTAGGTTGCCCTTAGGACAACCCCCGGACACCCCTTAAATGGTCGCTAGTTATATACTAGAGGTATATACCTATAGTATATAGTCTCCACAATCCTAGAGGCCTTAGCTCCTTAAGGATTCTCCTCTCTTACTAATTAATTTTATTCTATAATTGTGTCCTTATAGCCCACTATCTATAAAGTCCCCTTATATTTAAATCCTTTTTACTTTATTTAAAAGTGCAGCTGGCTTAAAAACTAGATTATTTATTTATATCTTTTATTTATAACTACTATCCTCCCTTAAAATTTCGCGATAACTTAAATAGAAACTCTATGGGCACCTTATAAAAAGCCGTCGCGCTAAGGTAGAAAGGTCCCTTTAATAATAAGAGATTGCAATAATATAAACCTTTAGGTAAGACGGCTAAATAAGCCCTAATACTAAGATACTCTAGGAGCTTAAAGACTCTTATATATCTATAATTACCGCTAAGGAAAATATAGATACCCTTTATAACGGTTATAACGCTACTAAAAAGTAACTCAAACCCCTTTAGCCCTACCTAGGCTAATTAAAAGATTAAGCACTAAAGGTAACTTTAAGATCTTCCCTTAAGCTAAAAATGCTAGAGAAATATACTAATATATTTAACTAAGGACCTAACTAGAACCCTTCCGGAAGACTACCGGCATATAATTAGTATAGTAGCGGTATATAGACTGCTTATAAGCTAAGCGGGCCTACCCCTTTAGGAAACTAAACTTAAATACTAACTTGAGACCTAAGGCTTATTAGGAAACCCGTACTAGCTATTAATACTAATACTACCTCTATAGCAGGAGCTTCCCTAGGCCTAAGTTTAGAAATTTAAAAGCCCTATACTAATCTCCTTTAAGACGGATATTAGGAAGCTGTTATAAGGCTCTTAGAAGCTATACGGGAGGAAGCCATTAATAAATATATTAGAACCCTTTAAGGGCAAATCTATATTTAGTAGGGTTTAATCTAAGCTAAGTAAATTCTTTTATAACCTAGTTAAGGTTAAGGGCTTCTTTAGGGTTACTTAATACCTACTTAAAGAGGTATAGAAGACTTAAAGAGGCACCTATATAATAAATAGAAAAAGGATATAGACTAACTAGCTAAGGCCTTTAGTTGTCTAGAACTTTATTATAAACCTAATGCCTAGTATTTAGACAATTAGGTTTATAAGGTAGATAACTTTTTTAAAACACTAATAATATAAGATAATACTAAAGAGCGTATACGCTAAATTATTAGTAAGATTAAAAACTAATTACTAAACTAAATCGCGCTTAATTAACTTAATAAAGAGTAAATTACTATATAGCTATAGCTGTAGACTGTTACGGGACACCCCCATAACACCTTACACATATCTCCCTATTTCCACCGACTTAGTAATTAGAGACTAACCGAGAAATAGCAATCTAATGGTAATCTAATAGCAATCTAACGGCAATTTACGGCATTCTGCTATATTCTGCCAAGTTCTACCAAATTCTGCTAAGTTCTGCTAGGACTACGACCTAAACCCTATTCTGCCTATATATGTATTAACTAAGCAACTAAGTTAATAATATATGCCCTTTCTTCCCATTTTCCTACCTTCTTTCCTTACGTAATATCTTGACCTCCTTATATAGTTTATGTATATAGCTTAATAATATCTACCTTGCTATATATTATCGTCGCTTATACTTACTCCGTAACATAGACCTTTCTAAAGGGTTAGACCTAAAATTTATATATTGTATAATATAACAATATAGAACAATTCTAGAATAGTATACAGCTAGGCCGTTAAGACTTCCGCTAGTTTATAAACTTTATAGAAACTTATACTTAATAAATAGATCTAAAGCCCTTTAAAAATAAAGACGGTAGTATTTATAAGAAAAAGAAAATCGGATTTATCTAGGTTAGAATTAAGCTAGCAATTTATAATAAAATAAAGTGTATAGAAGCTATACTGTAGATTACCGTATATACGGATTTTAAATAAGCGGTTTTAAACGTTAAGGATATAGTAAGGAACTAGACCTCTTTTAGTAGAAAGCTAAAAGGTAACTAAAAGCGTAGGTATTTTAGTAGTATTATAGAGCAGACCTAAGCTTTTGTTACGGGATATCCCCGTAACACCTTATATATATCTACCTATTTTTACTAACTTAGCAACTAAAGACTAACCACAAAACGGCAATCTAATAGCAATCTGTGGCAATCTAACGGCAACCTATTATATTTTGCTATATTCTACTAAGTTCTACTAAGTTTTACTAAGTTCTACTAAATCCTATTAAGTTCTGCTGTAACGGAACCTTATAGCAGGAACTACGGTGGGTTCTATTAATGGGCTAGGTGTATAGGAAATGCAAAAATAGTAGTTAACAACGTAATAACAACTAGTAGAGTGGTTGCCTAATAGATTAACTCCAATTGTATTCTAAGAATTACTATAAGGAAGGAACTATCTAGGTAAGGACTGAGGGTCCTTAAATACACAACCGTACTCCTAAGAAAGTCGTTACTCTATCTGCTCTGTCTGCTCTATTCGCTCTATTACAGATCTTGTAAATTACCCAGATTACACAGATTACATCACGTGACCTTGCTTACTATTCCTCGTCATATAGTTTTACGGGTTCTATCCTAGACCGTACTTATATTAACTAACTAGCTTCTTCTAACTCTTCTCTAAGTAGTTATAATATTGTACTTAAAGCGTCCGTAACACTATTTCCCTCCTCTTTATCTTCGTCTTTAAAGATACCTAGTATCTCCAAGTTATTTACTAAAGGTGTGATATCCGTTTAATTAATTTGGTTAATATTGTTGCTTATAATACCTAAAGCACCTTCTTCTTCTTCGACCCTTTATTATACGCGTACAGTTTCTTCTATACTATCGCTTAGTGAAATAATACTATCTCTATATTCTCGTTGCGTGAAAAAGGGGTTAGTCTATATTATATTGGCGAGTCCTTTATCTTAATAACCCTCTTTTTATTTAGAGTGCACTAAAGCAAATATTTAATTGTCTTGCGATATTTGCTTAATTTCTAACGCTAAGTATACGCGTCCTATGACTCTTAATAGTCTCTAAGTTCCCTAAGTAATTTATTATAGGGTCTTATATTTAATTTGTTACTATAAAGCTTAATAATAAACTGTCCGTTGCCTTAGCGGAACTTCATTATTTATGTAACGCTAAGAAAGAGGCGGTTAATGCTTAACAACGGGCTCTTAATTCTTATCTTACTGCGTCCGCTTAGTTAATTCGTCTTAAGAGAGTTCGCAAGAAGGTTCGTTCTAAGAAGTGGAAACTTATAGAATAAGGTTTATAGGAACTTAGTAATAAAAAAACGGATTTTCTTCTAATAGAGAAAAAAATAACTCTAAGTAGTTTGGTAGTTGCTCTTCCTAAATCCCCGTTAAATAACTCGTTCTTTGGCGATTCTTCTTTATTAATATTGCCTAACCTTTTCTCTTTTAATACTCCTATACCTTTCCTATAGCGTTCTTTAGGTTCTCTAGTAGCTCCTAGGTAGTCTTATTATAGCTTATCTACTTTACTTTATACTATATTTTATTATCTATATCCTTATAACTAATAATCTTTAAAACTTACTATTTGTCTTCCTTTTATCCTCTATATGTATCTGCTTCGTAAACTAGTAGCTTAACATTCCTATATACTAGCTCTAGCATCGCAATATACTATATAGGGTAGATCTTTATTCTAGCTAATAGGTTCAACTTAAATATAACTAGTGAAATTCTCTATATAATTTTAAAAGGTCCTAGTCTAACATAGTCTAACTTCTTACTTAGTTGTTAACTCTTAAAATTTTTATATAGTAGCTATACTTTATCTCCCTCCTTAAGATCTAGTCCCTTAGATCTCTTAATATCGTAGTACTTTTTCATCCCTTGCTATACCACCTTAGCTATTTCTATAAGGTCTATATAAAGATTTATTAAGCTCTTTATTCTTTGCTTAGCTATACTACTTATTTTCTTTACTTAACGTGGCGATAATAAGGTCCTCGGCTTATATCTATAATTCGCCTTAAATAGTAACGTGCCTATTCCTTCTTATAGTGTTATATTATATATAAACTATATAACTGGTAATAGCAATACCCAATTATTCTGTGCGTAATTAATATAATGCCTTAGATACTGCTCTAGTGTCTAATTTAATCTTTCCATTTAACCGTCTATCTGTGGATAATATACGGTAAAAGTTACTGCTCGAACTCTTTACTCTATTAAAAACACTTCCTAGAATACTGCTATAAATCTTAGATCTCTGTCCGATATAATCTTATTTAGTGCTCTATATCTTATAAATACTTCCTTAATATAGATTCTAGCGACATCTTCCGCTAATATTTCTTCTGTATATACTGCGATCTTTAGATAATTGTACCTAATTAATCTATCTGTATCTTTTCGCAATAAAGCCCCTAATAGCTTTTCGTTATTCTATAGTTTAGTCTTTTTACTTAGAGCGTCTACTCGTGCATTCTCTGTACCCTTAGTATACTAAATCTTAAAATAGTATTCTATAAGCATCTCCGCCTATTTAACTTATCTATAATTAAGTTCTTTTATTATTAGGAACCCCGTTAGGTTCTTATAATCTATCTTAACTATAAATAGTTTTTCTATACCTTATAAGAATGATCTCTATTCCCTTAGTGCTGTAACTATACCTAACAACTCCTTATTATAGATGTTATAGTTTAGTTCTAGTAGTGTTATTTTTTAACTATAGTATGCCACTGGGTGCTATCTATCTTTATATTTCTATAGAAAGTACGCTCCTAGTGCATAGTCTAATACATCTGTTTCGACCACTATTTCCAACTATGGTTAATAGATTTTAAGAACTAGCTCCTAGGTAAATAACTGTTTAATTCTCTTAAACAGTTCCTTTTATTCCTCTCCCTATACCTATAGTTCTTCCTTCTTTATTAATCTTATAAGTGGCTTAATATCCTTTAACTATTAAGCTATAAACCTTCTGCAGTAGTTATAGAACCCTAGAAATAACTTTAACTATATTACATTTTCTGGTTTTTACCAATTCACTATAGCCTTAATCTTCTTTAGATCTATGCTGAGTTGGCCTAGTTTAATAATAAATCTAATGAAATCCGTCTTCTTAGTAAAGAACTCGTATTTCTTAATTACTACTAGTATCTATTCTTCCTATAGTCTCTTTAAAACCCATTTAACGTGTTCTCTATATTCTTCCTTACTTATTAAGTAGATAATAATATCGTTAAGATATACTATAACAAATTTATCTAAGTATTCTTTTAACACATTGTTAATACGCTTCTAAAACGTTGCTAGTGCGTTTATAAGTCCGAATTGCATAACTAGTGGTTTGTATAGTCCTTCCTTTAACCTAAAGGCTGCCTTTTATTCGTCGCCTTCCTTAATCCTAATCTAATAGTACGCCTATCTTAGATCTATCTTTGTAAAGATTTGTGTATTACCAATCCTATTTTAGATTTCGCTAATTAAGGGTAAAGGATACCTATCCTTCCTAGTAATGCTATTTAACTGTCTATAGTTAATACATAGCCTAAGTTTTCTATTCTTCTTTAGTACGAATAGTACTAGATATCCCACTAATAACTGCAATAGTCTAATATATCCCTTTTGAAGATTTTCCTAGACAAACTTCTTAAGTGCCTATAACTCTTTTTCTATCAACTTATAGGTTAGGTAGAACCTTAAACTCGTTTCTAATTCTAACTCTATCTTATAGTCCTATACTATATATTCTAATAGCTTTTTACTTTTTAGTAACTATAGCTTCTTACTATATTTATAGTATCTCTTTAGTACATAACTTAATCCTTAATTAGTCTCTTTGTATATCACTCTAACTTAATACTATACTAACTTGGTTTATTATTACATCTTATGTTATTATATATTTCTGATATTAACCTAACCTATAACCTAATTAATCTTTAGATTATATTCCTGTAACTAAGGCATTCCTAATACTGCCTTATTATTCCCTAATAGTAATATGTTAAAAGATATCTTAACTTATCTTCCTTTAATAGTTATCTAAATTGGTCCTATTTTAAGGTTAATAATACCTCCTCCATAGGCTATTAAATCTCCTAAAATCGTTACTAATAGATAAGGGTACTCTTTTTATCTATATAGTAGCCCCATCCTTTTTACTGCTGCTAGTAAAATATGGTTCCTTATTACTCCACTATCTACTAATACTTTAAACTACTAATCTTACTAATTAACTCTTAGGTTTAGGTATTATTCTTAAATTCCTTTAAGGGTCTAAGGCTCTACTACTAGCTCCCTCTAGTCCTATAGGCCTCTACTTTTCTTAACTATTGGCTACTTAATTCTATTATACTTGGCTTATTCTTTAGTTAATGCCTAGTTCGCTTTTTGTCTTTAATATACTATAAATAGGTGTTCTTTGGACATTCCTACTATTATTATCCATCTAAGCATTCTTCCATAAGGAATCTTCCTGGTTAAAGTATTAAATTTCTTTTCTTTTAGACTTTTACCGGATGCCATCTATGCATATATTTAGCATTCCTATACTATTATTTATCTATTATCCAGTATATCCTTATAGGGTATTTCCAATTCTTTTCTTTTAGATTCTTATGTATTTTATATATATTGTCTATATATACAATCTATAATAGCGTATAGTATGCTAGGTGCTTTAGGTTAACTCTTAGCTTATCTTTATCCTTAAGTTTAAACCTCTATTGCACTAATCTAAACGTTATAACTTTATTCGCAGGTACTAAGACGCGTCTCTTGCTTCTCTAGTCCTCTAATTATTCCTTTAGATCCTTTAATATTATAATTAAGGCCCCCTTAATATAATTTATTACTTTTTCCGTAATTAGGTGGTCTTAGATAACTTTTTCGTCTAACTATATATAGAAATCTTCCCACTTATTGTTGTGTCGTTGCCTATACCACTTTTAGTATAGTTATTAGAGTATATACGGTTTGTCCATAAGGAAGTATCTCCTTATTACTATATTATAACAGCCTTTTATATGTCGTTCTTTAAACCTAGTAGGAATCTATAGATCCTCTTCTTATTTTAGTTTAGTAAGCCACTTAGCTCTTAGTATACCTATCTTAGGTTTATTAGTAATTCTTTATACTAGTGCTCTGTCCTTTATACGTCCTAATATACTAGATCTCTTGTCTAGTTTCTATTCTTACTATAAGGTAATTCTTACTCTAAACTCCTCTATAGTTTCTTTCCTTTTGTGTCTTATAAGTAGATCCTTAAAGTCTTCTTACTTCTTAATCTTAGTATTAAACTCTTAATCTTTAGTCTAAACATCTTATTTAACTAGTAAGTCCGCTAGGTCTATATATCTGTCTCCTAATCTAACTACTATTTATATTGCAGATTCTCTAATCTATAAAGAAGCTTCTTACCTCTTACTTATAGGTGTCCTAATTTATACTCCGAATTCTTAATCCCTTAGATTCTTTAATCCTAAGCTTACTTCTTTTTTAAGCTATACTCCAGCCTTAGTCCAACTAGGCTTTACTAGTGTTCTTATCTCGTCTTAAGAGTCTTAAATCTTACTTATCTTATCTTAAGAATCTTATACCGTTAGGAACACTTGTCCCGAGCTTATTCGTATATTCTTAAACTAAGCTACTGCCCTGCTTTATTGGTTTTCGTCTATTATGGGTCCTTAAGCATACCTTATCTCTTTTTAAGAATCTTAGTCGTCTCTTATCTCGTCTTAAGAATCTTAAGCCTTTAGCCTTTTGCCTTTATTAAGTAGTAAGCTAGCACTAGCAGTTATCTGCTTACTTAATTATCTCTAAATATTACTCCTTCCGTCTTATAAAGTAATAGATACCGTATCTAACGGTGTTATAATACTCGTTACTAAATCTTGCTCTATAGCGGTCTTAGTCTTTACTTCTATTATGTTATTAAGGTTTAGATACCCCTAGTTAGTTCCCTTACTATCCTTATTACTGTTAATTAATAAGTACTCTAACTCTATTATTATTATTGCTAATTATTATTTATATATTGCTATAATATCTTAATCTAGCTTATAGAGTCGATCTTATTCTTTATCTAACTCTTTAGTTCCTTTAAGTCCTCTTAACTCTAGCTCTTATGGCTAATAGCTTATACCGTACTTAGCGTCTTTATAAATTTAGTATACGTTATTATAACAAAACGTAAAACTTCTAATTAAATATTCTTTTGTTCCTTATAGTATACTATTATTCCTCTATATATGTATATTATATACTATTAGTCTAGTTCCCTTTACTATATAATAACTCTAACTACTTCTATAGTCTTTAGTAAAATAATTCTGTTTTCTGTAATTTATGCAAGCTCCATCTTTAAACTATTGCTTTTACTATAGAGTTCGCTTAAACGTCTTCTGCTATTAAGATCCTTAGTTTAGCCTATACTCCTTAGTTCTATAATTACTTAATCCTTAACCTCTAGGTTTCTATAGTTTCTTACTTTATCTCTTATAGGTTTCTTTAGTACCACTTAGGTCTATTAGCTCTGCGCTATACCATAGTTTCTAATTTAGCTTTAGTTATTGCGTGCTCTATATCTTATATAACTATAGAACTTTGTCCTAGCCTCTCTTAGCCTGTTTCCTTTAGAAGATCCTACTATTAATCTTAATCGCTTAATCTATTAATTCCCTTAGGGTATCCACATCTTCTATTAGAATAATTACGTCCTAGACTTTAGCCTTAAGTCCCTATTTATACTGTGCCATAAGCGCCTTATCGTTCCATTTAACCTATATAGTAAGTGTTTAAAATTATATCGTGTACTTAATTACTAAAGTTCGCTATATTAGGTCCTAAAGCTTTCTTTTTACTATAGTTGTCGCTTCCGGGTCCCCGAATATCTATATTAATTATTCCGTAAATCCTACCTAGCTAGAAAACATAAATCGTACCTCTTAATTAATAGTAGTTATTCCGTTAGTCTATATTTCCATTAAGTAGGGTTTAAACTATTTAAGTACCTAACCTGTTAGGAATAGTCCTGCGTAGGCTATCTAATCCATTATTATGGCTAACTTGGCCCCCTCTTATATAACTTTAAAATGCATTTACGTTAGGAATCCTTTAAGCTTTAATCTCTCCCCTAAAAATCGTTTAATTAAAGGTAACTTAACCTTTACTACTCCGATCCTGTTAACCCTATTCTTAAGTACTGCATTATTTTCTATTAACTGGTTAACTATTTCTTATAATTATTCTACCGTTATAGGTTATTGCGAGTTAGTGTCCGCTATACTAGTATTACCCCCTGACCTTAAAGTAGTTGCCGCCGTCAATAGCGTCATAGTGGCTGCTTTTGGTGGCATGTTGTTTAACTCCCTGTATTTAATACTATAACCGTGGTAGTAATTATATAACGGAACCTTGTAGTAGGAACTACGGTGGGTTCTGTTAATAGGCTAGGTATATAGGAAATGTAAAAATAGTAGTTAATAACGTAATAATAACTGATAGAGTGGTTGCCTAATAGATTAACTCCAATTATATTCTAAGAATTACTACAAGGAAGGAACTATCTAGGTAAGGACTAAGGGTCCTTAAATACATAACCGTACTCCTAAGAAAGTCGTTACTCTATCTACTCTGTCTGCTCTGTTTACTCTATTACAGATCTCGCAGATTACCCAGATTATATAGATTACATCACGTGACCTTGCTTACCATTCCTCGTTATATAGTTCCACGGGTTCCATCCTAGACCGTGCTTATATTAACTAACTAGCTTCTTCTAACTCTTCTCCAAGTAGTCGTAACATCGTACTTAAAGCGTCCGTAATATCTGCTAAGACTACTACCTAAATCCTATTCTACTCTATATATATATTAACTAAGTAACTAAGTCTATAATATATACCCTTTCTTCCCATTTTCCTACGTTCTTTCCTTATATAATATCTTAACCTCCTTATATAGTTTATATATATAGCTTAATAATATCTACCTTACTATATATTATCGCGGCTTATACTTACTCCGTAACACTATATTACGTTAACTACCTATATTACTATTAATATATAAAACGAACCTAAAACTCCTATAATGGCCGCCGGCATTATATCCGCACTTTAAGAATAATTAGTAGAGATATAGAAGTCTTTTATAGACGCCTTTATATAAAACTAAGCTACTTTAAATTAATAATAAGCTAAATAAGAATCACGACACTAGTAACTAATTAAGGACCTTTAAGAAGAAAACCGCACTCTTAAAATGCCTACGTTAGGGCCTTAAGACCAAATACTATCTCTAGAGATAAATATATGGAACGTAAGCCCTAAATCTATAACATCTATTTACCCTAAACTAACTACTACACTATAATAATCCGAATAATTACTTAACCCCTTAGTATTTACTAGTAAACGGTAAGAGCTTTAATTATTTTTAAGCTAGCTTAAGAAGAATAAGCTAACTATTACCTAACTAAAGCTAATTAACTCTGCTACACCCTAAGTTAACTAGAAGGAGAGGTAGCTAACCTTATTAAACCTCTTTAACCGAACTTAGTATAAAGCCTAGTTATACTTCTTAAAGCTATATATGGTAACCTAAACCGCTAAGCTACTACTTAAAGGAAAATAAACTATATAGCTTAAGAAACAAAAGGTTTCCTAGTATACTTTTCTAAATTTAACTATTATATAAAGGAAACTGGCTAGAACGACCCTATACTAATTAATAGCCTTATTAAATCCCTAAGCCCTAAACTAAAAACCTCTCTAATAGGCGTAGACCTACTAGGAACCCTTAATGCCTATATAAACGTTATTAATAAACGGTATAATAATATACTACGCCTAATACCGAAATACGCTCCTTAATATAATATAATAGCCCTGTAATTATCTACTAAGTTATCTTAGTATAAGCACCCTAACGCTATAGATATTAATACTAGGACCCTAGAATACGCCCTACTAGGGTCCTTTAAATAAGAACGACGCATTAAGCTAGGCCTTTGCTTTAAATATAGAAGTAACTCCTACTTTATTCCTATGCCTAAACACAATTTATAAACGGCTAATACTTACAACCGTTTACCGTATTAATCTTCTAGTTACTATCCCGGATAGGCTAGGAGAATATATTAGTATAAAAGTGCTTTATAAAGACTACCTAGTTAAAGTCCTAGTGATTCCTATAAGCCTTAGGGTAGAAAAGGGACGTTAGGCGGACAATATAGCAACTATATAGAAGATAGTAAAACAAACGGAACGCCTTATATTAGGACTTAATATTACCTAAATTTAATAGCTTTATTAGGAAAATATAAACTAAGCAAATAATAAGAATAATAAGAGTATATAAGGGTTGCTAAAGACTTACTAGGGAGACGCTAAACGAATATATGGCTCCCTTATTGTTAGCACATATATACTAGGAATGTAAAAAGTCCTTATCTAAAAAGGAATAATTATAAATAGCCTTATATACAATATAAGGCTCTATAACTATAAACTACGCCTAAAATAATGCTATTACTATATATAATAGGGACACACCTAATCTACATACGCAGTATAGGTATACTGCGACTACTATATAGGCCCCTACAATATAAGACACTGCTTAAATTAAGACTAAATAAAATGTGTAAACTGCTACTAAAATATATATAAGGCGTAGGAGAGAGAAGACTATATTAAATATAGGAGACGGAAGATAAGGGCTTAACAGCTACGGGAATAACTATACGCTAGGTTATATAAATGGAAACAATAGGCGATAAGCTAGAGGGACGTAGGCGCCTTTTTAGCATTTCCTACCTTTAATACTAGGGGGCTAGGCTAGCTATTCTAAGCTTTAACGGGCTAAAAGCGACGCTGCGTAATATTACTAGACTAAATAGGGATATAAGGGTTATAGGGGATATAAGAAAGAGGATGCCTGGTAGGAAGACCCCTATAGACAGCTATAGTAAGTTTAAAACCAGGATAATTAAGAATTAGACTTAACGCGGTAAATATAATATTTATAGCCGACCTATAAAGGGTATATAGCCGACTAGTAAGATTAGGGGAAGAACTAGAGATAATAATAGATTTAAATATAAAAGCGCTAGTAAAAATACAAGACATAGGAATAGAAAGCTCTATATAAAATAAGTAGCGACTAGGGTGCAGATATAAGAGATAGAAGTTCTAAATATCCTAGAGAAAGTGAAAGTAGAAGAAGTAAGGAATAAAGGAGAGACAAAAGACCCTCGCCAGAGGTCCGCTACCTATCCATTATATAGTATAACTGCGGCAATACAAACTACCGTCTTATAAGGCCCTTACTAGACAGTCTAGACCCAGAAAAATATTATATCCTTGCTATATAAGAGCTATATTATAATACCTATATATAATTAATATACTGCCCCTAAGGATTCTAGCTCCTATACGAATTAAAAGCAGCTATATACGTGTGTTTTATAATTAGTAAGGCTATTAGCCTGTCCTTATAGTTATAGCAGATAGTTAACCTAGATATTATAGTTATAATAATCTAAATATATAGGGGACCGGTATAAATTATTAATATATATAACTCTAGGATTAAAGGGGTCCTATAAATAGAGAATATTATATTAGTAATAAGCTTACTAGAAACTAAAGGTATAGAGTCTATCCTATTAGGAGATATAAACCTTTACTACCCATACTAGGGGGGTACCTATATTGCTGCTAATTAATAGGTAGAGTGCCTACTAAAAGCTATAGATAACCTGGGCCTTAAGCTAGCTACCCCCCTAGGTGCAATTATATGGCAATAGGGCACCGCTAAAAGTATAATTAATATTATATTTATAGATAAAAACCTATACTAGAGACTTAAAAGGTGCACCCCTAAAAAAGAATAAGCATTTACCCTAGACTATATCCCTATCTAGATATAACTAGATCTGGATATTAAGGCGTAACTAAATAGCAAAAGATACGCAATAAGGAGGCTTAACGTAAATAGCTTCCTTAATATAATTAAATAACAACTTTAAGACCTAGAAGAAATCTACCTAATACTAAACGAGCGAGGCTTATTAGCTACCCCTAAGGAAATTAATTAAAGACTAAAAAGAATCTAGGCAGCAATTAAAAGTGGGCTAGAAGAGTACTGCCCGGTTTTAAAATTAGGCCCCTATATATATCACGTATGGTCCGCATAGTACGCGGCCCTAATAGTCAGCTAATGATAAGTAAAAAGAAAATTGTTACGGAGTAAGTATAAGTGACGATAATATATAGCAAGGTAGATATTATTAGGCTATATATATAAACTATATAAGGAGGTTAAGGCGTTACGTAAGGAAAGAAGGTAGGAAAACGGGAAGAAAGGGTATATATCGTTAACTTAGTTACTTAGTTAATACGTATATAGGGTAGAATAGGGTTTAGGTTATAGTCCTAGTAGAACTTAGTAAAATTTAATAAAACTTAGCAGAATATGGCAGAATGCCGTAGATTGCCGTTAAATTGCCATTAGATTGCCGTTAAATTACTATTTTATAGTTAGTCTTTAATTACTAAGTTAGTAGAAATAGGTAAATATGTGTAAGGTGTTACGGGGGTATCCTATAATAGTACCCCCCCTTTAAACTTAAGCTTCTGCAAGATAGGGCTATAATAGTTCTAGGTAAAGTTTATAAAAGTCTTCTATAGCTTATATAAGTCCTATAGGGTTAACGAGTTCCTATAAGGACTTAATAAAGCCTCTCCATTTTATAAGATATATATATTAGCGTTTCCGTTTATTATACTTAACGTTATTAATTTTTTTAATAAAGTACTTATTCTTACTATTTACTTTAACTAGTAGGGGAGGGTCTTATATTTATTTGGGTAGGGCGTTTAATATAGAAGTAGTAGAGCAGAGGACTGACATGTAGAATATAGGGTAGATTTTAACCATATTAGGGAGCTTTAGTTAGTAGGCGTAGGAGGAGATAACCTTTTTAACCTTATAAGGGCTAGCGTTCTTCTAATTAAGCTTCTTAGTAGGTTGTTTTATGTTTAGATTTCTTATATCTAGCTAGACAAAGTTACTAATTTAGTAGGCCGGTACTAGGGTTTGTTTCTTATTCGCTACGGCTTTATAAACAGATTAGGTCTATATTATTTTATTAGTAAGGAACTATTATAGTTTCTCCATCTTCTTTATAAATTTATTTACTTTTATAACTTATAAGACGTAATAAGTAGGGCGAGGAATATTACTAAATGGTTTAAAACCTATTTATAGATACTAGCCGTAGTTAGCTAGGAATAGGGAGACCTTTATAGTTTCTAAAACAGAATTATTTGCTATAAACTTAGTAAATATAAGCCAGTTAATCTAGTTATCTTATAAGTATAATATATATATCTAAATATACTGTTTTATTATAGCATTTACACGTTCTATTTAACTATCTATTTTTAGGTAGTATGCTAAAAACAATAGTACTTTAATGCGGAGTTAGGTAGTTAGTTTTTTCTAAAATATAGAGATAAACTAGCTATCTCTATTAGAGATAATCGTTTTAGGAAGTCTGTAGAGTTTCTATATATAATCTAGGAATAGTTAGGCCATAGTAGGTGTTAATATATTAGGGTAGGCAATTAAGTATCTTATCTTAGATAGTTAGTTTATAACTACTATAATATTTATATAGCCCTTACTTACGGGGAGGTTAATAATAAAGTTAATTAAAATATTCTTCCATCTTCAGTTTAGAATAGGTAGTGGCTTTGAAAGGCCATTATACGTCTTATATAAAGCTTTAGCTCGTTAGTAAATATAGCAGCTAGAGACGTACCTTTATATTATATTATATATATTTAGCTAATAGTATTCTTATTAGAGCAGTTCTAGGATTTTTCCTTAGCCTAGGTGGCCGGCTATTAGTAGATTATATATATGTTTAAGGAGCTTAAGCTTAAGTTCGTTATAGTTAGGTATAACTAGGTGGTTTTAGTAATATAAGCGGTTTCCGCGGGCTTTATATTTACTTAAAGAAATCTTTTTAGAGCATTTAATGCCATCTTATATTAGTTTAAGCGTCTCTTAGATAAATTTATTATTTAGGTATTTATTAACTATAATCTATTTAATTAATTAATTAGTTATTTTAAGGATGTGTACTATAAAATTTTTAATAGGAGGGTTAAATAGTTTAGGGCGAAGTAGGGTCTAATTTTAGTAAGAGTATACTTTTTTTAGGGCTGGCGTGTCTTGTAAGCGTTAGGTTAGGGTATTAGGCTTCTAACCTTAAACGCCTAGGCGGTATATAATTAAGAATTAGAAATAAAATAGATATTCGAACTAGTGGGCCTAATAATAACTTAGTTATTTTATAGTTGTAAAGTACTATAGGTTCTTATAGTCGCTAAGGACCTTAATTAGAAATCTAGCGCCTTCTAGTTTAAGTCACTATTATTTAAAACATCTAATAATAGCTAATAATTCCTTATTATAGATCTCGTAGTTATATTTAGCTAGACTTAGTTATTTTAAGAAGTATACTATAGGGTATAATACTCTATCCTTATTATATTAAGATAGGATGCCTTTAGTAATATAGTTAGATAAGTTAGCTTCTATAATACTTATTTAGTTTAGGTTAAAGTGTTAGAGTATAGGCGTAGTAATAAATATAACCTTTAGATAGGCAAAGGCCTTCTTATATTCCTTATTAAAGACAAAAACTTTATCCTTTTAGGTTAGAGCTATAAGGGGTAAAACTAGGGCGAAGAAGTTATTAATAAACTATTAGTAGAAATTAGCAAATCCTATAAAGGCTTTTACGTCCTTAATATTCTTAGGTTTTTACTAGTTTATAATTACTTTAACTTTCTTTAGGTCTATTTATATACTATTTATAGAAATAAGGAGTCTAAGGTATAGGACTTCTATTTTATAAAACTTATATTTATCTATATCTAGTTATAGACTAGCTCTATATAGGGCTTATAGAATAAGGTTAACCTATTTCTAATATTTAGTTAGGTTATTACTATATATTAGGATGTTGTTAATATAAGTAGTATAAAAGATATCTAGGTAAGGACGTAGGGTGTTATTTTTTTACAATTTTTTTTTTAGGTCCGTTGTATTATACTACGTATAATACTGCGTAAGCAGCCTTTAGGCTATAGCGCTATAGTTCTATATACATAAACCCTTTCTAGGCAGCTTAATATGTACTAGTAGCTATATCCTAGTAGTTTATAAACCCCTAAACTGGGAGTTTATAGTTCCTTAGTAAACTAAGTTACTATAACTACTAGGGAATAAGAAAACGGTAGGAAAAACTATAAGAAATCCTAACACCTGTCCCTGTCCTTTTGCAATTTATTTCTATCCTTTTACTCTCTAACATCTTTTTTAAAAGCCTAGTAGGAGTTACCTCCTTCTAGAATCCTATTTATTTTATCTTATTCTTCCATAGAACCTTTTAAGCTAGTACTACCTACTAGCCTAGCTGCTTTAAGGACCTCGCAGTCTTTACTATTAGAAAGTGGTTTTCTTTACAGTTAATATAAAGAGGGGTAGTATGCTTATAGGGCTTACCTGTTATTATATAGGTAGAACAGGAGTAGTCTTTAGATAAATATATAGCCGCACTAAATCTATAAGCTCTAGTAGAGTATCTGTCTCCTATATGGCCAAATTTTTGGCAGCTAGTGCACTGCGTCGTAGGAGAGACTTCGAGGTATTTTACTACCTTAGTAGCTGTACCTGCAATTAAAATCTCTTTTTACTTAATGATTTCTTATCTTTTTTCCTCGCTCTCTATAGTAAAAACTATAGAGCCAAATCTAGTTTATGGATTATGTATTTTTACATTAGATAAGATCTATCTAGGTAGTCCTTATATCCTTATAGGATTAAAGGTCTCAATTTCTTCTTTTAGAAGCTTAGAGCCTCCCTCTTCTAGAAAAGGTAGGGTAGGAACCCTATGGGCTATAATTTAAACTCAAGGTTTAAGTTTTTGTTCTCTTTAAAAGGTAAAGCAGTTATACTAGATATTCTTATATTTAACTAAGAAATCTGCATTATACTCTTCTGTAGTTGTAAGGAGAATATTTTATTTTCCTTTAGTTCTAGCTATAGACGCTAGTACTAGCTTTTCTACTTGCAGTTTTGATACAAATAGTTAGTTGACTTTGTTCCGTATAGAGAAGGTATTTAAAGGTTAGTCCTTTTTGTCTATAATTAGGACTAGCTTCCTTTTTTATAGCTAGTTTTTCTTACTTTTAGTAAAAGTAGAACTCCTACTAGAAGGAGAAGAGGTAAAAGGTAGTAGTGGTGATAACGAGGAGGGTAGAGAGGACGAAGAAGGGAGGTCCTTCTTTAGCCTCTCTGCGTAAGTTTTCTTAATAGAAGCCACCTCCTTACGGAGAGCTCTTACTTCTTCTACTAGTCCTTTTAGGACATCGTTTGCCTTGTCTTTTTCTTTTTCTTTTTCTTTTTCTTCTTCTTGTGTAAAGGGATTTTCTCCTAATAGGATACTTTGTGTATAGTACACTGGCTATTTAACTTGTTCTTTTATTTCTTCTCTTTCTTCTTCTTCTTCTTCTAGCTCTTTATAGGCCTGAGTTAGGCTTTCTAAAGTAAATCTTAGATGTTGTTCTAGAGAAAAGGAATAGGAAGGCGTATCAGCCGTACTATCCGTAGTAGTCGTTGGTTTTATTATCTTTTTTTTTATAGGTTTTTGGTTTTCTTTTTCAGGAGACGACTAAGGATGTCCTCTTTTTTCTCCTGTCTTAGGAGGAGGAAAAGGAGGAGAAAAGGTAAATGTAGACACTTTATCACTTATTTCTATAGGGGGTTTCTTTTTTTTTGACCTATTAGGCCTTGGCATTTTGTATCTTATAGGGGGGTTTCTTAGTTTTTACTATCCTTATACCTTTTCTCCTTACTAATCTTACTAGAAGATTTCTGGGGAGATTAGGCTAAAAGGTAGTAGAAAAACTAGCTCCTATTTTGTAGTTTTGGTATTAGTGGTAGTAATAGTTTTAGTGTTCCTATCCGTGCCTCGCTTATAAGCTAGGACCACCCTTAAAGAAAATTTTCTATTGGGAAAAGGGGGTAAAACGACAAATAAATCCACCTCTAGCTCGCTAGGTAGTAGAAATTAGGTTTTGAAAGTTGGAAAATCGATTGTTTTTGATGGTAAGATGGGTATGCGTAAGTTTTGGAGTGTGGCACTACCTTTTGGTAAGGTTGCATGTGCGGTAAATAGGTAGGGTATTATTTATATAATATTAAAACGAGCTTAGAGCGTTTATAAGGCTAAAGGGTGTTACTAAGTACTTAAATAGTCTATATTAGGTATAAAATGCAGTAAGCTATTTATCTCCTTTTATAATGCGGAGACGGTTAAATATAAAGATAATATTAAGCTTCGTGTAGTAACAAGCCTTGCTTAGTTAGTTTAGCGTTTTTTATATTAACAGAATTGAATATTAGTTCTTAACGGTAATAACATTAAGAGTTTAGTAGTCTATATAGAAGCGCAGACCACTACAAGGTTTTTTAACAAGGGTTACCAGTACGGCTATAGGCGATAAGCTTGCTCTAATAAATCCTTTACTTAGGTTCTTGTCGACCTGAATTAGGTTATCTTATTACCGACTCAGCTGCCTCCCATTGACTCAGTCATTGACTCAATCATTGACTCAATCATTGACTCAGTCACCTACCCCTTATTTCCATTGCCACCCCCCTACCCCCTTCTCGTTCTTATTTCCTATACCTTTCCTATGTATATATAGAGGCTCTAGAGCCACCATTCAATAGACAGAGTCATTATTCTTTTCTTACAATCGGTGTATAGACTTCCGATTGACAGTTATAAGCCCGGGTTGCTTGCCGTATTACCCCTATTCAACTATTTGATTTAATTAATCTATTTAATTGATATACCCCTTATCAAATTACTACTTATTACCAAATCCGTCAACCTTTCTGCAAGCACCTTTTCAAAATAACTTCTTAACCACCTACCCAAGCTATCACCACGACGGTGATATTATCGAGCCAAGCTGATTGGGACGAATGGATCGACCTTATTAGGCTCCGAGCCCGAATAGGAGACGTATAGGAATACGTTGACCCCTTAACTAAACGGGATAAGTTGCCCCTATTGGTTGAACCAGTCTTTCTTAGGCCTTAAGACGTGAAGTTAGGAACAACCTCCTATGCAGCTCTCTCTGAGGACGAGAAGGACGAGCTTTAAATTCTCTGTGAGAGGTATAAGATAGTAGAGAAGGAATATAAGAAGCAGAAGGCAGCTTTAACTTCTCTACGAAGCTATATTACTGGTGTAGTGGCCAGATATCTAAATACCTATATACTGGGTATCGACTCAGTATATAACATACTAGTGACTCTTAAGGAGAGGGTTGCCCCTACTGATACTGCACGTCAGCTCTACCTATCCACTTAATATGCTAAGGTTAAAAAGGGCCTAAAGAATTAGAACTTCAAGGCCTAGTTATAGTAGTGGGAGAAAACGTATAACAATTATAAAAAGATTAAATTGCTAGACGTAGATGGCGACTGAGTGATTAGAGACTTTCTGTTGGTGGTAAAGCCAGTATTACCAAATTGGGCCTTAACGTGGAGGGTTAAATTTAATAAACATAACTGGGCTAAGGACCATATAATATCCATAAATTAACTAGTTAATATCTATCGGAACTATTAACGATTGGAGACTGCCCAGCAGAAGAATAGAGCTCAGCTCAGCGCTAATGTAGTGAGCTTCTAGGGCAAGCCAATCGATAAGGCTCCTAAGGACGAGGCTCCTAAGGATAAGGCTCCTACTATTACCCCTTCTAGGACGGCACGGAAGAAAGATACCCCGACGTGCTACTGTGGAGCTGTTTACTGGTTCTAGGACTGTCCTTATATTAATAAGTCGGTTTAATTAAAGGACTGGAAATTAGACAAAGCGACGGCTAAGAAGGTTGAGGAAAAGATTATTAACGCCCTAGAATGGCACAAGTGAACACTAGAGAAGGTTAGGAAGTAGTTTTTAGAAAAGGAAGCTCCACGGAGCCCAGACGAAAAGGAAAACGATAGTACCTTTTGCGTATATTAAATAGGCGCCTATAAAGCAGGCACTGACTATAAGCTGCGCGATAGCGTAATCCTTAACAACAAAACCACTATACACGTTATTAACAATCAATTAAGGTTCATTAACGAGCTCCGACTAAGTAATAACTTTGTATATACCGGGACGGGTATAGATCCAGTTAAGGGTGTAGGGACGGCGGTAATTACTATTTAGACGCCATTAGGTCCTAGAAAGATCTTCTTAGCTAACGCAGCTTATATACCAGGTTTTTATACAAATTTAGCCTGCCTAAGAAAGTTTAATGATAAGGATATATAGTGGGACAATAAAAAGAACCTACTGTATAAAAACGATTATGAGACGTTCGCATATTACGAGCGCCATTGTAATTAATCAACCCTAGAGTACAACGAGCTGTAATTAAAGACCCTAAGTAAGGCCTTATTCGCAATCTAATCGCGAAACCCCCTTCCTAATTAGGAAGTAGATGGCAGACTCTAGTATAAGAGACTAGGCCATACAGGACCCAACGCGATCAAGCATTTACCCCAGAAAGTAGGTAGTACAAAACTTTAAGGTCTAGCGATAATTGACTGTGAGACCTGCGCTATTAGCAAGGCTTATGAGATTATATTAAGAAGACTACCTACTAGTAAGGCAACTAGACCCTTCTATTAAGTACATATTGACTTATTTCAAGAGATCGTGGCGTATAACAGTTATATCTGGACAATATATTTCTATAACAAATTTCTGCATTTAAATAAGGTTAAGACCTTCGCCTATAAGTCGTTAACGATATAAGCAATTATACAATACTCAAATAGGGTAGAACGTCAATATAACCTAAAGATCGCAATAATTTAAATCAATAGCGAAATGTCTCTAAGTGGCGAGTTTAACACCTAGAGGACCTAAAAAGGAATATTACTAGAATAGTTAGCCCTATATATAAAGTCTTAGAACGGTTCTGCCGAACGTTTTAGGGGGGTGATTATTATTAAGTCTTAATGCATGCGGATTAAAGCTTAATTATTAAAAGAGCTCTAGCCAGAAATTACTAGGGCTGTAGCGTATCTAATTAATCGGACACCAAGCGCCCAGCTCGGCTAGATAACACCTTTTAAGAAGCTTCAGTTAGCACTAGGGCTCTCGCCATTAAAGCTAAATATAGCTTACCTATAAACATACGGCTGTAGAGCTTACCCGCTTAAATATAAAATCCTATACATACAAAAGCTTAAGCTAAGGGCTTATATTAGATACCTAGTGGGGTACCAGTCAATAAATATCTTTAGGGTCTATATACCTAGCGAAAAAAAGGTAATTCAAATAAGAGACGTGACGTTTAACGAGCAATTACTCTATAACAATAGTTAGCCAGATCTTATAAATCTGCTCCAGAAACGCGTGGATCAAATTTTGGAGGTAATCAATATATCAAATATTAACAGGACGCTTCAGGAAGAGCTTAACAAGATATTAGATAAGACGTTAGATAAGGAAGACAAGGTAAATATTAGTAGAAGTTAACAGGTAGATGCTAATAAAAATCAAGATCAAGCAACAGATCAGGACAATAACATAATTAGCCCACAAGCCTCTAAGGATAACTCTATACCAGGCCTCCCTACCCCAGCTAAGACGCCAGAACCTCAATTAAATACTACTAATATAGAGCCGTTAAGTGCCTCAATTAAGTAAAAACCCCGATTTAAACTCATTTCTAAAGAATAAGCCTATCTAAGACAGAAGATCCACGGCGATATAGGCGATGTTAATATTATAATAAGCAGAAGAACTAAAAAGCCCTTAATGCGTTAAGAAGCTTATCTTATAGATATTAAGCAATTAGATACCCTTCCTACCTTTTATAGAGCTTTTACTACTGGAATTAAACATCACTAGAAGCGATTACACCGCGACGAGCTTCTATCACCACCTTATAGCTAGAAGGAGCTTTAAGCTTACCCGTACAAAGATAGCTTTACAGAAGCCGCTAATAAGAAATTCAGTAATCTCGAGCAGTAAGGGACATTCGAGACCATTATATAAACAGTGTTGCTTGACGTCTTACCCGTCACCTAGGTGTTTACTTATAAGTTTAACACTAATAGATATCTAGTTAAATTTAAAGCCCGTCTTTATATATAAGGTAACTTACAACGACCTAGCGAAAAGGATATATATGCAGCAACCCTTATAGTAAAAATATTTAGGGCTATAATGGCGATCATCGCTACATGCAATCTGGAGACTTGGCAGTATAACATAGTTAACGCCTTCGCCAACAGCCTTATTAATAAGATAGTCTATATTAAGTTTCCAGATAGCTTTTAATAGAACGGTAGGTATCTGCTCCTTTGAAGAGCCTTATACGGCCTTAGACGATTACCACTACTTTAGCTTAATAAGTTCTCAACTACCCTAACGACCCTAGGTCTGACGGCAGTTAATAGAGAATTATACCTATTTTATAACGACTGGCTGATCGTATTCTTTTATGTCAATAATATTATAGCAGCCTACCGTATAGAAGACCTACTAAAGCTTTAACTCTTTAAGGAAGAGCTAATAAAGAAGTACGAGATTAAGAACCTAGGAGAACTAACCTAGTTCTTAGGAATTAAAATCCTCCGCGATCGACCTTAACGGAAGCTTTAGCTCTGTTAAGATTCCTACATTAATAAGATCGCCAGCACCTTCCATCTAAAAGATTATCGTCCAATATATACGCCAATGAGTACGGACGATCTCTTACCTAATCCAGAACAGGCCTCTAAGCAGCAGGTCTATATATATCAACGGAAGGTCGGCTTACTACTATACGCCACCTACATTACATGACCTGACGTCGCTTAAGCCTCGAGCAAGCTCGCAGAATTCCTTCGTAATCCGTTGCCCCTACACAAAGCCGCAGTCAATTGAGCGATTGCATACCTCTATTAAACGAGAACCCTGGCAATCGAATACTCAAATAGGAATATTAGAAGTCAGATTGTCGTCTGTGTAAGCAACGCTGTATTTAGCAATAATCCTATTAATTAAAAGAGCACTAAAGGCTTCATATTTTTACTATTTAGGGGAGCAATTAACTGGCGCTCCACTAAGCAGAAGATAGTTACAATATTAAGCATTAAAGCTGAGCTTAAGGCTCTATCAAATGCAGCCACCAAATTAATTTGGTGGCAGCGCTTCTTTTAAGCTATACAACTCCACACGAATGAGGAGCATACAATTGGCTGCGACAACCTATAGATGATTTAACTGCTTACCAAGAACGGACCCCAATTAAGCACAAAGCTTCGTTACGTAGATATCTACCAGCATTGGCTTCGCCAAGAAGTTTAGAAGGGCTCAATTATAATTAAGTGGGTCCCTACTACTGACATAACGGCTAACGGTCTCATAAAGGCCCTGCTAAGGCAGAAGCACGAGAGCTTCATTCGATAACTGAATCTAATTGATATTAAGACCCTATTGTAGTCAGATTTAACTATACTGTTTGACCTATTTGCACGATTTCCTTATTAAATTCTTACTTTTAGATGGTTTCTATTTAGTTTAACACTATAGATATTTCCTATTTAGGTATATCCAGCTGATCACCTACCAGTTAATTAGCTGGGGGGGTGTGTTAACCTAAATCAGGTTATCTTATCACCGACTCAGCTGCCTCCCATTAACTCAGTCATTGACTCAATCATTAACTCGATCATTGACTTAGTCACCTACCCCTTGTTTCCATTGCCACCCCCCTACCCCCTTCTCGTTCTTATTTCCTATACCTTTCCTATATATATATAGAGGCTCTAGAGCCACCATTCAATAGACAGAGTCATTATTCTTTTCTTATAATCGGTGCACGGACTTCCGATTAACAGTTCTCGTTTAAATACTTTTATAGCACTTAGAGTTTATTTTAGAATATCCCGTATAAGGGTCTAAATCTAGGCTGCTTTCCTTTTTTAAGTATAATTTTATAGTTATATAGTTAGTATTCTAGTAGCTTATTAGTTTCCTTTTATAAGAATATATCTAGGCGATAATAATACTCTACGGGTACCTTTATAGTAGGGTTAGTATACTTCTTTAGTGCTAAGGCCTTTTTAATATTGGCCATTGTAACAGTAAAGATCGTATACTTGGGTTTTTTAGTAAGTTACGCTAGTAGGGTAGCTCTAATTATATAGATATCTAGGGTATTAAGCTTGCTTAGATTGTCTATAGTTTCTTATTTAGATTTAGGTTCGGTATTAGGTATAGAGTTAGTATTAAATTTAGGTTTAGGTTCTTTAAGAATCCTAGTCCTTATAGTATTTTTGTGTATAAAGCTTAAGCTTCTGCTTAGCTTAGGGCAGTATAGTACTTAGTAATAACTTATGGAATTTAGTAGAGTTTTTGGATCCTTAGTAGATATTAATAAAATTCTTATACTAGTGGAATCTGGTGGATTCCTTAGGCGTAGAGTAGATATTAGTGGAAATCTTATATTAATAGAATTTGGTGGAATTCCTGGGTTAGTAGAATTTAGCAGATTCCTTAAGTACTGGGTAAACAGTTATAGAAATTTTAAACTAGTAGATTTTAGTAGATTTTTTAGATTTTAGATTTAGGTTTAAGTAGTAAGTTATAAGGCACTTCTGCTTATAACAGGAGGCGGTAAATAGAAGCTTAAGGTTGTCCTAATTAATAGTTACCTTATATAGCTTTATCTAGGGTTATTTAAGGATTACTAAGTAACCTAGGGTGGTAACAAAAAGTTTAATTAATTCTTTGTAGTTTAGGTATTAGAGTCTTAGAAATACTACGTAGGTTATACAGCCTAAGACGGTATGTTTACTATTAAATCTAAATATGTTAATATGCCGGTTAAGGGGGGTTAGGGTAAAACTATTATCTTATATAAAGATCTTATTAATAAATCCTATGCCGCTAGCTCCTGTGTTAATTAAGATTTAATATTAGCCTATTAACTATTCTGCCGAAGACAGTAGTTAATAGTTATACTACGGTCCTAAGAGTTAGAGTTTATAACGTTATATACGTTTAACGAGATCCTATAGTAGAGCTGTCCTAGAGAGTGACTTAGCTCTAAAATCTTCCTTTTAGAGGCAATTGGGGTAGGGTTCTTATAGGACCTTAGTTATAGCTTTATCCTTATAAATAGTGCTTACTAGATATAGGGCTGGAACTAGGTAGAGATTAAGGACAGTAACCGGAAGATTAATGCGGTAAACGGCTGCTAGTATTAGCCGTTTATATATTGTATTTAGATATAGAGATAGAGCAGTAGTTAGAGAAGTAGGAGCTACTTCTATATTTAAAGCAGAGGCCTAGCTTAATGCGTTGTTTTTATTTAAAAGACCCTAGTAGGGCGTACCCTAGGGTTCTAGTATTAATATCCATAGCGTTAGGGTGCTTAGGCTGAGATAATAACTTAGTAGACGTTTATGGGGTTATTATATTATATTAAGGAGCGGACTTTAGTATTAGGCGTAGTATATTATTATACCGTTTATTAATAACGTTTACGTAGGCATTAAGGGCTCCCAGTAGGTCTACGCCTATTAGGGAGGTTTTTAGTTTAGGACTTAGAGATTTAATAAGGCTATTAATTAGTACAGAGTTGTTTTAGCCTATTTCCTTTACGTAACGGTTAAATTTAGAGAAGTATACTAGGAAACCTTTTATTCCTTAAGTTATATAATTTATCTTTCTTTAAGCGGTGGCTTGGCGGTTTAGGTTACTATATATAGCTTTAAGAAGTACAACTAGGCTTTATACTAAGTTTAGCTAAAGAGGTTTAATAAAATTAGCTATATCTTCTCCTAGTCGACTTAGGGCGTAATAAAGTTAGTTAGCTTTAGTTAGGTAACGGTTGGTATTACTAGTTAGCTTATTTTTAAGCTAGCTTAGAAATAATTAGAGCTTTTATTATTTACTAGTAAATACTAGGGGATCTAGTAGTCGTTTAAATCGTTTTAGTATAGTAGTTGGCTTAGGGTAAGTAATTACTATAGGTTTAAGGCTTACGTTCCGTGTATTTATCTCTAGAGATAGCGTTTAGTCTTAAGGTCCTAGTATAGGCATCTTAAGGGCGTGGACTTCTTCTTAGAGGTTCTTAATTAATTGCTAGTATTATACTTCTTATTTAGCTTATTATTAATTTAAAGTAGTTTAGTTTTATTTAAGGGCGTTTATAAAAGACTTCTATATCCATACTAATTATTTTTAGAGTATAGATATAATACCAGCGGCCGTTATAGGGGCTTTGGGTTTATTCTGCATATTAATAATAGTATAGGTAGTTAACGCAACGTAGTATTATGGAGTAAGTATAAGCGACGATAATATATAGCAAGGTAGATATTATTAAGCTATATATATAAACTATATAAGGAGGTTACGACGTTACGTAAGGAAAGAAGGTAGGAAAACGGAAAGAAAGGGTATATATTATTAACTTAGTTGCTTAATTAATATATATATAGGGCAGAATAGGGTTTAGGTTATAGTCTTAGCAGAACTTAGCAGAATATAGCAGAATGCTATAGATTGCCGTTAGATTGCCATTAAATTGCTATTAAATTGCTATTTCGCGGTTAGTCTCTAATTTGTCATGGCTTAAACAAATGCCTCTAAACCGAAGCTTGAACGAATGCTGTATTACAAAGATACTAAGCTAAAGAGAAGGAAAAGGGGTCGCTAGGACCGATGTAAACAAATATATAGGGTAAGCCGCCAAGGCGCTAGCTTTAGGCGGGCCAATTGCAGGTCGGTAGAATATGGTAGAATTTTAGCAGGTAACGTACGATAGCGCCGTTACATTACCCCCCTCTTTAAAAGAAAGCCTGCCCTTAGGCTTAGTTAGAAAAAATAGGGTAGTACTAGGCTTATAAACGTAGGATTATAAAAATATAAGATAAGGAGATAAAGGGGATATAAGTCCGTCCTGACTAAGTATAAAGGGCGATTATAGGCTAAGTAGAAGCACTAGGCTAGAAAGAGTAGCCGCTAAAAGTCTTGGCACGGATCTAACTAATTAGATAACTTTAACCGGCGGTTGAAGTTCCTAGACATCTAAAATTTTACAGTACTAGCAGAAAATGGTAGAATATGGCAGAATTTGGTAGACAGCTGTATTAGGGCTTTAGGGCGTTTTTATCCCTATATTCTTCCGGTAACTTATCGTCTTTATTATGCCAGCATTCTATCTATTCGTCTAGGTACTTTAGGGGTCCAGGCGCATTAGGGTATTGGTTATAGAATTCTTTAAGCTTCTGGGGGCAGCCTATAAAGTTCCACATAGGGTACCAGGTTGGGTTAGGATTGTAGCCCTTCTATTAGACACGGTATTTTAGCGCTCCCCATACTATCTTACAGGCCAGCATTTCATTAACCTCCCATTTATTGTTACCGTTTACTTAAACTAGTAGGGGAGGCTCATTCTTTTGTCCAGGTAATAGGTTGTTTATAGCTTTCCGTAACTTATTTGGTAAGAAGATAGGGTAAACCCTAATTAAGTCTGGGAGCTTTATCTTATATAAGTTACCTATCTTCTTAAGAACCTTATACGGTCCTGCTATCTAGTAGTTTAGCTTACGGCTAGGTCGTTCGGTCCTCTAATTCCTTATTATAACCCAGACCATATCGCCAGGGGCAAAATTGGGCTCTTAACGGTATTTGTTCGCCTGCTGTTTTATTAACCTTTAAGCTCTTTCTAGGTTCTTGCGGGCTACCATCTAGGCCTCCTTTAATCGTTTAGCGTACTGTTGGGCCTTAGCATAGGATAGCTTCTCTTATATAGTCTAGGGTTCTTCTAGCCTTTTCCAGTTAAAGCTTATACGGGGTAAGTATCCTATTTTTAGCTAAATTGGGGCAAACCCTATAGAGTTATAGGGTAGGGTTACTTGCGCGTAGTCTATTAAGGGTAGTAGTTCAGACTAGTTGTCCTAGAAATAGTTAATAAAGGGCCTAAGCCTCTGGTCCAGGTACTAATTTACGATCTCTGTCTAACCGTCTGTCTGGGGGTAATAAGCCGTAGAAAGCTTTAGCTTAATGCCTAGGATCCGGGTAAACTTATTCCAGAAGGCCGATATAAACTATGGCCTATAATCGGATATAATAGTATCTGGTGGTCTATAGATTTAGTAGACGTAATGGATATATAGCCGGGCTACCTCTTTAGCATTGATGTTTTTGTGATATAGAATTAAGAACGGGCGTTTACTAAAGCGGTTAACTATAACTATAACTATATTATATCCGTTATAGTTCCTAGGTAGTTTATGGAAGTCTATAAAAATATACTACTAAGGGCGCTTTAGTATTAGGAGTGGCTTAAGTAGTCCTAGGGTCTTATCCCGTAAAATTATAGCTCTCTAGTAGTCTTCGCAGTTCCGTATATATCAATTAATATCCACAACTATTCTTAGCCAGTAGTAGCGGCAGTTAATGATTTTACGGGTTTTGTTCTTGCTAGGGTGTGCTATAGAGACTTGGTAATAAGCTTCACAGATTAGTTTGGTCTATAGATTATCAACGTTAGGGACTATAAGCCGCTCCTGGTATAGGAGCAATCCTTCCTCCGTCTTAAAATCGGGGTCTCCTTTTACAGCTTGTTCGCGGAGGGCTCTTAGGGCGTTAGCCGTGCGGTTTATAGTTAGGAGGCGGTTAACTAGCCCTATTGGCTTATCTAAGGACTCCTCCATTAGTGCTAGCTCGTTTTACTAGGAGTCTAGCTCCTTAAGGATCCGCGGGTTAAGCTGTTCTGGATAGAAGAGGGCGCGCGTCCGGTATTAGGTCTTTAGCTTATTCTAGGGTTCTATATCTTATTCTCTTTAGGTTAGGGTATTAGCCTTAGAGTTTTACTTACTAGAATAATATATAATTATAAAGAAGAATTAGGAGAGTATTTCGGCCCACTAGGCTTATTGCCCTATAAGCTGCTTTATAGTTATAAAGTACTCTAGGGCTTTATAATCTATATATATCTTAATCCAGGAGTTTATACCTTTAAGCTCTGCGCGCTATTAGAAGAGTAATTAAATAATAGCTAGCATTTCTTTATTATATACTTTATAGTTATACTTAGCCGGGTCTATTGTCTTTAAGAAGAAAGCTATAGGGTACTATTTACCGTCTGGATATAACTGTAATAGGATTCCCGCTATGACCCTATTAGAGGCGTTTGTTTCTAGCATTAATTTAAGGTCTGGGTTATAGTAATAAAGGATTAGGGAAGAGATAAGCCGATCCTTTACCTCTTTAAAGGCCTCTATATAGCTATTATTAAAGATAAAAGGTATATCCTTCCTAGTTAGTTATATAAGAGGTTTTACCACAATTCCGTAGTCACGGATAAACCAGTAGTAGAAATTATAAAAACTAAGGAAGGATTAGATTCCTTTTACTGTATAAGGGGGCTTCCAGTTATAAATTGCCTCTACCTTCTTAGGGTTAACCTTAATTCCTTCTATAGTTATAATAAACCCGAGGTATTTTATACATTTTACCCTAAACTCGCATTTCTTAATATTGACTTATAAGCCCATATTCCGTAGTCTCTCTAGGACCTTCTTAATATAAACTTAATACTTAAGTTTGTTATTTAAGTATATGAGAATATTATCTAGGTATGCCGTGCAGAATTTATTGAGGTAATTAAAAAGAACGTTATTTATATACCTTTAGTACATAGCCAGTCCGTTTATTAGTCTAAAAGGAAGAACTTTATATTTATAGGAACTATAGTGGGTACGGAACGTTGTTAAATCTTTAGATATAGGGTCTATCCTAATTTGGTAGAAAGCTTAGCGGATATTAAGTTTAGTAAAGATCTTTACCTAGCTTAAACGTATAAGGGTCTTATTAATTAAAGGAATAGGATACCGGTCCTTTTAAGTAATAGTGTTTAGCTTTTAATAGTTAATATAAAAACGAAGGCCTCTATTAGGCTTTTTTATAAATAGGATAGGGGAAGTAAAAGGGGCTTAACTTAGCTCGATAAACCCTTTATCCAGGTTATTAATTAAGTACTACTTTATTGCTTTTAGCTTATCTATTAATTAATAGTAGAGGGGGCTATAGCCTAGCGAGTTATTGGCCTCTAATTAAATCTTGTAATTATATGTCTGGTAGGGGGGTAACTTGTCTAAGGCCGCCTTTAAGAATGTATCCTTGTAGCCTATATAAATAGTAGGAAGAAGGCGTTCGACTAGTTTCTCGTCGGTTTCCTTATCTGGCCTTTCCTCTCTATTATTAATAATTCGGTTAATCTTATATAGGCTCATTATAAAGACCTTATTGTCCTTCCGGTATATATTAAAGTGGAACGCTATAGCGCTAATTGCGGCAATGTCTACGGTAGGGGGGTTAACTGATAATAGGGGCGTATATAACTTTAGGGACTTCTAGGGTACTAGCGTTATCGTTACTCCTTTTAGCTCCTGTTATATCTTTTAGAGGTTATCCCTTATATCCTATTAATACGTTCTTTTCCATAACGGTTAGATCTGTGTAATTTAGATATTATCTACGTTATTATCTGTCCCGCTTCTGTATATAGAGTTCTCTTTAAACATAGCGCTTTAGGAGAGTATCTTTATTAGTATAGAGTTCTTTCCAGCTTTACGGCGGGCGTTCTCTTAGGTAAAGGCTAGGTTACGGGCTTAGACATCCTGCTGGTAGGTAGGGTTAGCCCTTACAGCTAGTATCTTGCGGTTGGTTCGGATCTCCCTAATAAAGGAGGGCAATCTTGGTCTATTCTCCGGCTAGATAAACCGTCTTTTTTGCATGTTTAACTAAATATTAAAATAGGATATCTATTTTCGTCTAAGGATTATATTATAGGACCCTAGGTCTAGAATGCAAAAGGGGATACTATATTGGCGTTATCCGTTAAGAGCGATATATAACTTTAAGACGTAGGTAACGGGCCGACCGGCTTGGCCGTTATAGCCCTTTACCTAAATAGGCTTCTCTAGTTAGATGGCTTCTGTATTTAGAAACTTAGCAACATTATTTATATAGGTAGTATTTATAAAGGCGAAGCCATTTGCTCTAGTGTTAATAAGGGCGGTTATATTAACTCTATATCCATTTTAAGATACTATATATAGAACCGTGAAATGCTTTTTACCTATTAACTAACTAAGATTAATCTCTTTAAGATCGATAGGGTACCCTAGGGGGGAGTCTTTCCCTAGGGTTCTTCTTTTTCCGACTTATTAGATATTTCTCCTTCCTCTATCTTCTTAATATCGCCTATATCCTTTAGCTCCAGGTAGGATAAGGTAAAGTAACCTTACTTATTGCAGTTAAAGCACGTAGCCGAGGTAGGGTTAATTGGAGTATTACGGCGAATACTAGTTAATGGCGTAGTACGTAGCTGGTTGGGCAAGGCTTGCTAGTGCGTAGTTATAACCGCCTTTAGTATAAGAGCAGTTATAACTTATCTTCCTGCTCTAGCTTCTATAGGTATAGCTAGCGAGTTCCAATTATTACGGAGTCGCTTCTACTAATTAGGGTGGGCGTTAATCCGCTTTAGTTCTAAGTCTAATAATAGGCAATAAGCTGCGAGTTTTTTGTGGGTTAGTAGGTTATTTAAGGTTATAGCAATCTTTTCTTATAGCCGGATTATTAGCTTATCGTATAGGTCTAATCAGTAGTTCTTAAGGGGGACCTGGCCTTCTCCTATAAGGTATAGGAATTAAGTTTAGAATTTGGCAAAGGGTTAGTTTGGTTTTATTATTAGGTAATTATAGTTATAACAGGCATCCCGTACTTTATTCAGGTTAACGTAAATAGCCACTAGGTGCCGTATTATCTTATTAATAGATATAAATTGGACAGGGGAGTCGTCCTTAAACTTGGCTTAAAGGTGCCGTTAGGCGTCCCCAGTGGTTCGACTAAAGAGGTAGAGCATTTTAGCTTCTTTAAAAAGGAAATAGTTATAGTTAACGCGGAGCTTTCCTCATACTTAAATCCTCTAATTCTTAAAGGTAGGGTCTATCCCGTTAGACAGTAGTAGGGGGTTAGGGAGCTTAACGGACTTTAATTGCTTCGTTATTATATCCGTACTCCCTAGTATATCGCATTTAGTAGAGTAAATAGGTCGGCTAGGGCTTTAAGAAGGGGAAGCCGGGCTATTTTATAGGGCCGTAAGGCTTTCTAGGATCTCTTATAGGGTCTCTTATATATTTCTCGCTTTAAGACAATTGGCTTCCTAGCTAGCTATAAGGGCGCGAATCTACTCGCGTATGTCTACGACATTATTATTATCTTCAATTTCTGATCCTAATTAGATCTTAGGTTCCTCTCGGGTAGAGGCAGCTCTCTTAGATAAGCTTGCTTTAGGTGCCATTGTTAGCTTCCCAAGGTTCGTCGGTATTGTACGCTTTAGTTTTAATTCTGGGGGTATAGGTCCAGTCCTATCTAGCTTATAAGGTGGGATATTATCCAGGCCTTCCCAGGTAATGTAGAGTTGTTTTAGTATCTAAGTATAGCGCGTTAATGCGTTGTTGCAGACGAAGTTTCTTTAGGGTGGGATATTATTAAGGCCTTCCCAGGCAAGGTAGGGAGAGCTTAGTATAATATTACGGCTTAAACAAATGCCTCTAAACCAAAGCTTGAACGAATGCTGTATTACAAAGATACTAAGCTAAAGAGAAGGAAAAGGGGTCGCTAGGACCAATGTAAATAAATATGTAGGGTAAGCCGCCAAGGCGCTAGCTTTAGGCGGGCCAATCACAGGTCGGCAGAATATGGCAGAATTTTGGCAGGTAACGTGCGATAGCGCCGTTACATAATTGCTAAGTTAGTGGAAATAGGTAAATGTGTGCAAAGTATTATAGGGGTGTCCTATAACAGAAATATATAAGCAGCTCTAATCCTAAAGACGAGAGATAATATAAAGATATAAGAAACTAGCTAAAAAATACCCTTAAAAAAGAGGCAAGGAATAATTAAAGATAGTTTATAAATAAATATACCGCTAACCTAAGCCTTCCTTATAATAAGGGCTTTTAAACTATAGTAAAATAGGTAAAGAAAAAGGCGGGACGCCTAATGGAAGACCTATACTTACTACCCCTATAAAGAGTAGGTAAACTATAGGCTATAAGCAATAATAATAAGAAGGCAAAAATCCTTATAAAAAGATTTTTCCCCTAACCGGCTTTAGCAGACCTTAGTAACATTACTAGTAAAATACTAATAACTTACCTAAGGGTCAACAGCGATATAATAACTAAAGAAATGGCCAGAACTATTAGCCGCCTCTTAAATAATATAGTACTAGGACTAGATAGGATTTTAAACAAAGCCTTAAAGACCTATAGACTACTTATAGTACCTTAGCTTATAGACGTAGCTAGAGCATACTTTGTAATAGGCTACTACCCATAACTTAGAAGATCTATAATAACGGTTATTTTGTAAAAAGAAGGTAAAGTAGACTACTTAGTTCTAGGAAGCTACCGCCCTATTACTTTAGAAAATACCCTAAGTAAAATATTAGAAAAGGTTATAGCGGACCATATAGTAGATACGGTAGAGGAATACGCCCTACTACTATAAAGCTAAATGGGGGCAAGTAAGAATCGCTTAACGCTATTAGCACTTACACTGCTCGCTACTACTATTAAAACTGTATAGGCTATGCGAAAGGACTTTGTAGTATTAATGCTTAGCCTAGATATTAGCGGCGCCTATAATAATATACCCTATAAGCGCCTCCTATATATCCTTAGGGTAAAGGGCTTCCTAAAATGGATTATATAATTTATTTAGGGGTTTATAGGCTAGAAAGAAATATTACTAGTTTTTAGCGGATACTAGAGCCCGCCTCTTATAGTTATAATAAGTATACTATAAGGATTACCTCTTTTACCTATACTCTTCCTCTTCTTTATAAGTAACCTACGTAATACCTTTAAGAAAGGGGCGACCTAGGGGATAGGCTTTATTAATAATATAAACCTAGTTATATATGGGCTAATAGCCGTAGAGAATTGCAGGACACTAGAGAAAGCCTATAATACCTATATAGAATAGGTAAGATAATATAGAGTCTAATTCTTACCAGAGAAATACTAGCTAATCTATTTTATAAGAAAACGCAACTAATTTATAGATCTCTATTATATAATCTGTATTTAAGGCTTTAAGGGTTAACTAGTTTAGGGCCTAAGGGTATTAGGAGTATGGGTAAATAGTAAGCTCTAGTGGAGCGTATATATAGCGTAAGCGGCCTATAAGGGCTAAGTATAGTATATCAAACTATCTAGGATTGTTAATTTTATATAGGGTCTATACTTTTAGAGGTTACGCCTATTATATATAGCAGTTATCCGGCTAACTATAATATATAGATCCAGTATCTAGGCTATTAGAAAAACTAAGAAAGGCCCCCCTAAATTACTCCTTAAACTACTTTAAAAGGTCTAAATAGCCTACCTTTAAAGTATAATAGGTGGGTATAAGCGAACGGCTATAGTACTGCTNAAGAAGGAAGCTAATATTCCCCCCCTATAACTATATATTAAAGCCGCTACAATATAAAGAGCGTAAAATAAATATAACTTTAATATTATAAAGTATATTAAGACACGCCTAAATAAACTATAGAGGGACCCTAGGGTGCCCCATAAGAGAATAAACCAATAACCCTAAAGTAGGGAAGATATATTAGAGAAGTAGGTAAAGAAAGTAGAAGAAGAATGGTACTACGCTAGGGCCTAGGCCTATATAGTAGAGAAAGGGAAACGCGTAAAAGGCCAGTAAAGATAATAGTAAGAAAGAAAAAGGAGTTAAAGTTATATATAAAAGAATACTAGGAAACTATCTACTATAATATAATACTAGTTAGATTAACGCTAAAAAGATATATAGGAGTTAAAGGTATAGAGGCTAACTTAGGCAAAAGAAACCTAAGCTGTAGTATAGTTAACGCTATAGGGAGTAAACACTTAAGGGCTCTAAGAAGGCCTAATAAAGGTAGAAAATATAATAGTAACACTTTTAAGAATAGGGATAATAGGACTAAAAGATTAGCTCTCCTAGGTAGGTGTTCTAGTAGGTAGCCTAAGATGTAAATATATTTAGCTAAGATAAACACTAAAATACATAATACTGCTATGCCCCCTACGCACTAACTAAGAAGTAATACTCTTAGTAGCTGGCATAGAGAACTATAATACACTACTCTTAATATAAAAAGGTCTTAAGGCGGTTACCTAGTGGCTTATTAGCTAAAATATACTAAACCAGTTTTGGGTTATAAAGGAAATAGTAATAAAAGGCAAAGGGGCGAGCAATAGGCGCCCCCTAATAACTCTATAGTAGTAAAGTAAAGTTTGCAATACTAGCGCGTCCGTAGGCTTATTACAGCAGTAGTAGTTCCTAAAAAGGTTAAAATATAAGGTAGTAGAGCACTATAGGCCACTTGTAGGCGTTAAGTAGGCGAGTCCTAAAAGGCGAGGAGATGGATTACGGGGTTTTCTTAAGTAGAGTTTTCTCCCTATATATAAATAAGGAGTAGTCCGCGTAGGCCTAATAGGGATCTAAATCGGACGTTAAGCAATAAATAATAATAATATATTTTGCCGTTATAAAGGTACTTAGGTAGGTTAATAATATAGTTAATAGAGATATTAGTCTATGGGCGGACTAGTAGTTTTAATAGTTTTAGAAAATTAGGCGGTGCTAAGTATAGGGTCTTTATATAGAAGTAGAGAGCGCAGTCTTTTATAAAGGTAGCTGTAAACTATAAAATATCTAGCTACTAATAGGTTTAACTAAGAAGGTTTAAGGTTTTAATATAACCTAGGTGGCCTATAGGACCTAAACTATATATATAGTATATAACTTCTAGTTAGAGTTTAGGTAAATTAGGGACGAATATTTGGTTTCTATAGTAGATTAGACCGTTAATAATTAAGCATTTAAATTTATTATAGTAGAGCAACTTCCTAATCTGCTTAGGCTAGCGGTGTACCTTACGGCCTTCCTATTTTTATAGCGCAGCCAATATATCTCTAGCTAGTTTATTCTCTTTATAGGTATTCTTAATAAGCTCCTTATAGGGTTTTTTCTTAGGCTTTAGGTCTATTACTATAATAAAGTCTTTAACGCTCTGGTTTTAAAATTCGCTTAATAGCTCTTCTAGGATAGTAGGGTTACCTTTCTTTAGTAGTAAAATAATACGGTCTTAGTGTTATAGCTATTTATTATTAATATTAGCAGGTGCAGCGCCTAGAAGGCGGCTTAGGGCGTTTAGGATTATAGCTTTAGTACTAGGCCTATAGATAAGAATAAAGTTAAACTAAAAGAGGAACTTAGCCCAACGGACTTAGCGCTAGTTTAGTTGTTTTGTTATTATAAAGGTCTAGAGGTTCTTATAGTCCGTAATAGTCTTAAATAGTTACTTAGTTTCTTATAGTTTAGGGCGCTATTCTTTTAGTGCTTTTATAATTGCTAGGAGCTCCTTATTATATATCTTATAGTTATATTTAAAGGTAGAGTACTTATATTAGGAAAACGGGAAGTGGTATATAAAATTTAGTTTCGCTAAAAGTGTTTTTAGGGCCTAGGGCTAGCTATTACTGTAACGGCTCGCATAAATGCCTCTGAACTAAAGCTTGTGGATTGCTATCTAGTAAAGATACTAAGCTAAGGAGAAGAAGAAGGAGAATCGTTTAGGGGTAGTAGGTAGACATGTCGCGAGGGCCGCTAGGGCGCTAGTGGTAAGTGAGCTAATAGCGATTTTCCATGCCGGGCATGGAAAATCCTGATTGGTTGAATGTGGCAGGTGACGCGCATTAGTACCGTCACAATTACGGACCTTATATCGGCAGTAGTACGACTACTAAGAATGGATATAAACGGGTTAGTTAAGATAGTATAGGAGGCGCTAGAACCAATCAAGCTATAGGATAAAAGGTAGCTGAGTTACGTAGCTAGTTACGTTATAAGTTCGAAATATAAGAACGTAAGAACGTAGGAACGTGATGTACTAACGTACTAAACCCTTTACTATAGGGAGGAGTTATATATTTAAGGACGCACGGTCTCTATAGATAGTTTCTTTTTTTTTTACAGTAAATCTTAGAATATAATTAAAGTTAATCTATTAGGTATCTACTCCACTAGTTATATTTACGTTATTAACTATTCTATACCTATATACCTAGCCCATTAATAAGTTTACTATAGTATTTTCTATAAGGCTTTATTATACTAGCTCTCCGCCATATTAGCTAACCCCCTAGGGCTATACGCTAGCTTTCCGCCATATTAGCTAACCCCCTAAAGCTCTACGCTAGCTTTCTACTATTTTAGCTAAGCTCTAAAGCTATACGCTAGCATTATATTAGCTTATAGCTATAAAATAAATATTATTACTATTATTGTGTTTATTGCTATTAGGGTATTAAAATCCTAAAGGCCTCCTAGTAGGCTTCTAGTAGGACTTTAATTTTCCTAATTGTCTAAATTGTCCTAAGTATTATTAGGTCCCTACTATATTTCTAATAGCCTATATATGCCTTTATATACCTCTTATACACCTAAATACTACCTTATTTTTTACCCTTCTTTCCTTATATCCCCCTACCTAGGGAGGCGCCAAAACGATAGCTAGTAGAGGACTATAGTTAGAACTAGATAACCGTTGCTAAAACTAGACAACTGTCGCTAGAACTAGATAACCATCGCCAAAACTAGATAACCGTCGCCAAAACCAGATAATAACGACTAGCTAGCGAATACCATAAACAAATTAATTAATTAATTAATTGAATTAAACTAGAGTCTCGATACAGCCTATTACCAAATTAAATCGGATTAAGGCCTCCTAGGAAGGTACATTAGATAACCACTATTTAAACCAACTCCTCTTCTAAATTAAATTAGACACTAATATAGGCAGGCACTAGGCCTAGTTAGGAAATCAGTATATAATTAGCAGATTATCGGGAACACCACTAATTGACAATTTGGAGCCTCTACGTAAGGTTCCCCCCTACTCCTTAATTAATCGCTTAAAGCCTAAGTAGTAGTCTCCCTAAAAAGATATAGAGCTCCTATAACAGATATAAATAGATAGGTAGATAAGTAGGTAGATAAGTAGGTAGATAGGTAGGTAGATACGCAGGTAGGTATATAGGTAGGTACGTAGGTAGGTACGTAGGTAGGTACGCAGGTAGGTATATAGGTAGGTACGTAGGTAGGTATATATAGGTAGGTACGTAGGTATATAGGCAGGTAAATAGTACGTAGGTATATAGACAGGTAGATAGGTATATAGGTACGTAGGTAGGTAGATAGGTAAGTATATAGGTAGATTTATAGGTATATAGGTAAATAGATAGGTATGTAGATACGCAGGTAAGTATATAGGCAGGTACATAGGTAGGTAGATAGGCATTAGACCTAGTTAGGAAATCAGTATATAGGTAGCGGATTATCTAGACTAGCTAATTAACAATTTAGAGCCTCTACAAAAAGCTCCCCCCTTTAACTACTATTAATTTAATTTTATAAATGTTAATTTTATAAATATTATGGCTATAAGAAATATTATAGTTACAGGAAATATTATAAATATTATAACTATTAGATATAAAGTGGCTAAAGTAACTAAAGTGGCTAAAGTGGCCCCGGGCTAGCGTAAAGAAGTATATATAAGCAGATTAGCGGATCTAGCTAAAATGACCCAGTGCTAGCCCCGGGCTAGCCCCTACCACTTTCCCGTTTTCCTAATGTATCGCTTTATAAGATATAAGAGAAGTAGGATAATAAGCTATTTTGGCACTTAATAAAGGCAAAAAGCTATGGGCTTAAGATTTTTAGGAAGAGATAAGAGACGCTTAAAATTCCTAAGATGGGATAAAATAAGCTTAAGGACCTATAATAGACAATAACTAATAGAGTAGAGTTGTAGTTTAGTTTAGAAGTATATAAATAAGTATAGGATAGAATTTCTTATAGGTATAAGACTTTTAAAGTAAGACAAGCGAGATTTAAGACTTTTAAGACGAGATAAAAATACTACTAAAGCTTAATTAGACTAATGTAGGAGCGTAGCTTAGAAAAAAAGTAAGCTTAAAATTAAGAAAATTATTAAACTAAGACTCTAATATTAGGATAAGGACTATTAAAGAAATTACGAGTAAGATTTAGCAGTAGGATTAAAAAGTTAATATCCCGGTCAAGAAGTATAAAGGCTTTAGCCTATTAGTAAGAAAGAAGCTAGATAAAAGTAATAAGGAATTTAAAAAAAGAATCTTTATATAGTAAAAAAAGATACTAAAAGCAACGGACTATTTAGGGAAAAGATTGCTTATATAAAGGGTTACTAATAGGCTTAAGGCAGGTATATTAAGAGCTAAGTAGCTAACTAAACTAGAAGAAAAAGAGGATCCTAGAATCCTAATTAGATTTAAGAAAAGATATATAAAAGGCTATTATAATATAGTAATAAGAAGATACTTCCTTACGGGCAGACCGTATATACTTAGGGAGCTATACTAAAAGTAGTATAGGCAACGATATAATAATAAGTAGGAAGATTTTTATATATAGTTAGATAAATAAGTTATTTAAGACTAACTAATTACGAAAAAAGGCATAAATTATATTAAGGGAGCCTTAATTATGATATTAAAAGATTTAAAAGAGTAATTAAAGGACTAGAGAAGTAAACGGCGTATTTTAGTACCTGCAAATAAAATAGTAACCTTTAGATTAGTGCGATAGAGGTTTAAACTTAAAGATAAGGATAAGTTAAGAGTTAACCTAAAGCACCTAGTATATTATATATTAGTATAGATTATATATAATAATTCATTGCTTAACGTCCGATTCGGATCTCTATTAGGCCTATATAGACTACTCCTTAGTTATATATAGGGAGAAAACTCTATTTAAGAAAAATGAGAAAACCCCATGATCCATCTCCCCGCCTTTTAGGACTCGCCTACTTAGCGCCTANNAGTNGCCTATNGTGCTCTACTACCTTACTNTTTNACCTNNTTNGGAACNACTNCTGCCGTAANAAGCCTACGGACGCGCTAGTATTATAAACTATTACTCTACTACTATAGAGTTACTAGGGGGCACCTACTGCTCGCCCCCTTACCTTTTATTACTATTTCCCTTGCAACCCAGAACTAATTTAGTATATTTTAACTAATAAGCTACTAGGTAACCGCCTTAAGGCCTTTTTATATTAAGAGCAGTATATTATAGTTCTTTATACTAGTTACTAAGAGTATTATTTCTTAATTAGTGCGTAGGGGGCATAGCAGTATTACGTGTTTTAGTGTCTGTCTTAGCTAGCTATATTTGCATCTTAGGCTACCTACTAAAACTCCCACCTAGTAAAGCTAATCTTTTAGTCCTATTATTCCTGTTCTTAAGAGTGTTAATATTATATTTTCTGCCTTTATTAGGCCTTCTTAGAGCCCTTAGGTATTTACCCCCTATAGCGTTAACTATACTATAGCTTAGGTTTGTCTTACCTAAGTTAGCCTCTATACCTTTAACTCCTATTTACCTCTCTAGTATTAGTCCAACTAGTATTATATTGCGGTAGATAGTTTCTTAGCATTCTTATATATTCTACTTTAGCTCCTTTCTCTATCTTGCTATTATCTTTACTAACCTCTTACGCGTCTCCTTTTCTCCTCTATATAGGCCTAGGCCCTAAAGCGGCACTATTCTTCTTCTACTTTCTTTACCTATTTCTCTAATATCTCTTCCCTACTTTAGGGTTATTAGTTTATTCTCCTACGGGGCACTTTAAGGTCCCTCTATAGTTTACTTAGGCGTGTTTTAATATACTTTATAACATTAGAGTTGCGTTTATTTTGCGTCCTTTATATTACTACGGCTTTAATATATAACTATAGGGGGGGAATATTAGATTCCTTCTTAAGCAGTACTATAGCCGTTTGCTTGTACCCGCCTATAATACTCTAGAAGTAGGCTATCTAGACCTTTTAAAGTGGTTTAAGGAGTAATTTAGGGGGGCCCTTTTTAGTTTCTTTAATGGCCCAAATACTGGATCTATATATTATGGTTAGCCAGACAACTATTATATATAGTAGGCGTGACCTCTAAAAGTATGGACCCTATATAGAATTAATAATCCTAGATAAAGTAATAAACTATACTTAGCCTTTATAGGCCGCTTGCGCCATATATACGCTTTACTAGAGCTTACTATCTACCTATACTCCTAATACCCTTAAGCCCTAAACTAGTTAACCCCTAAAGCCTTAAATGCGAATTATATACTAAAGATCTACAGATTAGTTACGTTTTCTTATAAAATAGATTAGCTAGTATTTCTCTAATAAGAATTAGACTCTATAACGTTTTACCTATTTTATATAAGTGTTATAGGCTTTCTCTAGTATTCTATAATTCTTTATAGCTGTTGGCCTATATATAATTAGGTTTATATCGTTAACGAAGCCTATTCCCTAGGTTGCCCCTTCCTTAAAGGAGTTAAGTAGGTTACTTATAAAGAAAAGGAAGAGAATAGGCAAGAGGGGTAATTTTTATAGTATTCCTATTATAACTGTAATAGGGGGGCTCTAGTATCCGCTAAAGACTAGTAATATTTCTTTCTAGCCTATAAACCCTTAGACAAATTATATAATCTATTCTAAGAAGCCCTTTACCCTAAGGATATATAGGAGACGCTTATAGGGTATATTGTTATAGGCACTACTAATATCTAGGCTAAGCATTAATACTATAAAGTCCTTTCNCATCNCCNATANAGATTTAATNGTNGNAGCGAGTAGNGTAAGTGCTAATAGTGTTAAGCGGTTTTTTCTTGCCCCTATTTAGCTTTATAGTAGTAGGGCGTGTTCCTCTACCGTATCTGCTATATGTTCCGCTATTACCCTTTCTAAGATCTTGCTAAGGGTATTTTCTAAGGCAATAGGGCAGTAGCTTCCTAGGATTAAGTAATCTGCTTTACCTTCTTTTTATAGGACAACCGTTATTATAGATCTTCTAAGTTGCGGGTAGTAGCCTATAGTAAAACATACTCTAGCTATATCTATAAGCTAAAGTGCTATAAGTGGCCTATAAGTTTTTAGGGCCTTATTTAGAATCCCATCTAGTCTTAGTACTATATTATTTAAAAGGCGGCTAATAGTTCTAGCCATTTCCTCTATTATTATGTCACTGTTAACCCATAGGTAAGTCACCAGTGTTTTACCTATAATATTACTAAGGTCTGCTAGAGCTGGTTAGGGGAAGAACCTTTTTATAAAGATCTTTGCCTTCTTATCATTATTATTTATAGCCTATAATTCTCCTACTCTTTATAAGGGTAGTAGGTATAAATCTTCTACTAAGCGCCCTACCTTTTTCTTTACCTATTTTACTATAGCCTAAAGGCCTTTATTATAGGGGAGGCTCGGGTTAAAAGTATACTTATTTATAAACCGTCTTTAGTTATTCCTTACTTCTTTTTTTAGGGTATTCTTTAGCTGGTTTCTTATATCTTTATATTATCTCTTATCTTTAGGGTTATAGCTACTTATATATTTCCTTCTTGCTTATTATTAGCTAGTAACTAGAACTGTATATTATATAGACTATATATATTACACATAGGGGCCCGGTTTTAAGATTAGGTAGTGCTCTTCTAGCCTATTTTTAATCGCTGCCTAGATCCTTTCTAGTCTTCGGTTAATTTCCTTAGGGGTAGCTAATAAGCCTTGCTTATTTAGTATTAGGTGGATTTTTTCTAGGTCTTAGAGTTGTTATTTAACTATATTAAGGAAACTGTTTATCTTAAGCTTCCTTATTACGTATCTTTTTTTATTTAGTTGCGCTTTAGTATTTAGGTCTAGCTATATCTAAATAGGGATATAGTCTAGGGTAAGTGCCTATTCTTCTTTAGGGTTACACCTTTTAAGTCTCTAGTATAGGCCTTCGTCTATAAATATAAGGTTAATTATACTTCTAGCGGTGCCTTATTGCTATATAATTGCTCCTAGGGGGGTAGCTAGCTTAAGGCCCTAGATATTTATAGCTCTTAGTAGGCACTTTAACTGTTAATCTACAGTAATATAGATACCCCCCTACCGCGGGTAGTAGAGGTTTATATTTCCTAGTAGAATAGACTTTATACCTTCGGTTTCTAGTAAGCTTATTACTAATATAATATTCTCTATTTATAGGACCCCTTTAACCCTAGGGTTATATATATTAATAATTTATACCAATCCCCTATATATTTAGATTGTTATAACTATAATATTTAGGTTAACTGCCTACTATAACTATAAGGATAGGCTAATAGCCTTGCTAATTATAAAGCATACATATATAGCTGCTTTTAGTTTATATAGGAGCTAGAATCCTTAGGGGTAATATATTAATTATATAAAGGTATTATAATACGGTTCTTATATAGTAAGGATATAGTATTTCTTTAGGTCTAGACTGTCTAGTAGGGGCCTTATAAGGCGGTAGTTTGTATTGCTGTAGTTATACTATATAATAGATAGGTGGCAAACCCCTAGCGAGGGTTCTTTAACTCTCCTTCGTTCCTCGCTTCTTCTATTTCTACTTTCTCTAGAATATTTAGAGCTTTTATCTCTTATATCTACACCCTAGTTACTACTTATTTTATATAGAGCTTTCTATTCCCATATTTTATATTCCTATTAGCGCTTCTATATCTAAATTTATTATTATTACCAGTTCTTCCCCTATTCTTACTAGTTGGCTATATACCCTTTATAGGTTAGCTATAAATATTATATTTACCGTATTAAGTCTAATTCTTAATTATCCTAGTCTTAAGCCTACTATCGCTGTTTATAGAGGTCTTCCTATGGGGTATCCTCTCCCTTATATCCCCTATAACCCTTATATCCCTAATTAATCTAGTAATATTACGCGGCGTCGCTTTTAGCCCGTTAAGGCTTAGGATAGCTAGCCTAGCCCTCTAGTATTAAAGGTAGAAAACGCTAGGAAGGCGCCTGCGTCCCCCTAGCTTATTACCTATTATTTCTATTTATATAACCTAGTATGCAGTTATTCCTATAGCTATTAAGCCCTTGCCTTCCGTCTCCTATATTTAATATAGTCTTCTCTCTCCTACGCCTTATATATGCTTTAGTGGCAGTTTACGCATTTTATTTAGTCTTAATTTAAGCAATATCTTATATTATAGGGGCCTGCATAGTAGCCGCAGTATACCTATACTGCGCATATAAATTAGGTGTGTCCCTATTATATACAGCAATAGTATTATTCTAGGCGTAGTCTATAGTTATAGAGCCTTATATTGTATATAAGGCCATTTATAATTATTCCTTTTTAGATAAGGAGTTTTTGTATTTCTGGTATATATATACTAACAATAAGGGAGCTATATATTCGTCCGGCGTCTCCCTAGCAAGTCTCCAATAACCCTTATATTCTCTTATTATTCTTATTATATACTTAGTTTATATTTTCCTATTAAAGCCATTAGATTTAGGTGATTTTAAGTCCTAGTATAAGGCGTTCCGTTTATCTTACTATCTTCTATATAATTACTATATTATCTACCTGGCGTCCTTTTTCTACCCTAAGGCTTATAGAAACCGCTAGGACTTTAACTAGGTAATCCTTATAAAGTACTTTTATACTAATACGTTCTCCTAGCCTATTCCCTATTCTTATAGCTTATTTCTTTACCTATTAGTCCTTTAAGGTAACTCTAATGTCTCTGCTCTTAAGGTATTAGACTATAACAGTATTGTAGACCTCTTTATATATTTTTATAAGGACTTCTATTTCTAATTACCCCCTAAGCCCCTCTACTTATTCTATATTTGGTTATATTATAATTATATACCTAGTTATTAACTTAAAGGGGGTAGGTTCCTTATGCTATAAAAGTATAGCTATAGCGGCCTAGGTGCGGTTTACTAGTAAGGGGGGGTTATACTTATTTTTAATTTTGCTTAGCCATTAGAGGATTTAATTAAGGGTTTACTAAAGGGGCGCCTAAGGTTCGCTAGACTGGCGGAGCCATTTTACTAGCTACATTAGTTCGTTATAGCTAATAGTTACTCCCCTATAATTTTAGATACTAGACGCGTCTAATAGGCTTTATATTTTATTAGATGCCTTCTTAATAGAGGTATTTCCGCTTTATAGTGTAGTATTCGCCTGTCTTTGTTGTGGAGGGCCATTGCTAGGCGTAGTTCTAGCGGTCGCGCGCGAGTGCGAGCCACCGTCGTTTGACGTGTGCCTCCCCTGCGATGCATGCATCTTAGGGGGATTCTCTAGGTGTTTTTTAGGGTTCTTTTAGTTGGTTTTAGTCTTTTTGGGCCAGGTGTAGCAAGAGCTCCTTTTTTAAGAATATTGTTTTTCTGTTATAGATTATATATATAGATAATATATGCGATATATATAAGAATTAAAAAAAGGAAGTACCCTATAAGAATATATTAGGCGCTAGAGGAGTAAAAATATAGAAATATTAGGTATATATATAAATAGTATTTAATAAAAGTTTAGGAGTTAGGAGACTTAATACTTTAACTAAAAAGATTCCTTATAGAAGAATACCTAGATAGATAATAGTAGTGAAAATGCCTAGAGAATATATATTTATAGTATATTAAAGATAAAAAGTAAATAAGGCATTAGTTAAAAAATAAGCTAAGTATAACAGGATTAAGTAGCTAATAGTTAGAAAAAGTAGAGGCCTATAAAACTAGAGGGAGCTTAAACCCTTAAAGGAATTTAAGGACAACACCTAAATCTATAAGTTAAATAGTAAGATTAATAATTTAAGGCACTAATAGATAATAGAGTAACTAGAAATTATATCTTATTAGTAATAGTAAAATAAATAGGGCTACTTTATAGATAAAAAGAGTACCTATATTTACTAGTTATAATTTTAAAAGATCTAATAGCCTATTAAGGAGGCATTATTAATCTTAAAATAAGACCTATTTAAATAACTATTAAAGGGAGATAAATTAAGATATCTTTTAATATCTTACTATTAGGACGGGGTAGGGCAGTACTAGGAATGCCTTAGTTATAGAAATATAATCTAAAGATTGATTGGGTTATAGGTTAGGTTAATATTAAAGATACTTAATAACGTAAGATATAATAATAAACTAAAATAGTATAGTACTAAGTCGGAGCGATATATAAAAAGATTAAGTAGGGCTTAAGTTATATACTAAAAAGATACTATAAGTATAGCAAGAAGCTATAGAGCCTAAAAAGTAAAAAGCTATTAGAGTATATAGTATAGAACTATAAATTAAAATTAAAACTAGGAATAAGTCTAAAGTTCTTTTTAATCTATAAGCTAACTAAAGAAGAGTTAAGAGTACTTAAAGAGTTTATTTAAGAAAACCTATAAAAGGGATATATTAGACTATTGCAGTTATTAGCAGAATATCTAGTACTATTTATACCTAAGAAAAATAGAAAGCTTAGGCTATGTATTAACTATAAATAGTTAAACAGTATTACTAGGGAGGATAGATATCCTTTACCCTTAATTAGCAAAATTTAAGATAGAATAAGTAATGCGTAAATCATTACAAAGATAGATCTAAGATGGGTATACCATTAGATTAGAATTAAAGAAGGCGACAAATAGAAGGCAGTCTTTAGGTTAAAGGAAGGACTATACAAACTATTAGTTATATAGTTTAGACTTATAAACGTACTAGTAATATTTTAAAAGCAAATTAATAGCGTATTAGGAGAATACCTTAATAAGTTTATTATAGCATACTTTAACGATATTATTATCTATTTAATAAGTAAAGAAGAACACTGAGAATCTATTAAATAGGTCTTAAAGAGACTATAAGAAGAATAGATACTAGTAGCAATTAAAAAATATAAGTTCTTTACTAGGAAGACCAATTTTGTTAAATTTATTATTAAACTAGGTTATATTAGTATAGACCTAAAGAAAATTAAAGCTATAGTAAGTTGGTAAGAACTAGAGAATATAACGCAGTTAAAATTATTTTTAGGAGTTTGCAACTACTATAGATGGTTTATAGTATAGTAGTTAAAGAATATTAAACTATTTATAAGACTTATAAAGAAAGAGAAACTATAGGTATAGGGGGAAGAATAAAAGAAGTTAATTAAAAAACTTAAAGAGTTGTTTACCTAGGAGCTAATCCTTAAGATCTATTAATAATAATAATAGTAATTTATTGCTTAACGTCCGATTCGGATCCCTATTGGGCCCACGCGGACTACTCCTTATATACATATAGGGAGAAAACTCTATTTAAGAAAACCCCGTAATCCATCTCCCCGCCTTTTAGGACTCGCCTATAAGGCGCCTGCGAGGCGCCTATAAGTCACCTGTGATGCTCCTACCTCCTTACCTTTTGACCTTCTTAGGAACCACTACTGCCGTAACAAGCCTACGGACGCGCTAGTATCGCAAACTTTACTCTACTACTGTAGAGTTATCATAAGATCTATTAACTAGGACTAGAAACGGTTATAGAAACGGATGCATTAGACTTTATACTAGGAGTATGCCTACTATAAAAGCATAAAAATATATAGTATCCAGTAATATACTATAGTTAGAAGATAATACTACTAGAGTTAAACTATAACATTTATAATAAGGAGTTATTTAGGTATAATTCACTTAAGGAATAAAGGGCATTCTTATAAGGCATAAAGAAACTATTTATAGTTAAAATAAATTATAAGAACTTAATAGGGTTTCTAATAATAAAAGAACTTAATTAAAGATAGGTTAAATAGGTAGAAATGCTTACGGAATACTATTTTAAGATTTAATATATTAAGGGAACTAAAAATATAAAAGTAGACGCGTTAAGTAGGAAAGCTAAACTACAAAATAATAAGAAGCTATTAGGGGCAATATTACGCAAAGATAAGGGTGGATTGATTAGATATAATTACTCTAAAATTATAATAACTTAGGAACACAAGTTACTGGAAAGCGATTAGACTAAAAGGATCTAAGAAGTATAATCTAAAGATTTAAATATAGAGTAGTATAAGAACTAAGAAACTATATACGTGCCTAAGGATATTATAAAAGAGTTTATTAAAAATTTCTATAAGGGAATAATATAAGGACACAACGGAGCTATAGGCTTAGTGTTAAGACTTTAAAAAGAATATATTATTAACAGAATTTAGGGCTTAGTAAGAAAAGTTTTAAGGGAATATTTAGATTGCTAAAGGAATAAATTAACGAGGTATAAACTATATAGAAAGCTATAGCTAGTTAAAGTACTAGAACGTCTATAGGAAACGATATTATAGGACTTTATTATAAAGTTGCTAAAGTTAAAAAAAAATCCTATTACCGAATAGGAATATAACGTAATTTTAGTAATAGTAGAAAAACTAACTAAATAGAGCTACTTTATAGCATATATAGAAGAAATCTGAATAAAAGATATAGCTAGAATCTATATTAAGGAAGTGTTTATAAGATATAGAGTACTAAGTAAGATTATATTAGATAGGGATCTAAGATTTATAATAATATTTTAAGAGATATTCCTAGCAGAATAAGAAGTTTAAGTAGTAACTTTTACTATATATTATCTACAGACAGATAAATAAATAGAAAGATTAAATTAGATACTAGAATAGTATCTAAGATATTATATTAATTATGCATAGAATAATTAGGTGTTATTACTACTAGTTATATAGTTTATATATAACGCAACACTATAGGAAGGTATAAAGATATTACTATTTTAGACAAATTATAGATATAAGCCTAGAATATTATTATTAATACAATAAGTAAAGAAAATAAGTAAAATAGTAAAGTAGAGTATGGAAACTCTAATAAATCTTTATAAAGACCTCTATTCTATAACAAAATTAGTATAAAAAAGATAAAAAAGTACTATAACGCTAGGAGATCTAAAGGACCAGATCTAAAGGAGGGGGATAAAGTGTAGCTATTATATAAAAATTTTATAAGTTAACAACTAAGTAAGAAGTTAGACTATATTAGACTAGGACTGTTTAAAATTATAGCTAAGATTTTAAAAGTTATATATAGACTTAACTTACTGATAAAGATAAAGATATACCCTATATAGTATATTGCGATACTAAAGCTAGTGTATAGAGATATAGAGCTACTAGTTTATAAAGTAGATATATATAGAGGATAAGAGGAAGACAAATAGTAGGTTTTAAAGATTATTAACTATAAGGACATTAATAATAAAATATAGTACAAAGTAAAGTAGATAGGCTATAATAAGACTACCTAGAAACTATTATAGGATTTAAAGAAAGCTATAGGAAAGGTATAGGAGTATTAAAAGAGAATAGGTTAGGTAATATTAAGGAGAAACTAAAAATAAAAGGATTAGTTAAAAGTAATAAATAAGCTAGATTATTTAAGGGATTTACTACTAGCGTATAAGTTGTTACCTTTTTATAAACTTTTGCTAAGTAAGATAACTAAGTATAAGTATCTAGTTAAGCCTTAGAGCCTAAAACGCTTTATTAAAATAATATTAAACCTTAACAAGAGCCTTAGCTAGCTTACTCTTTAGTTTTTTAGTCGCTATTAATACGCGAAACCCTAAAATAAATTAGATAAGAAATAAAATAATTATATAGAATTATAAGACGCGTATATTTAGCGTTAAAGATAGATTAAACGTTATAGAATAACTGTATATTTGCTTATATATACTTAGTATAAGAAAAATGTTAACAACTAGATAGAGCCACGATTATAATATATACTAACTTCTTCTCCGTATAATAAGAATAGGACGGTATAACTTTACTAAGGGGAAAAAATAAACGTTACTAGCTAATTATAATAATTAGATATAAAGGATCTAATAGGAGGCATTAAAAATAATAAAGGTTATTAAATTAAAAACGGGAATATTATACCTCTAATAGATAACTTAGAGATAGGAGATATCTTTAAGGACGAAGATAAAGAGGAGGGGGGTGGTGTTACGGACCTTATATTAGCAGTATTATAGTAGTATAACCACTAAAAAGAGATATAAATGGGTTAGTTAAGATAGTATAGGAGGCACTAAAACCAATTAAGCTATAAAATAAGAGGTAGTTAAGTTATATAGCTAGGTACGTTATAAGTTTAGAATATAGAAATATAGGAACATGGGAACGTAATATACTAACGTATTAACGTATTAACGTACTTAGTATATTTCTTAGGCGCAGTATTATATATTTAAAGGACTACAGTTCCTACCTAGATAGTTTTCTTCTTTATAGTAAATCTTAGAATATAATTAGAGTTAATCTATTAGGTAACCACTCTACTAGTTATATTATTATTATTAACTATTCCCTAACTTATATACCTAGCCTATTAATAAGTCCACCGTAGTATTTCCTATAAGGCTTTGTTACATTAAGAGGCTAAAGTCTATACGTTAAATAGGGGGGAGGTAGAAGGCTACGATCTTATAAGCTTTATAATACTTAATAAATTGCATTAATATATAGCTCTTATAGCTATTAAGAATTAATATATAATAGATTCCTTAGAGTTATAGCTTTATATATAGGTTAAAGTAGTGCAACTAATTAAGAGCGATATCCGAATTTATTTACTCTAAATCGCTTACCTAGATAACTATTTGGCGATTAAGGCGTAAGGTTATCTAAGCTTATTATATTTGCTTTCCTTTAAAGATAATATAGGAAGGTAGCCAATATCGATTTCCTAAGACGCATTTAATTAAGAATACCCACTTATAATTACCTGGCTCTATAGCAAAGACTTTAGCCTCTAATTATAATACTAACACCTTAACTATATTACCAACTCCTATTGCAATTCCCTTCTTATCCATATTATATTAATCTCCCTTAAAGACTCTATACTTAGTAACTATCCCTTAGCACGGTAATTAGGGCCCTTGGCTTATCGATAACAACTAGCCAATTAAACTCGCTAAATTTAATGCCCGTACTTAGGAATACAAAGCTTTTAATTTCTTAGTATTTTGATATATAAGCTTCATGTTTAGAGTTAAGTTAAGTAATATAAGGTAGCTAGCGCCCGTCCTCTATATAGAGCGGTATTATATATATATTACAGTTATATTAAGCTTTTAAACATAGATACATACGTAGCCTTAATTTTAGTATTCTTATACGGACCACTAATTCCAAGGACCCTACCGTGCTAAGGGATAGCTATATATAACTTAAACCAATCCTTAATAATTTTGGGGTCTTTAGCACCCTTTTGCTTTTAATTAAGGCCTTTAGTAAATTAAGCTTTAAGTTCTAGGTAGCATTTAAGGAAGTTCTTATACTAGTATTAGCCAAGCTCTATAGAACAATTCTTTACTTTAAGAATATCTTTGCCTATAGATTTAAGGTATTAGATTTAGGGTAGCCACCCCTAGCTTTTTATAGTATTAATCTATTTAACAATAAAATACTCCTTAAAGACTATAAGTTTTTGTTAGGCTTAATGGGCCTCTTTATATAATCGGCGTCCTCTCTAACAGTAGTTAAGAGTCGATTATAGTAGGTAGGAAGTTTTAGCAAGCTTACGAACAGATTAGTTAGGGTTAGCTTCTAAAGGCTTAATTATAATTTCCATTCAAGCTTTTTAATTAAGTTTAAGCAGTGCGGCAGCCGTAGAATCTATAGTTGTGGTATAGGAAAGGTAAGATATATAAGAAAAGGGGTAATTTAAATCGTAATTAGCAGGTAGGTCAATTGGGTGGCTAAGACGTTACCTACTAAAAAGATATTCTTTAATACCTTACTAATCCATTAGTATATATTTTAAAAAAATACTTAGTATATATAGTGATATAATAGCTAATCTTTATACCAAATATATCTTACACGTTAAAGATTTTCAGCTTGTTATTTTAATATCTATAATCTATAAATCTACGTTATACTAAATTTGGATCCAACCTAAGAGATATATTAGTTAAAATTTGGTCTGGTCACCTAATGGGGGACATACTACCTCACTATTAAAAAAACCCTATCCCTAAATCCTACCTTACCCCAGTTACTACTCTACCTATCGCCTAAATGCCTTCTAATTATACATTCTGTACTACCTATAAGGGGTATTACCCTTTTACTAACTTTATACTAAATAACTGCCAAAAAGCTCCGTATAAGATCTGTAAATCTTATAGGGTTAATCCTTTTTATCCTTTTTTTATTTACTGTCTTTCTAACTCTATATATAGGAGAAAAGAAAGGAACGGTCCTGACGATAACCTTTAGCAGGCCTTTTACGGCCTATACCCTAAAATATAGCTACTACTACTTCCGACGCTGCTTCTGCCGCTGCTTCTCCCCTTATACCGCCCGTATTAATCCAGCCGCGACCGCCTATATTAATCTAGCCGCGACCTACTACCGTCCGCCCTATCGCCGAGCAGCTAGATTGTGGCCCTATTACTACTATCTGCCATATTATAGAGCAGCTAAATCTTAGTCCTATAGACGTTACCTATAACTTCTACACCGCTCTACATTGGATTAATAAACGTGTTAGTATATTATAGCCTAGTAATCTACGCTTTAAAGCCTGCTATAAGCACGATAATATAACCCTCCCTCTATTCTAGCCTTTGCTAGAATATCTACGCGATCTTTTAGAGTCTAGTACTACTTCTACTAGGCAGTTTAAGGAGCGGCTTCGCTTATATAATGCAGCATTAGCTTTTATATCCGTAAACTATACTATTACTAACCATAGCGTAGCCTAGGGCAGCCTAAATTGCTTCTAAATATATAATAAGCTTTACCATCTATAGAGCCCGCTAAAGCCTCCTACTGATATTACTCCGTAGTATGCCTAGCTATACTTTTATAACCCTAGTTATACTATAGATATTTACCTATAGGCCCGTCCAAATACCTAGCTAGATATAGCTATTCTATAGTACCTTACTACTATACTATCTAAAGTACGGAACCCTTTTATCGCCCTCTATTAAACTCTAAAGAAATAGCTTTAGGCTTAGCCTATAATAACCCTATTATAAATTATCTTAAACCTATAAATACGGCTTATCTTAAAGGCTAGTGCTAATTACTATTGTAAGAACCTCCTAATAAGTAATAAGATGGCCGTTATTATACTAAATAGGTACGGTAATACTACCTTCCGCAATATTATACTTGCGGAGCGTTATACGCCTAATAAGTAGCCGTAATACTACCGTATTAACTTAACGCATACCGTATATATACCGCTCCACTATATACTGCTCTTCCATCGCGGTTATACTAGATAGTACTAGGGTCTTTAGCTACGCGACTCTAATTAAGCCCGCTAGTAAACCCGTTTAATATAATAGGCATACTTTTAGTTTTACCAATACGTCTATCTTAACTCTAGGTTAGTACCTTTTACCTACTGCCGGCTATTTTAGTAGTATGTTATAGATATATAGGCGCTATATAATTAAAATAAGCTTAACTAGGTCCGCTTTAACTAAACTACCCTTTATATAGAGCTATATAACAGTATTACGGATACTTTTACCTATAATAATTTAGATCCTAAATTACTAGGCCGCCACATAATCCTTTTATTAAGTTTCCTTAGCGGAGCTTGCTTTATTAGCCAGTGCTATTAAAATTTAATAGCTATTATATCACAGTGCTACAATGAAGTAGACTAAATAACTACGTTATAGTATAAAGAGGAGAAGAAGGTGGAAATGGGGTATTATATATAAATAGTAGGGCCGGCCGCCAAGGTACTAGTAGTGGGCTAACTAACAGTAGGAAATAGTACAAGATAGTATAAAACAGTATACGTTAGGTCAGTGCCGTAACAGTACTCCTTTTCCTTAAATAGTTTAGTCCCTAAACCGAATAAATAACTCTAAAATAGGTAGTATTTGGGGTCGCCTGTTTTTTACTACAAAGATATTAGTTCCGCTTACCGCCCTTAACTAAGCTAATAGCAATTTTCTATACTAGGCATAGAAAATCCTAATTAGTTAGTTTAGTAAGTAAAATTAGCAAAACTCTATACCGCTACCTAAATCAATCCGTATAGCGTTTCTTGGCAAGAATCTAGCTAATTAAACAACTTTAACCGCTGGTTAAAGTTCTATAACATCTTAACCACCACAAATTTTAACACGGTAGTTGGCTACAACCTTAGCGTAACTTTTCCTTATCTTATACCCAGTCTAGGGGTTCTAGCTTCTTAGGGTGTTGCTTATAAAAGCGCTATATAGCCTATTTATAACCCTTTAGGTCTTCTTCTAGCTGCTAGGTTATATCCTTATAATATTTCCATTTAATCTTATAAGTTAGGCCTTAGGGGTCTTCGTTATATATATTAAGGATTTTCTTAAACTCCTATTTATCTTCTATATTACCATTATTATCTCTCTTTACTACTCGTCCTTATATATTACGGCATTCTATAGTATTAATATTTACTTAGCTAGGGGTCTTTTTAGCAGCCTAGAGGCGGACCTTAGATATATAGAAGGATTTATTTACTCAGATATAGTCTAGGAGGTCTACTATAACTACCCCTTAATATACTGCAAGTACGGGGTATAGGCCGTCCTATTTATCATCCCATTTCTTCTTAGGTCTATTTATCTTTATATTTTTTAAGCTAACTATAACTATATTACCTTTATAGAATAACGCGCTCTTATCCCTATAAGTATTAGCATTATTTTTATAGCATTACTATAGGTACTTATTTACGGCAGCGTTAATAATTTTAGTTTAGCCGTTTGTTTCTAGGTACTAGGCTAAGCTTAGTCTTAAGGTTATCTTATGGCGTTTACTTAGTTGTCGCCAGAAGTCGCTAATAAATTATATACTATAATTAGAGATAATTATACTTAGTGCACCGTAGAGCTTATATATATTATTAATAAAGCCATTAACTAGCTCCTCTGTTAAGAGTCCTATTACTAAAATAAGGTATTATATTTTAGTTAGGCGGTCTATAATAATAAGGATATATTTATATACCTTACTATAGCGTTGGCATACCAGCAGCGCTATAATATAGTTAATTAAAATATTAGTTTATAGGCGAGCAGGTAGTTTTAATAGCTTTAAGAAACCAAGCGGGGCAGAACGGGGGGTCTTAGTATAAAAGTATAGGGCATAGTCTTTAACAAAAGTAGCTGTAAATTAGGAGATTCCTAGCCACTAGTATATTTGGTTTAAAAAGTTAAGGGTCTTAACCTAGCCGGGGTAATTAGCGGGGCCGCTGCTATAAAAGTAATGGATAACTTCTAGGTAGAGGTCTAGGGCGTTAAGGATAAAGAGGTATTAGCGGAAGTAGATCTATCCGTTAATAATACTATATTCTAACTTATTGTAATAGAGTAATTTCCTAATCTTCTTTAGCTAATAGCGAGCTTTTTAATTACGTAGGGCCGCTGCTATATCTCTTATAAGTTTGTTCTCCTAGTATCCCAACTAAATTAACTTATTTAGTAACTTTTCAGCTATTTTAGGGTCTAAAGCGGCTATAAACTCCGCATTATTAGAGTTATAGGACTTATATAGCAATTCTTCTAAAATTATAGGGTTAATTTTCTAGGGCGGTATAACGACTTAGGCTTAGTGGCGGAGGCGTTTATTATTGGTGTCCTTAGGCCTTATTCCTAGTAGCTAGCTTAGGGCGTTAGGGAGTATAGCTTTACTACTAGGTCTATATATAAGTATAAAGTTAAACTATAAAAGGAACTCTGCCCACTAGACTTAGCGTTAATTTAGCTACTTAATAGTTATAAACGTCTATAGGTTCTTATAGTCGGTAATAATTTTAAATAGCTCCTTAGTCCCTTATAGCTTAAGACGCCATTCCTCTAAAGCCTTAATAATAGCTAAGAGTTCTTTATCGTAGATCTTATATTTATACTCTAGCGTAGAGTACTTTATAGAAAAGAATGCGACTAGTTTTAATTTACTATTATTATTATACTAGGAAAGGACTCCGCCAGAAGCCTAATTTAATACGTTTATCTCTGCTACTGTCTTCTTTATATAGTTATAGTATGCTAATACTAGTGCTAAGGTAAAGGCTCCCTTAAGGGCCTTAAACAATTTAGCTTATTTTAGTCCCTATAGCTATCCAATATCCTTCTTTAAGAGTTTTATTATAGGTATAGCGATAGCAGAGTAGCCTTAAATAAATTATTAGTAGAAGTTTGCGAAGCTAAGAAATTATTATAGTTCTTTAATTAATATTAGGTCCTTCTATTTCTATAAAGCCTATACCTTCTTAGGGTTTATAGTTATGCTATTAATTAAAATAATTAAGCCGAGGTATTTTATTTTAGTAGAGTAGAACTTAGACTTATTAATATTAATCTAAAGTCTAGTATTACCGAGTTTTCGGATAACTTTATTTATATACTTAGTGTGTTTAGTACGTATTTTAGAAAAGACAAGGATATTATTAAGGTAGGCAGTATAGTAGTTATTAAGGGCGTTATATAAGATATAATTAATATAATTTTAGAATATAGCGGGTGTGTTATAGAGGCTAAATGGTATAACTAGCATCTTATAAAGTCCGAACCAGGTAATAAATACTATAAGCCACTTATAGCCCTTTATAATCCGGATTTAGTTAAACGCAGTAATTATATTAAGTTTAGTAAAGTACTTAGCACTATAAAGTACGTTAAGCATCTTACGGATTAGTAGCAGTAGGTACCGATTTTTAATAGTAACTATATTTAGGCCTTAGTAGTTATAGTAGATTTATATACCGCCACTAGGCTTAGCAGTAAGGAGGAGTAGTATAGTAGCTAGTAAGGTTAATTTGCGGATGAAACCCTTATCTAGTATCTTATTAATTTACTTTTTTACACACCTAAGTTCAGCAGGTAAGAGTAGTCTGTTTTTATAGTATAGGGCCTAGTTTCTAGGGATAATCGTAATTTTATAGTCCTATAGTTGGTAAAGGGGTAGCTTATCTACGTTTTTAGGGAGAAAGTGCTTAATATATTCGCGGAACTCCTTTAATAAGCGTTATAAAATGTCTTTACGGGTTAATCCTAGTTTACCTTTTAGGAATTTTTTAACATTAGTGTTAACTATCTTCCGGCGTAGAGACTTAGGCTTAGTTTTTAGGTTTATCTTAAGGAAATTATAAAAATAAAGGGGTAGCGCTTTACGGGCTTCTTTCATTATATAGTCGCCCTCTACCGGCTGGCGGAAGGACTTTTCTAACAGGTTCGGTACTTCTATTAGGCCTATAGGTAGCTCTTTAAGCAGCTATCGGTATTCTTTTTATTTAACTAGTTCTACTAGCTCCGCCATATAGATCCTTATTACCTTTACGCCTTTTTATTTATAGAACTGGGTAAAATTAACGGCATAAGTATATCTAATATCGTCCAGTTTAGGGCGTGTTTGGTTCTCTAGTGCTACGGCTAAGCTAGCGCAGCTTAGTCGGCCCCAAGGGGCGGAAACGCGGCGGCGGCCCTATATAGTATACGCGGGAGATAGATATAAGGTTAGGCGTTACAGGGGGGAGGTCTTAATTGCTCTGGTTTTGGTCTTAGCTATAACGCCTTTAGCTATTATACGCGCGGTTATATATACGTATAGCAAATAACTTAAAGTTAGGTATCTTATTAGCTGGCCTAAGTTAAGCGAGTATATATAGGGGACTTATAGTTCTAGCGGTGATTATATTCTTAGGGGCGGGGCGGTATTTCTTAGGGGTAGGGTAGTAGTCCAGTCTTCTAGAATCTCTGTTTTATTTACTATATATATTAGCTTACTAGTATTAGGTACCTCTTTTACTATTAGCTAACGGTATCTAAGTGTTAGCCGTGTAATATATCCGTATAGTGCTACTTGGTTACAATTAGGGATATACCATAGGATATAGTTATAGGTATAGTAATTAGAGTTAAACTTAAGTCCTAAAACGGGGAAGTTTATACTTAGGTTGTACTTTTTAAGCTAGGGCATTCTAAGAATTACTAGTATTAAAGGTAATAACTTTATAATATAAAAAAGCATAGATTCTATATAGTGGCTAATTATTATTTTTACTATAAAGTAATAGTGTAACGTGGCCCGCCTCCACGTCGCCATACGGCCAAAAAGACTGAGAGTGCTTGCGAACTTGTTGCAAGCGCGGCGGGACCTAATATATATACTCTTACAAATAGGTAATAAAGCTGGATTGGAGTCCGTTAGTAAGGTAGAGTGGTTTTAGGACTAGAAGTCTTTTTATTAAAATATTATGCTTCCTTATAAGCGAGTCTTCGTTTATAAACGCTAGTGCTATACTACTACTATTAATAAGGCTTACTGTTTTAATAAGAACTTCTAGGAGTAGGTTATATAGTAAGGAGAGGTAAGTCTAAATAAGGATAGAATTTCTATCGTTGTTTACTGTTCTAAGATTAAATAATAGCTGGCTTAAAATAAGGTCTAACTAATCTAGTAATATAGATCTAATCCTTTTATCCTCCTCCCCGTATAGTTTTAACCCTTAAAGGCAACTTAGTCTAAGGGTTAGCCTTTTAATAGCTGCGTTATAGAGCTTGGCTAGTAGCTATAGTCTTAGCTAGTATATCCTAACGTGTCGGTCTCTAACAGTATATATATGCTAGGGGGTACTTCACCAATAATATAGCCGGTCTTGCGGTTAGTAGTAATATAGAGTACTTATCCATAGTTCGCGTACGGGACTATTAGCTAGGGCTATGTTAGGGAAGGGAATTGTAGGGGCAGGTTTTTATATCCGAACCCACGTCCTTATCTATAGTTACCGCCTTAATTACTATCCCCTTTATTAAAGAATCCGCCGCGGCTAGGGGGGGTTAGCGCGGTGGCATTAAAAGGGGATTTAGGTTTTACTAGGGGTTATAAGTACTTTTCTAGTGGCTAGGTTAACCACACACTATATAGAGTCTATTATTTATATAATGTCTTTAGACATTATTAGGGAGGCTATTACTACCGCTACTAAACTTAACGGCGTCTAGGTTTATTAGGTCATTCTATAGTAATACGGGTTAATAGCCACTAGCGGCACTTAGCTTAGCAGTATTTAACTTAGTATAGTAGGTATAGTTCTATAGGTTATAAGCAAATATATCTATCTACTTACTCTAGCCTTTATAGTTAGCATCGCCAATTTTACGGCTAAGGGTAAAGGCTAGGTCCTTTATTTTAAAGGAAATATTCTTCTTAAGCAAATTCACTTTTTATTTCTTAGTCTTATTTGCTTTAATTATTAACTTATTAAGCTCTACTTTCTAGGACTAGTAGTTACGCTTACCTTAGCTTAAGGTATCCAACTTATTTTTAGCCGCTTAGGTTATATCCATAATCTTATAGTATCCTCTTATATATATAAACATAGACTCTCGGTTAGAAAAGGTCTATTTACTTAGGTCGTTTGGGTATATACGTAGCGTATTAAGGCTATATTTAACATAGTTATAAGCCTTATCCGTTAGCATATCTAACATATAGAGGATTTCGTCTATTAGGGTCTTAAAGCACTTTATATCCCTCCGGAAAACACCTTAGATTTTTATTTCCCATATTTTAAATTTTTCTTACTTTTTAATTAGTGATCCCTTACCATTAAACGGGGTTAGATCTTTTGCTTTACGCTTTTTTCTATAGGGCTTAGTTAAAAGAGGGGAGCTAGTAATAGGGTTCTTATCGGCAATAGTCTTAGTAAGTATAGTAATCTAGGAGCTTAAGTTTTTTATAGTCTCGGTATATACGAGGGCTTACTGTTCGTATTGCTTAATATATAGTTTAAGTATCTTAAGGGAGTTAATTCTATATTAAGCTTTTTCAAATTAGGACTTTATAGCTTAGCCTTCGCTATAGACGGCTTAAAGGCCGTTCTTAATACTGGTTAAGAAAGCTGTATATATAGAGAGTTACTAAAAGGTTCCTGCTATATTAAGGTCCTTTAGGTATTCAGAACCGTTCCTAATTGCCTAGGCAATATTAGTATAGGAGGTATTAAGAAGGCAGGCGAGCGCTTCGCAAGGGTTCGTTAGCGGGACGTTGTCTATATTATAGTCGCCTATTCTAGGAGATCTGGGTAAGGCAATCGGAATCTTATAAGGCTAACTATAATACTAAGATTACTAAGACTGTACTAAGGCTATACTAAGACTGTGCTAAGATTATCTAGAACTATAGTATAGTGTTATCAGTCGCGCCAGGTCGCGATTATACTGGGAAAACGGAGATAGTAAACTGGGAAAAATAAAGATCGCAATAGGGTGCAATTAGAGATACCACAAACTGTCACAGTGCTGCAATAAAGTAGACTAAATAACTACGTTATAGTATAAAGAGGAGAAGAAGGTGGAAATGGGGTATTGTATATAAATAGTAGGGCCGGCTGCCAAGGTACTAGTAGTAGGCCAGCCAATAATAGGAAACAGTATAAGATAGTATAAAACAGTATGCGTTAGGTCAGTGCCGTAATATATTATCTATAAATACGGCTATTTAAGCCTAATTATTATATTTACTACTAACCCTAAGTAGGACGAAATTACTTATAAGCTATTACTTAGCAAAACTATTATAGATAGCCCTAATCTGGTTATACACGTCTTTTATATAAAAGTTACCTACTTCCTACACAACCTAAAACAGAAGTAGATCTTTAGCTAGTACTATAGCTTTATTTAGACTATTAAGTACTAGAAATAGGGCCTGCCCTATTTATACTTACTGCTCTTTCTATATCTATATAACTGCGATAAGCTGCTAAACCTAGCTATTATTAACTATTTTATATCTACTAAGCTTTTATAGCCTAAGGACGATTTTACTAGCTGTCTTACTAATATTATAAAGTCAATAATAGTTTACAGCCCTTATAGCTCCTAGAATCCGTAAGCCCCCTATATAGTTGCCCTAGGCCTAGGCCTTCTACTAACCTACTTAAAGCGGTACCCTAAGCCTTTTAACCCTACTACTGTTGTATATAAGGACAGCTATCTAAAATACCACTATTATAATAATCTACGGTTATAGTTTATCTGCTTATTAAGGGGGGCTATATTTAAAATAGATAACCGCTAGATTATTCCGTACTGCCTATATCTAACTATAAAGTATTATACGTATATAAATATTAGGGTCTGCGCCTCCGTGCGATCCGTTAAGTATATTTATAAGTATATATATAAGGGGAGCGACCGTATTACTTTACGGCTTATAGACGGCAATAAGGTAAGCTAGTATCTATAGGGCCGTTATATTAGCCCCTCTAAGGCTATCTAGCGGCTGTTTAGGTTTCCTATTTATAAGGAATTTCCCCCTATAATCTAGCTTATAATATACCTTCTAGGCAAGCAGCCTATATACTTTAGCCCGACTAGTCTATATAGAAGATCCAGTAGCGCCTTAAGCTCTCCTATTTTATATTAACGGCCTTTTTTAAGTATAATACGGAGTATAAGGATAGCTGTAACTACCTATATTAAGACTTCCCTAAGCGGTACATCTTTTATATAAAGCGGTAGGAATAGCGTCCTCGCTAGTAAAGTACCGCAATAGGCTATATATATTACTACAGCCCTATTACAGAAAAGAGGTTCTACTTACGGCTGCTACCAACGTTCGTTCCCAGCCCTATCTCCTTTAAAAACCTCCATACCATTATTAGTACAATTTATCTAACCTTCTAGACCGCCTACATGGCCCTAAAACTACTAGAGAATAATTATAAGTAGATTTGTTGCTTAATAGAGGCCGCCGTTTTTACTATTAGCCCCTAGCTACGCTCCTTATTTATAACCGCTTTACTTTACAGCCCTATTATAAAGCTAGTTGCCTTATAGGACTACTTTAAATAGTCTATTTACGATAATTTACTCTACTTTCTAGCCCGCCAACCTAATGCTCCTCCTACTATCGCTAAGGACAATAACGCCTATACCTTATCTATTAGATACTTACTAATTAGCAAAAAACGCTTACGGACTATAGCCTACCCCAATTCTAGCACTAGTAGGATGTTGTTACGAAGGAAAGTAACCTACTTTTTATGGCGAAGCTACTACAATATAACCCTATAGAGGAAGAATACTAGTTTACTAAGTTATGCTAGCAGCTAAATACAGACCAAGCAGCGTGCTTTAATACTGTTATTTCCGCTATAAATACTAATCCGCAAACGGCCCGCTTCTTCTTTTAGGGCCCTATAAGCACCGGTAAAACGTTTCTCTATCGCTAACTCTACTACTACTACTACTTACGCGGTAAGATTGTCCTTTATATAGCTTCTTCTAATATCGCGGCCCTCCTACTACCCAGTAGCTATACTGCCTACTCCTATTTTTGGATACCTATTAATCTACATAAAGAGTCTACTTATAATATCTTTAAAAGGTTAAATCTAGCCAAGCTTCTACACTATACCTCTCTGCTTATTTAAGATAAGGTACTAATATAGCACCGCTACCGCTTTAAAGCCGTGCACTATATACTTATAGACGTCCGTTCTAACAACTCTACTTTTAATAGGCTCCCTACTATCTTAGGCGGCGACTTTGCTTAAATACTACCTATCGTCCCACGGGGAAACCGTATAGCTATTATAGGTGCCTACCTACAGCAGTTGTTCCTCTAGCCTACCTTCTATATTCTCTTTCTATAGTTAAATATATGTATTTACTAGGGTAGAATAAACTAGCAGTTTACCGCTTAGGTGCGAAGCTTATCCTATAATACGTCCCTAGCTAGTAGCGTTACTATTCTACCTAGTATAGCCCAGTTCCGGTCCTAAGAATCCTTTTATAAGTATATATACCCTCTATATCTACTTGCGCGGGCACACTATAATTTAGATGCCTTCCACAATTATATTATCCTAACTATTTAGAATAATACTGTTGCTAATATTAACGAGGCTATTCTTACGTAGCTTTATAGCTCCCTAAGCACCTTTTATTCTATAGACTCTATAGAGCAAAATAGAGAAAAAGAGGGTTATATAGAACTGCCGCCAGTAAAGCTCCTGCAGTTATTTAACTCTAATAGCCTACCCCCGTTAAAGCTTTCCCTAAAAATAGGCGCGTTTATAATCCTTTTACCGAACCTCTACCCTAAGGAAGGGATTTATAACGGCACCCGTATAGTTATTACGCGCCTAGGCCGCCACTATATTAAAGCTTAGATGCTTAGCAGTAGCTTTTATAGCTAGCTACGGCTAATCCCTTGCATTAAGCTTACCTCTATAGAGGGAGAACTGCCGTTTATTATTAATTGAAGGCAGTTTCTAATCCGGCTATACTTTACTATAACTATAACCAAGTCGCAGGGGCAGTCTTTTAACTTTATTGGGGTTAATTTGCGTATACGAGTCTTTACGCATAGGCAGCTATATATTGCACTATTAAGAGTAACAGATATACGCGGGCTTTCGCTATTACTACCATAAGGAGGTAATGCTACTACTACTAATATTATATATCTAGAGGTATTGCTAGACTCTAGCGGGGACAGTATAGCAGCAGCGGCAGCGGCAGCGGTAGGGCAGTAGTAGGGCAGTAGGGCAATAGTAGGGCAGTAGTAGGGTAGTAGTAGGGTAGTAGTAGGGCAGTAGCAGGGCAGTAGTAGGGTAATAGTAGGGTAGACTTAGTTTAGAAGGACAAAAGCCTGGCGCAGGCGCGAGAAATAAGTAAATTTCTTGTCTATAAATATACTGTAATAACTTTTTTTAACCTCTAAGATTGGTTAAGAATTGGTAATGGTTACGTAGTAAAGACCGTACTACCCTATTAAATTCGCGGCCCTTCTACACTTACGATACACCCCCTAATATTGCCTAAATAAAATTTCTATTTAGATAGATTTATAGAGCTTATAAAGCGCTTTAAAATGGTACTACTTTTATTTAAATATCTTAAGGATAGATAGATATAGAGCTTATAAGAGCTCTGCGGAATAAGGGGGAGCCGTACACGGAGCTTAGCCGTCATATGGCCGTCGTACAGCCGTCGTAGAACTGTCCGTATGGACGATTGTAGAGCCGTTTATAGAGCCATTTATATAGATAATTATATAGGCGATTGTAGAGCTATTATAAAGTCGTTATAGAGCTAAAGTAGTAATCTCTATAGTAAAGAAAAGTAAAAGTAGAGATAGAAATAAAAGTAAAGATTAAATAGTAATAGAAGTAGTAGTAGTAATATAGATAAAAATAGGGATAGAAAAAAAAAGTAGTAAAAGTAAAGGCTATAGCTAAGTAGTAATAAAGTAGTAATAGTAATAGAAGTAATAGTAATAGTAATAATAATAATAGTAAAGATAAAGATAAAAAAAGTTATAATATTAAATAAGTAACTAAAGTAGTAGTAGTAAATAGTAGATAAAGTAATAGTAAAATAATAGTATATAAGCAGTAATAAAGATAGCCATAAATTAGTAAGGTTATAGTAAAAGTAATAGAAAAAGAGTAAATAAAAAAGAAATTAGAATAGTAGCTAAAAGAGAAGTAGTAAAAGTAATAGAAATAGTAAAGTAGTATTAAGGCGGTAATAGGGCAATACAGTCAGTGCCGAAATATCGTGGACTCGGGCCGGAGTAAGTCCGCGCACCCCCCACCGCTGTCAAAACAATACACCCCCTATGGCCCCACTAATGTGGCTCTATATTTTATAAATAGAGACCTATTTTATAGCCCTATTCTAGGGCTACAAAATAAGCCCTCATTTATATAAATTGGGCTGGTTTTAGTGGAATTATGCAGGGTGCTTTAAAACGGCTGCAAAATTTGAATTGAGGCTCTGCGCTGACTAATCCGACCCTCCTCCCTCCAAAAAAAGCACCCCCAATAACTCCACTAAAATAGCCCTAAAATATATAAATAAGGGCTATAAAATAGGTCTTTATTTATAAAATGTAAAGCCATATTAGTGGGGCCATAGGGGGTGTATTGTTTTGACAGCGGTGAGGGGTGCGCGGACTTACTCCGGCCCGAGTCCACGATATTTCGGCACTGACTGTACTTAGTTAAAAAGGACAAAAGCCCGCCGCAGGCGCGAGAAATCTGTTAAATTTATCCAAGGACCCAAATTGCGGGCTATGGGTCCGCAAATTGGAAATTTTCCTTGGAAAATTTAACGGATTTCTCGTTAGTAAAGACTACTGTTACTTGCCGCATTACAAGAGAAATGGAAAATCAAATCTACTCTCCTGCTAAGGTGCATAATTTTAAACGTGTTTTTATATGGCGATGTGGCAATTGTAAGCACTGACGGAGGCACTTGCAGGGAGGGCGAGCAGCCCGCTCAGGTTTACCTCAGCGGGCTCAGACGTGATTTTTTTGGCTAGCGTCAGAATAACAGCTACGCCGTCTCCTTCTTGCAAAATCACGTCTGAGAGCGTTTGGCGAGTTTTGTTAAAATCCTAAGCAAAATCTGCAAAACGGAGATTGCGGATATCTAATTTATTTATTTATATAACGCGTTATTATTACCAAAAGTTCATACATTATTTTTAAGACTTAGGGCTTCTAAATGGTATAAATTTTATAATACGGCTATTGCTTAGTCCTAATATTAATTTCGTTAAAGTTAAAAAACGCGTTATTAAAAGCCTAAGCACGTATTGTATCCTATTAAATAGTCTGCTAATATTAATAAAACTATATAGATATGTAGACATCTACTACTTAAAGCTATTGCAACACCTAGTAGGTGCTATAGTTGGGTCCTTCCTTGAAAATATCCTCCCTTAGCCCGGAGAGCCTCTGCTACTACTAGGGGGTAAGATTTGGGCAGAGCCTAGCGCAGAGCCTCGCGCAGAGCCTCGTGCAGAGCCTTAGTAGACCTTCGTGCAGGCGTGCAGACGTGTAGACATGTAGATGTGCAGATGTGTAGACGTTCGTACGGGCGATCAATTGCAGAGACGTTTGTAGAGACGATTGTATGGGCGTTCATACGGGCATTCATACGGGCGATTGTAGAACCTTCCTGGTATATTAGTGCTGCGTGTTAGTAGAGCTTTGGGGCTCTATATAGGGCTTCGGGCAGAGCTTCGGGCAGAGCTTCGAGCTTTGAGCAGAGCTTTGAGCAGAGCTTTGAGCAGAGCTTTGAGCAGAGCTTTGAGCAGAGCTTCGAGCAGAGCTTCGAGCAGAGCTTCGAGCAGAGCCTCGAGCAGAGCCTCAAGCAGAGCTTCAAGCAGAGCTTTGAGCAGAGCTTCGAGTAGAGCTTTTACAGAGCTTCGTGCAGAGCCTCCGCAGAGCCTTAGTAGAGCTCCGTGCAGAGCTCCGTGCAGGTCTCCCCCTAAGCTTCGTTCTGCAGAGCCCTCGCAAAGCTCTACAGCTCTACACAGACGCGGAGCTTACAACTCTATTAGGGCCTACACCATAACCTGTAAAGGGCTGTAAAGTAAATAAATTAAATAGGTATATAGCAGATGGAATACCCACTGGTTGCAAAGAGGGCTGGTGGCGTAGGCGTATGCGTGTTTACTACGCGCCTTAGTAGGTGTCAATCGTAGGTCCGTGCGCAGGTCAAGAATGAGAAGTCTGTCTATTGAATGTGGCTCTAGAGCCTCTATAAATACATGAAGGTGACTGAGTCGATGACAGAGTCAAGGGGTCGGTGACCGAGTCAAGGGGTCAGTGACCGAGTCAAGGTGGCAAAATCCGATTCAGGTCGACAGTAGGGCAGTGGAATTGGAGCCTCTGCGACAACGAACTCCTCTTAACATTGCGCGTGTATAAGGAGCTAAAGATCTCATAACTTATAGAGTAGGCTTTTCTCTATAATTTAGTGTAATTTTTATGTTAATAGGTATTGTAGAAGGGTAGATCAATTTCGTTAAAGTTAATACGGTCTTCTTATATAAACCGTGTTTAGGTTTTTCCTACAAATCTCGCCAAAGTCTCTCAGACCACGAAAACGATTAGTTACCGTCCTAAATCAGCTTAGCGGACGGTGCGGATATTCCTATATCCGCAATCGATTTCTTGGTCTGAGCTTCTGAGGTAACGTTCAGGTTACCCCCTTGTATTAGCTAATAAGGCCTGTGGCACTAGAGTGGGCCTGTGGCACGCTGAAAGTGGGGCGGGAGAGGGGGGTGGCCGCCTCTTACCTCAGCGAGCTCAGACGTGAATTTGATTGGAGCGGATGTTCCTTCGGCCCGTCAACAAGTTGACTAACATCCACCAAAATCACGTCTGAGAGCGTTTGGCGAGTTTTGTTAAAAGCATAAGCAAAAATCTTAGTTTTGGCAATTTTATAAGGGGATTTCCTCCACGACATAATAAAATTAAGTCTCTAAAAGTTAATATATAAATTTTAGGGCGCTACTTTATACATCAAAGGGCTTTAAATTGCATTATCCCCTCCCGAATCTGAGATTAATTTCGTTAAAGTTAAAATTCCTNTTGTTAAAAGCATAAGCACTTTTTGTATAGGCCCGTACGGGCCCATATAAAAATATAAAAAGCCTAAAATCTCATAATCTATAGAGCTCAATCTCCTGAGTAATTTAATATAATTTTTACCTTAAAATATGTTGTGGGGATGTTGATTAATTTTGTTGGGGTTTGTGAGTTTTCCTTACTAAAAATGCTTATGTTTCCATACAAATCTCGCCAAAGTGCCTCAGACCAAGAAATCGATCAAATATCCGAAGGAGATTAGCGCGCTAGCGCAATCGATTTCTTAGTCTGAGCTTCTGAGGTAAGGCCGCCTCCTCAAATTCCTCGGCGAAGCGGATGAGTCAACTGAGATAACGAGCATTGAATACCACTCTAGATTCGTTTCTTTCGTGCGAGCACTTTCTGAGTTGCGATCCAATGGAAAACGTTGTTCATCCAGCTAAGAAGTCACCTTCTAGGTTATTAACATTTTGGAGGACCATGATCTTAGTTAAGGGATCACAAGAGCCGGCCCAAAGGGCATATCTGTCATTTCCGCCAGTTATAGGCAAAGAACGCGCTACGAAATCATAAACTACAAATTCCCAATATCTCTTTCGTATATTAAATCAACGTCGCATCAGTCAAAATTGAACTTTACCCCCAAGCCATCCAAGATACTCTCTACATTTAAACCCTCTCAAGAAAGCAACATCATAGAAATAGTTAAAGCCCTCTGGTCATAATGCCTTACTCCCAACCCGACAATATATTTCTTTTCCACTTCCTAGCCAGCCGGCCCGTACGTTGTGGGGCCAGGCGGGCACTCTATCGAAAACTCTAGCTACGAGTACGATTAGGCTTTCTCAACCACCGAATTTGGGGGTGACCTCGTTCTCAATCGCTACTTCTGCACAAACCAGTGCGAGTGCAAGGGATGCGGCATGCAACGCCATCTCTGTCATCTGTGATGGCAATGCGGTCAAGTAGAAATGTACGTCGTATGGTAGATATGGACGCAGGTGAAGTATTCTTTCGGGTCATCCACGAGGAGTACACTTGCTGGATTTGCGGCTTGGGGATATTGCGGCTATGTTGTACTTTGACGCTCTGGTGAGTCCCGCACTCGTTTCAAAAATCAGTGAAACGGGCCATTATCTTAATTACCCTTCTATTCTTTTAAATACATCAGAAAGTCGTTGACGCCGCTTCCTGCCTTGGTTAGAATGTGTTTGCTTCGTCACCCTCGGCGATCTATGTCTCGGGATTCCGAGGACATTGCGTCTTTCGCAGCTTGATAGATGGCAAGACTGAGACCCTCGAGAGCTCACAAATAGTACCTTGACCCTAATTCGGAGATTGCGCGCCTGCAGTGTGTCCAACAGTCAGCTAGCTGCGAGCTTCAGCTTTTATAGCTGACTGACTGCGTCAATTGGACCGCTCGCTGTCCGCTGACTGCAAGGTAAGGTACGCTGACTGTCACGCTGTCAGCTAGCTGTCCCAATTAGGAAAGCGATATAGACTTTATGGTGTTTCATTGCGGATTTTTGGCAGCACCTCTCTATATACAAATATTAACGTTGCCCGATCAAATCCAACCCCAATTCACCCGATATGGTATTCAAATATGGCTAAATTCGTCCTGCGCACCCACAGAGGTTTAAAAAGGTAGAACGTTTGGTGGTGACGTCAGTGGCAAGGTCAGAAAGAAGGCATCGGCGAGGGCTCCGGAGGCTCTATTTCTATGCCAGATTTGATCAAATACGAAGCTCCGTTGAATGTATCTTACCAAGCTGGCTTTTCTCCCTCTGTAGTTGGCTAAGATCAATATCCAAGCTCGTCAACTAAGGTGTAGTTGAACCTCTATCGGAGTTAATACAGTCGATTAAACTGCTTGATAAAAGGCCTTTAATTAACCACCACTTTTAACATTAATCTGCTTCAATTATGTCGGCCAATAGTCGATTACGCTCATCAGTAATCGTCTTGATCGCCCGATTCGGTATCATCGTTAATCGGAAGGGGAGAGGAAGCAGTTGATCCACGAACCCTACGCGGTGCTGAAGGAGCTGAATGACGCGTAGATTGTGAATTAAATAAGGAAGAAGTAGAGGAGGAAGCAGACGAAGAAGCTCTACTGCCTGGCTGACGCGTGAAATGCAACGTATATTGCATTTTGTATGGGTAATAAAATGGTAAGCTTTAGCACGGGTATCGGCGCGCAATGGAGATATTGGGGAAAATGCTTCATTTACTATGGCTAAGCGAGAGTTTCCCATGGGTTTCCCATCGCTTGGCGTATAATTAACCAACCAGATCATCCGAATATCCTCAACTTCTACCAAAAGCTTCAACTCACCACCAAATCTTACCGCCAAGACAGCGAGCTGTCAGCTAGCTGCAGTCTTATAGCTGACTGACTGTCACAACTCAGTCAGCTAGCTGACTGCTTACATTAGCAGCCTCTTGGCAGCGAAGCTGACAGCGTCGCTGACTCTTGGACACACTGCGCGCCTGAAACTCATCGAAGAGCTGCAGGAATGCCTCAGACCATGACGTATCGGTACTGATGGCATGGGCGATAACCTCCAGGTCAATAACGATGTAGATCGTCTGTAATCCCTCAAGCGCAGAGCCGACCAAGCTGAACCACTCGTTTTCCGTTACTGCACTCTGGAAGCGAGCTGCGTTCAGAGCAGCAGAGCGCTCATTCAGTAAGGTGTGGTTTTGCTGTAGGGCTTGAGAGACAATCTGCTTCAACACGTCTATTGGCGTATAGTCGATAGTGGTATTGTTCCCAGAATTTAGTGCCCAAACGACTGGATTGTTCGTGACGCTGATGCTGTCAATCACATCGGCTGCGAAATCCCGCACAGTGTGTCTGGTGGAAAAAGAGCCGCGGACGGCAATCATTGACGAGGATCTGTCTAAGGCCCATTCATGCAGCTGCACTGCGTTCCCAAGCGCAGCAATCTCCCCACTACTGCCGTTTTTCCTACGCCTCCGATTCCTTCTCGAAGTATAGAATTGCCGGCTTAGTTCCGGACCCGGTAGCGGAGACGCTGCAATGAAGCTTAGAATTTGTGAAAATTGAACTTCACACACCCTTCTGCTTGTATCGAGTAAGCTGAAGTATTGCAATTTGTGGTATTCTATGTGTTGAGGTTAGCTGAACCATATCAGCCACGCCTAGAATGGAGTACAACCTTCCAAGGTTTTCCTGACCTCCAAAGTAACACTATGTGTAGAGCGTTGTTCGATGCGAGCTTCTTCAAGTTCAGTACGAATTACTCGAAGCTCGGCCATAGCCATGCTCAGAGCGAGCCTGTCAATTTTGCCTGATGTTTCGGTGATCTCTTCGACAAGATCCTTGAAGCGGAGATTGTATGGACGGGTAAACGCCGTAACGAAGTGCTTTGCCTTACCCCCGCTGTACCAGGTTGCTGCTCGTTGTACAAACTTAACGATTTGGGTGTAAAGAGTAACAACTAGCTGCCTTATATTGTTGGTTGGATATAGAAATACTTGCAGCTCAGCCTGTGGCAACGCATCCGCAATCCGGCAAAGTGCTTTGGCGAGCTCTTTGATGAGTTCCTCATGATTCATAACTCCCTTTGTTCGTAGAAAATTGTAAGCTTCACAGTCGACCACATCGGAGGGAGAGGACGACCAACGATGAAGAAAAACTTTATGGCACCCCATACTAGAGAAACGTACTCAGGATGTTGCTGCGCAAGCACATCCAAGACTCGCCCGTATAACAAGACTCTAGTAGATAACAAGGCAAGCCATTTGCGGGCTTTTGAGCGCTTGCCCTCCTCATATCGAGCTTTGGCGTTATCGATGACTTCTTGTACAGCATCCATGGCGTTCTTCTCGTAGAGCCATATGCGTCTGCGTTCGTCCTCTGTGAAATTGGTGTCAAAAAGTGCGACGGCTTCCTTGAAGGCTTCTTTCGCAGGCCCAGAAATCCTGGGATGAGCTGTTAGCCACCAGCAGCCAGCCTTGAGATGCAAGGGTACTACGGTGGGTCTTACGAGCCTTCATGCTGATCATTTAGCCATCCAGAGGTTGCCGGGTGATCTATCACCGTCCTTGAGTTCATTTTTGAGGAGAAGAGATCTTAAGACAGAGTCCCTTCTAAAAGGCATGTCGGAAGTGTGGAAAGGGCGCACAGCAGTGGAGCGATAACGGTTCTACAATGTACGGACTTCTTACACGTATTCGTTGCCTACTAAACTCAGCCACCGACCGGTCACAGAAACAAATGCGCGGTTCGCAAAAATGCGACGTTTCTCTCTTCCTAGTTCCACCTCAACTGCTCAAGTATTTAACCTGCTCCAAACCCGCGTTCACTCAAGACAATAAATCAACTGTCACAACTATCAGCGAACTCTCAGCCTCTGAATTAGGTCCTTATAGGCGAGCCCCGGTGCTGCAATTCGTGAGGTAGTCTTGAATTATCGGCCTAACGGCACAACTGCGCGCAACTGGAAGTTGTGCGGTGTCGTAAAGCGAATTACAGAGGCCAGAATCACAATCTAGATGTCCCTTGAGAGTGTTAGCAGATCGCTTATGGCCTGGTCACAGTCACAAGGTTTACAGGCTTGTTATTCAATCACCCAGGTTTCAATATTGAATTGAATTGAATGCCAAGACTCAATCAATTCAATCAACTGAGAGCTCGCTGGCTTGGCAACTCAATCAATATAGGGGTTCTAGTTGAATTGAATTGATTGATAAATATTGAATCTTTTAATATTATATAGAAATATGCTGAACATAACATATAATAATGCTTTAAACCTTATTGTTCTTAGACCCCCTTACCAAAAAAGGGTTACCCGAGCATTACTCGTTGTTTACACTATCACATTATCGCCGGGATCTTGGCAGGTAAGAAAAGTTTTATAACTAGATTTGCCCACCAACAATATCAATTCTATTACCACTATGAACAGGGGGTACACAACAGGATAGTAACTCAACACTATGCCAAGACTCGCGATAGACCTATATTAACGGCAGGAGCGACGGAAACGATGGTAGAAAGCGATTCGGGCGCCGCCAGGTAGGCCCCCTGCATCAACACTATGCCGAGACTCGTGATAATTACTAACTACTACGTAGTTGCAATTAATTGCGATCGTTTCAATATTGAATCAATCAATTCAATTAACCGAACCTTCTGCTTACAAAGCTTTCGATTCAATCAATTCAAGGCCTCAATTGAATTGAATTGATTGAGTAACAAGCCTGCAAGGTTTTCCTAAGCCTTCACAACTCTGGTCCATTGAGCACGGTGCGATTAACGAGCGAACACAAACTGGCATTGCGTCTACGGGGCATGATTCCGGTGTGAAGAAGATTCTTGTTCATAAAGAGAGGGGAGGGGCACCGCGAAGCGTAGAAGAAACCCTTTTCGACCAGACCTGCAGACGTGATGAGAACCAGAATGACCGCTTCGCGAAAGATGGCTATATACATTTCGTAAGTTAACCATACTTGAGTGGTCGGGCGCTGTTCCTTATGTTCTCTTTGCAGGCCTCTCTAAAACCAATCCCTTCCGGGAATGAGACGGCGGATTCCCAGCCACACGTTTTTTCTCCATCAAGCTGCGCGTCTAATGACAGCTTTACAGCTAATGTGCCCTCGAAAAGGCGCCTTAGCGATGAGGTTGAAATGGGATCCAAAAGAGCGAAGCAGATAAAGGCGTCTCATATTGAACTCGGGAGTAAGAAACCCATCTTAGACTTTTGGGACGAGGTTTCTTGCGACAAAGTCGATTGGAGAAATCGATTATGCGAATTAGTTGGAGCAGGGCCGGAGACTGCCGATAGCGCATTACTGGACTGTCTTAACCGTGTGAGTAAGGTGCTGAAGCCTCTCGTCGCTCCAGTGGAGGAGCCACTGCAAGAAGAACCCGTGAAAGTCTCCTATCAAGTTCTCCACAGGACTCGCTGCCACGCAGATGGATCTAAAGCTATTTTTCTCGACCAACCTCACATGGTTGGCTACGGGCAGAGGCCGTACCATCTAGGAGGAAGAGATAAGGTTTCCAATATGGAGCTGCTCATTGAGCGACATCGGGGACTGTCATTCATCATCATCAAAGAGTACAACTGTTGCGTTCCTGGATCAAACCTACTGAAGCCCGAGGAGCAGCCTGTTCCTTCCTTTGAAATGCTGCAAATACTCCATGAAGATCTGTGCGAAGTTCTCGATATTGTAAAAGAATTATCCACTCGGGGGAAGCTCTTTCCAGAGTTCAAACTCAACGGAAAGGCTAGGAATCCTCATATATGGTTCTTCCACGAGAAAGCAAGTTTCATTTCAGCATTAGAAGGTATAAACCAAGCTCACGGAGAGCATCTTGCGCTGTTTATGGAATATATGATCTCGGATAAAGGGAATGAGTTTGCCGTACTCGAAAAACAGCTCTCTAAAAAGGTTATCTCGAGAGAATATCTGGAATACCTCTTTGTCAGTAACCTCAGTCTTCAGACTTCTCCATTCCCAAGTTTCTCGCATATTATGGCTGTTTATGCCTGACGCATATAGGTGCCAACCGAAGTGTTGATCATAAGTGACAAGGGCACGGATCTCTCTTATTGTCGCGGCGCTAAGCAAGTAACGTGGCCGGATATTACACAAGCATGGGCCTCGAAAATGAGCGACGGGGGCTCAAATCCCTTGATTAGCTTGACGAGCAAGTTTTCGTTTAACGTGATGATATGGGATTATGACGGCGTGTTCCAGAGTGTGACAAAGTCGCACGTGATATCTCACTGTGCGGATACCGACAAGCCTTTTCCCATTCGGGACTTGTTGACCTATCCGCTTCGCTACGCGAAAGATGGTACGCAAGAGTTGTTCGCCAGTAGAGGGAGAAAGTTTTGGGACTGCCGTTATACTCAATTTGTCTCATACAATGGATGGGACTTTGGGAAGGTTGAAAAGTTTGTAAGTGTAATCCTGCAGCGGGATGTAGTTCTCGCATTAATAGAAGCTGTGAAACAATAGCGCGACATGCGGTTCATGATTGACACTGTGGCTGTCAAAAGATACCAGCCTGAAGCACCCATTTCGAAATTGCAACTCAAAGATGAGCTTGGTCCTGAAGTCATGGGAAACAAAAAGCCCCCTAGTGAAGATTTCACTCTTCTGCTACCATATTGCGTGATGGGCTTCAATATGCAGGACAAAAAATGGCGTATATTCTTCCGATTCTTGGTCAGCCTTGAAGTGAGAACATCTACTGACCATTCAATGGCAGGACTACTGTTAATTGAAAATACGAGTCCTGTGTGCTGGGACCAAGATGCTTTCAAATCATTAGTAATTGACGATGAGACTAAGGAGTTAATCATGGCACTTGTAACCAACAAAATTGATCCTTCGAAAAGTACTGATCTCATAGGTGGCAAGGGAAGTGGGCTGGTTATACTTTTTCATGGGTAAAAGGATTTCCCGAACTTCTAATCACAAATGATTGCAATGATTTTGATGTTTGCTGACCAGGAACAGAGGACCAGGAACAGGCAAAACGTTAACAGCCGAAAGGTGTAGTTTCTGAGGAGTGCAGAACTGTTAAAATCGACCTGGACTCGCGACTGACTTCTTCGATAGCGTCGCAGAGTATGCTAAAAAGCCACTGTACCGTGTCACCTGTGGTGATATAGGGACAACACCAGAAAATGTCGAAAAGTACCTCAAAATTGTTCTTCAGCTTGGGAAAATGTGGGATTGTGGTACGTTGACCCGTCAAGGAAAGCCTCCAAGGTCATGGTTGATATCTTACAGTCGTGCTCTTGGATGAAGCGGAAGTCTTTCTGCAAGAGAGGTCTTTACAAGACTTACAACGGAATGCTCTGGTATCAGGTGCGTTCCGTAATCGACATGTAGGATACTTAAATACTGATCATTTTCTGGCAGTCTTCCTACGCGTTCTGGAATATTACGATGGTACACACTCTTTCGACATTCGCACTATGTGTAATTTTTTTTTAAACCTGCCTTAGGCATCCTTATCCTTACGAGTAATCGTGTTGGTACCTTCGACGAAGCCTTCAAGTCTCGCATACAGCTTGCACTACACTACGAAAAGTTAACTCAATCGTCTAGAAAGAGAGTCTGGGAGAACTTCATCAATCGCCTGAAATCGTTCGAGACAGACGGCATTGACATCGATAACTTGTGGAGTCATCGGAATGATCTTTCCAAGTTCGACATGAATGGTAGGGAAATTCGGAATGCTGTTACCACTGCCCGGCAGCTCGCTATGTACAAAGGCAAACCACTGGATTTTATCTCATTACGCCACGTCATAAACGTGTCGAGCAAGTTCGATAAATATCTGAGAAACGTGAACGAAGGGTTGGACGATGATGAGTTAGCTCGGGAGGATCGGCTTCGATAGAAATTGTGAAAAATGGTATAATCCCTCGATGCGGTAGACCTATTTTCCTTTGGGTCTAGGAACTGATCCGCTCCTTAAATGCATATAGGGAAGTATACCCATTCGCGGTGAGATATTTTACATAAACCATAGAATGCACAGTACAGTCAAACCTCCTTAATACGATATGGGGTATATAACGATACCCTCTACATTACAATCTACACCCTTGATCAAGCCTTTTTTGGTGTAATATTACGATAATCTAACTTTTAGCAATATCGTTAAGCACCTACTACCAATATCGGTATAATCAGTAGAGAATTTGTAAGCTTTGCAGTGTGAGGAATTGCATGAACGACTTGATTGTAAATGTAGCCCTAAAGCCTCTATATATACACGAAGAAGGTGGAGGTAATAAGACATAACAGGGTAATAGGTAACTGAAATGGGAACGGTGATCTGCAAGCAATATTGATCTGCAATCAATATATAGGGTGGCGCTGACGCTGTCTTGGAGCCTTCCTAGCGGTTATCTTGTGTCTCAGCACAGTGTCGGTAGTCGGTTACAGAATTTGTATGGAAGAGGGCCCTATTTGGCCCGCGAGGTAGATATCCTAAGCCTTTTTAGGTATCAAGTTATTTTAGTTAACTTAGACCCTCGGAAGAAAATCTACCTCACCTCCTATAAACTCCTAAGCTAATTAGTAACCAGCGCTGTAGCCTAACGTACGCCGTAGGCGTTAGTGCTTGCGCTAGCTTTAGTAGCCAATTATAGAGCGCCAAGGTAGATTCCTCTCTAAGGGTCTAAGGGAAAATAGGCGCGATTTATAAAGGTAGGTTAGCCTACCTAATAGACAATAGTTATATCGCCTTTAACGCGGTATATCGCCCCTAATACACCGCTACTTAACTTACTAATACCTCTATTTAAAAGCTTATTTCTTACTCTATATATTACATCCGTAATAGAACCTAATTATTCCCCTAATATCTCTAAAAAGGTCTCTATAAACGTCTATACGAACGCCTATATAAACGCCTATACGAATACCTATATAAATGCCTATATAAAGCCATTTATAAGGTCTTTAAAAACAAGCCTAAATATAAGTTCTATATACTAAGAAGACTATAATTGTCTATATAAATGCTAGTATAAACGCCTATATAAACGTCTCTACGAATAGCTCTATAAACGTCTATATAATTAATTAATTAATTATCTATATAAACGCCTGTATAAACGTTTAAATAATTACCTCTATAATCCTTTCTATAAACGTCTTTATATTTAATTATTTATATACCTATATATAGCTCTATATATAGCTCTATATAAAGCTCTACTACAGCTCTATATAAGCCTCTACCTAAAACTTCCCCCCTATTATAAAGCAAATCTATACCTACTAGCATAAGTATAGTATAATTAGGTAAGCTATTTATAATAGGGTATAAGAGGTAATTTATTAAATTTAATAGTAAATAGAGTAGTAGGAGTAGTAGTAGTAGTAGTAGTAGTAGTAGTAGTAGTAGTAGTAGTAGTAGTAGTAGTAGTAGTAGTAGTAGTAGTAGTAGTAGTAGTAGAGTACGGCCGCTATTTTAATACGGCTAGCAAAGAGGAACTAGTTTTAAAAATATATCTTTAAACTTAAGGCTATATCTTACCCCCTAATACGGTAGTTAGCTAGTTATAATTATTATAATTTAAATATATTGCGTATTAAGACTATAGCTAGTATATTTACGCCGCTAAAGTCATTTAAAACTAATATATATTAGAAAATGGACCTAGTTTATATTAAACGTATACTTATAACCTCTTAAACGCTTTATAGAGGAATTTTAAAGATAGTAGGAGTAGTAAGGGTAGCGTGGTATTCTATTAGCTAATAAGGCCTATAGTACTAAAGTAGGGATATTATATACTTATTACGGAGTAAGTATAAGCGGCGGTAATATATAGCAAGGTAGATATTATTAAGCTATATACATAAACTGTATAAGGAGGTTAAGACATTACGTAAGGAGGAAAGGTAGGAAAATGGGAAGAATGGGTATATATTATAGACTTAGTTGCTTAATTAATACATATATAAAGCAGAATAGGATTTAGGTGGTGGTCCTAGCAGAACTTAGTAGGATTTGGTGGAACTTAGTAAAACTTAGTAGAACTTAGTGGAATATAGCAGAATTTAGTAGAACTTGGCGGAATATAGTAGAATGTAGTAGATTGCCGTCTAGTGGTCGGTCTTTAGTTGCTAAGTTAGTGAAAACAGGTGGACGTGTATAAGGTGTTACGGGAGTGTCCTATAACAACGCTAAAGTGGGACGAGAGTAGGGGGGTAGCCGCCTTTATCAAGATTTTTTTTTTAGGCACGTTGTTGCAAGCGAAAATCGGGGTCTGCAAAACCTGCAGGCGTAAGTCGCAATTTAGCAATTTGCGGCAATTTGCAGCAATTTGCTACAAACACATAGATAGGGCAGGCGCGTGTATAGGTAGCCTATGTGTTTGTAGCAAATTGCTGCAAATCGCCGCAAATTGCCAAAATTGCGACTTACGCAGGTTTTGGAGACCCCGATTTTCGCTTGCCCAAAAAAAATCCTAATAAATAGCATATATATTACGCGACGGAGACACTAATTATAACTTACTTTAATTGTTATAGATTACTATACTATAGCTAGTATAATTAGGAAAACTAGAGTTAAAGATAATTTAAACAACGCGCTTATAAGGGAGTATAAGAAAGAAGTAGAAAACTCCCTAGGCTTATAATAGTGGGATCTAACCATAGCTTTAGACCGATTGCGGCGACTATAAAGCGCCTAATTAGATAAAGCCGGATAGTATATAAACTAACCCCCAAATAGCACTGTTACTATTATTAATAATATATAAAATAATATTAAAGCAGTACTAATCTATAAAAGGCGAGATAGTAAATATAAAGGTAGTGTTAGAATAAAGGACTAAGGATATATAATAATAGTTCCTTAGAGTAATAATTAGTATTACTATAGTATAGGATCTACTAGGCTGGCGTATATTAAGAAGAAGTAGGATATGTTTTAGACTTACTATATTATTTACTAACGCTATATAGCGAAATAGTCGCTAAGCTCCCTTAAAATAGGAATCGTAATAAATAGCGCAGACTCTACTCTATATATATGTATTAAGTATATTTAGCCTCTAAGGTAATTAGATATAACTATACCTTAAGCGTTAGTAACTATAAGCTTATAGATATCCCCTATAAGTAACACTAGCTATACTAGCGGAGGATCTATAGGGCTTTTTAAAGTAATTAAACGATAGAACCTTAAGAGTATTATAGTCTTCTATACCTTTTATAAAGTATTTCTTAACTATATTTCTAAGGATATTGCACTAATAAGCGCTTTTATACCTTTTAAATTCTAAAGGAAGCAAGAGCCTATTATAATCCCTTATACTAGCGACTAAAGATTACCCTAGGCCAACGGCGCAAAGTATAACTATTTTGCGGCCACTAACCCTTTGAGCCTACCTTAAAAACTATTAATAATAATTCTATCTTTCCACGGTCTTTAAAGCGCCCTTTAGTAGCTTTACTAATAATGTAAAAGGGACACTTAAGGTATAGAAAAGAAGAAAGGGGGGTATTGCTAAAGGCTTAAAATAATGTTATATAATAGGGCTTAGCATCTAAAAATTCGACTAATTAAATAACTTTAACCGCTAGTTAAAGTTCCTAGATATCTTAACAATATTCCAGTTATATAATCGCACTTTACCGTAATTTAATAGCAATTTGCCCTTACGTGGTAATATATAACGGTTTAACTCTATAAGGGTTTTTATAGAGGATTAGGTATAAAATCTCTACTTAGGCCCGGTTTATATGGGTTTATATAGTAAAAGTCGCTAATTAAATCCTTTATATTTTTCAAGTCTTCCTATAGTTGCCATTCTGGCTAATTTATGTTAAATCCTATGTATATAGCTCTATAGTAGAGCCGTTATCCTCTACCTTTGCTAAAGTATTTAGAGTTAATAATTTGTTTAACGGTCCACTCCTTATAGTTCTTGTCTTCGTTCTTATTTTAGATTAGTACTAGTAGGGGTTTAGGCTATATTTACCCTAGTAAGGGGTTAAGCTAATAAAGGTGTAGTAGCTATAGGTGAAATATAGGCTATATCCCATAGGTGGTTAAGGTAGGTAGGAGTTCTAGTTTATATATAGCTCCCCTATTAATAACTTGTTTAATTAAATAGGGGCTAAGGTTCTTATAATTAAGTAACTTTATAGGCCTTTACGTAGAGATATTATATATATCTAGCTATACCTAGTCGCTAACACGCATCTCTAGCGGTGGCGTTCTATAACAGTTGGCGAAGTAGGCCTACTTTACTTAAGCCTAGGCCATTTCTCCCTTATAGTAGTTAAGTAGATTTTTTATACAGTTTGCATACTAGTTAGTAAGTAGTATCTTAAGGCGTTTTCTATATAGCAGTTTTTTATTAATAGGTTTTAGTAGCTTTATACTAGATTAGGGGTAATAACCCTTATTCGCAAAGAATGGGGTAAGTCCTATTGTAGTTAAGATATAATTATTCGCTATAAATTTACCAAGTAAGAGGTAATCTACCTAGTTATTTTAACTATAGGCGACTACCTATTATAGGTACACTTTTGTACTGGTATTAGTGTTTTCTGGTTACTTAATAGTTTTATAGTAAAAGGATATAGACATTTTAACGGAGATGCTAAGGCGTTAGCAGATTCGTCTCTATATATTAGAGTTAAATTATATGCTTTAGTTGGACGTAATTAAGTTAGGTAACCTATATAGTTAGTAAACTTTATAAAGAAAGGCGTTAGTAACGTTACTAATAGCTACGCCTTTAGTTAGGACGTAGTGGCGCTCTTTTATAAGTTGGTATATTATTATAAGGATATTCTTATAGGTACGGCCATATTATTTATAGGGTAGTAGGTTAATAATAAAATCTATGGCGATATCTGCCCATTATTATATAGGTACTAGTAAAGGGTATAGTAGTCCTTAATACTTTATATTAAAAGCCTTAGCGCGCTTATAATCGTAGTAGGCGCCTATAAAGCGTTTAACTAAGTCTATTATTTTTGGCCAGAAGTAGTATCGGCTAAGAAGCTCGTAGGTTCCTCCTTTACCTAAGTAGCCGCTTAATTAGAGGTTGTAGGCCATTTAGATTAGTTACCGTTGTAGATTTTTTAAGTTAGGGATAAATAGGCGGCCTCTATAATAGAGCCTATTCTCTTTTACTTTTAAGGCTGCTATATTAATCTAGCCTAAGCTTTAAAGGTTAGTAGGTAGTATATAGGCGCTAGCGGTCTTTATAGTAATAAGTTAATATAGTAATAGGTTAATAGAGGTATTATATACTATAATAATAAGCATATTAATTTTAGGAGGTAACTCTAGTTCTATAGTATAAAGCTAAGGTATAGTTAGCTCTATTATAGGTAGTATACCTAGGGCTAAATTTCGTGCTTTTAGGATCGTCTATTATTAAAACTAATTATAAGAGTTATCTTTAGACTAAGGAAGGTCTTGCGAGCGGCGTATTAGGCTATTAGGCTTAGTACCTTATACTCCTGGTCTATATATAATTTTAAAGTTAAAACTAGAGAGGAACTCGTTCTAGCGTACTTAGCGTTAGTTTAGCTGCTTTATAGTTATAAAGTATTTAAGATTATAATAGTCCGTAAGGACTTTAGTTAGCTAATTAGTTTTTACTAAGAAGAGTTCTAGTTAGAATTCCTTAAACGCTTATATAATCGCGAGAAGTTCCTTATTATAGATCTTATAGTTACACTCTTATAGTATAAGCTTAGGTAAGTAGAATGCGACTAGGTAGAGGAGCCCATCGTTACCTATTTAGGAAAGGATGCCTATATTAACGTAGTCTAAGGAGTCGGTTTTAAGGTAGAGTTATTATCCTAGTATAAAGTAAGCTAGGATAGGTGCTTTAGTAAAAGCGTTTTTAAGGTCTTAGAATGCCTTCTTATATTTAGGCGTCTAGGTAAAATATAGGTGCGTTTTTCTTCCTTTTATAGAAAGGCCCTTTATTTACATTATTACTATAAGTAGTGCTACTACGCCTTAAAAGTTATATATAAATTTTTAATAGAAGTTAGTAAAACTAAGGAAGGCTTATACGTCCTTAATGCAGTTAGGGGCTTACTATTTAGTAATTATATATACTTTCTTAGGGTCCATACGGACACCCTTAGTAGTAATAATTAGTCTAAGGTATTTTACTTCTATAATTAAGAATTTACACTTCTTTAAATTAATGTAAAGTCCTGCGTCCCTAAGGCGCTTTAGGACTTTTTTTAACGTGCTTAGTATGCTTAGAAGGGTTATCGCTATAGATAAGTATATTGTCTAGGTACGCAGAGTAGAAGTTATTAAGGTAGTCCTATAAGGCGTTATTAATATAGCTTTAGAAGGTGCCTGGGCCATTATATACGCTAAAGGGTATAACGGTATATTTAAATTGGCTAAAGCGTAATATAAATACAGTTTTCTATTTATTACCTTTCTATATTTAGAGATAGTTAAAGGCGGCGATAATATTAAGCTTAGTATAGATTTTAGCTTAACTAAGCCGCTTTAAAGTCTTACGTATAAGCGGTATAGGGTATCAGTTTTTAATCGTAATAGTATTAAGTCCTCTATAGTTAACGTAAAATTAAATACCTCCTCTTAGCTTCTTAGTAAAAAGGATAGGGGCGGCTATTAGGGATATGCTGGGGCGGATAAATCTTTTATTAAGGTGTTTGTTAATATACTTTTTTATAACTAGAAGTTCGTCTTTTAATATTAAGTAGGGTCTCTTATAAGGTAGCATTTTTCCTTATTTAATGTTAATAGTATAGTTATTAGGTTAATATAGGGGGAGTATATCTACGCTCTTTTATAAGCATATATTAATAAAGTTGTAGTACCTCTTAGGGAGGAGCTTATAGAGTTCCTTATTAGTAAGTCCTTTTTTAAGCTTTATAAACTTCTTAAAGTTTAAAGGTAAAAGTCCGTGGAGTTCTATAGGGGCGTTATCTTTTAAAAGGTTAACTATATCTATCCTATTACTATAGGGGACGTAGTTTTATTCTTAATTAAGCTTATATAGTTATAATTAGGAGGCTACAGCAACGGTTTAGCCTTTCCTACGTTCTATACGGTAGAAGGCCGCGGCACTTATATAGTGGTAGTTAGTTATAAGTGGAGTAATAAGGGGTTTCTTAGGTTAATATCCTAGTAAGTAAATAAAGGTGGCTAGGCTATGTCCTAGGTAAGTCTCTCTATAGTATTTAAAGTTAAAGGTTGCTTTTTTCTTTTTTCAGTTAATAGCGGGGTTGTATTATTTAAGCTAGCTTATTTTAAGGATAATAGGGTAGTTAGTAAGTAGTATAATATAGGCCTAGAGCTCTTCCTAGTGCCTATTTATATCTAAGTAGAGTTATACTATATAGGTAATCTTCTATGTAATAGAATTACTATTAGCGAGTTATAGGGCGCGGGCTTTAGTAAGGGGTAAAGTAGGTAGGCTATAAGTACGCACGAATTAGGTATTTATAAATTTATTAGTAGCTTCGCAGTTAATTATAGAATAGCTTTTATATTATTTTTTGGCAGTAGTTCCTATTATAGGTAAAACTATTTATTTCCGTCCGTTTATCTTTACTAAGTTATTTATTAAGTAGGCTAATATATAGATCCCTTTATTATAAGGGCGTCCTAACCCACGACTTAGGGTAGGGACTTAGCGTTTTCCGCTTCCGTATCTAATTCTACTACTATTATTATATCTTTATTTTATATAGTAGTGGCGTATAATAATATATTTAGTATTTAAGGTATTAGGTTAAGTATTAGGCAGTAGGTACTAAACCTAGCTATTAGGTAGTTTGGGTTATTATAATAATAGCCTTTTTAATAGTATCTATAGTAGTATCCTAGTTTCTAAAGTAGCTTACGCTCTCTATCTAGGAGTTTTTATAAAAAGGTTAGTATAGAGAGGTTAATATTAGCTCTAGTGGTACTTAAGGTAGTAGGCGTTGGTGGCTTAGTATATATAGGTTTAGTAGGCCCAGAGGGCTTCTATAAAGAGGTCTTTAAGTAAGGGTTAGTAGTGGTAATCTAATTTAGTTATTGTTTAATATTTTATAGGGCTACTACTATTTTATAGACATCGTTATAGTTATAGCTAGCGGCTGCGTAACTAAGGCAATAAGTAACTTTTTTAAGGAGATTCTCTTACTAGTCTTTAATATTGTCTTAGGTAAGGGCTTTAGTATATTCCTAGAATTTAATATAAAACTTATTAAATAATTTAGTAGGGCTTGTTATAGTGCTGCAATAAAGTAGACTAAATAACTATGTTGTGGTATAAAGAGGAGAAGAAGGTGAAAAGGGGTATCGTATATAAATAGTAGGGCTAGCCGCCGAGGCGCTAGTGGTAGGCCAGCTAACGGTAGGAAATAGTATAAGATAGTATGGAACAGTATATGGCAAGTTAGTGTTATAACAATACTCCCCTCCCCTAAAAGGTTTGGTCCCCAAACCGAATAGATAACTCTAAAAACAGGCAATACGCGATTTTCTATCCCGGGGATAGAAAATCCTAATTAGTCGGCTTAGTAAATGGAGTTAGTAGAATTCCACACCACCATCTAAATTGGTCTAGCGCTGCGCCTTTTATAAGAATTTAACTAATTAGACAACTTTGACTAGCGGTTAAAGTTCTATAACATCTTAACCATCATATAATTAACCTCGGCGTAATAACTCTCCCTTATCTCGTGCCCAGTCTAAGGGTCTTAGCTTCTTAGGGTATTGCTTATAGAACTTAAGTAGTACGCGCTCGCACCCTTTTAGGGATTTCTTAGGTTCCTAGGTTTCTTTATTATAATACTTCTACTTAATACAGTATATTAAGCCATGCTTATCCCTTTATTTATCGTGTATATTAAGGATCTTCTTAAATTCCTACTTATTTATAATATTGCCGTTATCATCCCTTTTAGCTATCCTACCTGTAACGTTATAACGTTCCTTCTTATTAATGCGTGCTTAGCTAGGAATCTCCTTAGGGAACTAGAGGCGGACTTTTAATATATAGAAAGACTTATTAACGCGAATATGGTCTAGGAGGTCCACTACAACTACCCCTTTATAGGTAGCTAAGACGGGCCAAGGTCTATCCCAATTATCATCCTACTTCCTCTTAGGCTGGTTAGTCTTTATATTTTTAAGGCTAACCATAACCATATTATCCTTTTTGAATATTATACCTTTGTCCCGTTTCGTATTGGCGTTATCTTTATAGCGTTACTAGGAGATGCAGGCTAGGGCCTTAAGCTGAGTTAGGATACGCTTAAAGCGGTTTATAATAGTATTAGCTTATAGGTACTCTTTCTTTACATATACGGATAGGGCTAATGGCTAGGGGCCTGCTAGTTCGACGCCCAGACGTGGGTTATAGCTATAGTTGGCGAAGAACGGTAAAAATCCCGTGGTCTCGTTAATCTAGTTATTTATAGCGAACTTAGTAAGGGGGAGCCAATCTACCTAGTCGTCTTGGGTAAAGCTTATAAAGGCACATAGGTACTTATTTATTACTGCATTAATAATCTTAGTTTAGCTATCTATTTTAGGGTGCTATGCGGAACTAGGGCTTAGGGTTACCTTTAGGCGCTAGTTTAGGCGACGCTAGAAGTCAGAAACAAATAAAGAGCCTCTATTAGAAACAATAGTATTTAGAGCACTATATAACTTATAGATAGTGTGGATAAATACTTTAACAAGCTCCTTAGTGTCTAGGCTAGTAACAGGAATAAAGTGTCTTATCTTTATTAGGCGGTTAATAACGACAAAGATATATCTATATATTTTGCCGTTGCGAAGGCACTTAGGCAGGTCAACGATATAGTCAATAGAGATATCAGTCTATGGGCGGACTAGTAGTTCTAGTAATTTTAGGAAACTAGGCGGTGCTAAGCATAGGGTCTTTATACGGAAGTAGAGAGCGCAGTCTTTTATAAAGGTAGCTGTAAACTATAAAATACCTAGCCACTAATAGGTTTAATTAAGGAGGTCTAGTGTCTTAACGCGGCCTAGGTGGCCCGTAGGACCCAAACTATACATGCGATGTATAACTTCTAATTAGAGTTTAGGCGAATTAGGGACAAATACTTAATTCCTATAGTAGATCAGGCCGTTAACAATTAAATATTCGGATTTATTATAGCGGAGTAACTTCCTAATCTGCTTAGGCCAACGGCGTACTTTACGGCCTTCCTATTTACATAGCGCAGCCAACATATCCCTAGCGAGTTTATTCTCCTTATAGGCATTCTTAATAAGCTCCTTAAGGGGTTTTTTCTTAGGCTTTAGGTCTATTACTGCTATAAAGTCTTTAACGCTCTAGTCTTAGAATTCGCTTAGTAGCTCTTCTAGAATAGCGGGGTCGACTTTCTTCAGTAGTAAGACAACGCGGTCTTGGTATCGTAGACGTTCGTTACTAGCATTAGCGGGTATTACGCCTAGGAGGCGGCTAAGAGCATCTAGGATTGTGGCTTTGGTGCTAGGCCTATAGGTAATAATAAAGTTAAATTAGGAAAGGAACTTAGCCTAGCGGACTTGGCACTAGTTTAGTTATTTTATTATTATAAAGGTCTAGAGGTTCTTATAGTCCGTAATAATTTTAAACAGCTACTTAGTTCCTTGTAGTTCGGGGCGCCATTCTTCTAGTGCCTTAACTATTATTAGGAGCTCCTTGTCGTATATTTTATAGTTATATTTAGGGGCTAAGTGCTTAGCAGAGAAGAATACGACTAACTTAAGCTTGTTGTTTTCGTCAGCTTAGTAAAGTACTCCACCTAAAGCCCAGTTCAAGGCGTCTGTCTCTACTATAGTCTTCTTTATATAGTTATAATATGCTAAGACCGGTACTGTAATAAACGCTATTTTTAGGGTCTGGAACGCTTCTGCTTAATTAGGGCCCTATAACTAGCTAGTGCTCTTCTTTAGTAGCCTAGTTATAGGCTTAACTATCTTAGAATAGCTTTAGATAAATCGTTAGTAGAAGTTCGCGAAGCTAAGAAACTGCTATAGTTCCTTTACTAACGTTAGGTCCTTCTATTCCTGCAAGGCCTATACCTTCTTAGGGTCTATAATTATGCCGTTAGTCGAGATAATTAGGCCAAGGTATTTTATTTTAGTAGTATAAAACTTAGACTTATTAATATTAATCTAGAGTCCAGCATTACCAAGTCTCTAGATAATTTTATTTATATATTTTATGTGCTTAGCACGTGTTTTAAAGAAGACAAGGACATTATTAAGGTACGCAGTACAGTAGTCGTCGAGGGCGTTATATAAGACATGGTTAATATAGTTTTAGAACATAGCGGGCGCGTTATAGAGACCAAATAGTATAACTAATATCTTATAGAGTCCAAATCGGGTGATAAATGCTATAAGCTATTTATAGCCTTCCGCGATCTGGATCTAGTTAAACGCAGCGATTATATTAAGCTTGGTAAAGTACTTAGCACTATAGAGTACATTAAGTGTCTCACGGACTAGTGGCAATAGGTATCGATTCTTAATAGTAACTGTGTTTAGGCCTTAGTAGTTATAGCAGATTTATATACCGCCGCTAGGTTTCGCAGCAAGGAGGAGTGGTATAGCGGCTAGTAAGGTTAACTCGCGGATAAAACCCTTATCCAGCATTTCGTTAATCCACCTCTTTACGCACGTAAGTTTAGCGGGTAAGAGTAGTCTGTTTTTATAGTATAGGGCTTGCTTTCTAGGTATAATCTTAATTTTATAGTTTTATAGTTGGTAAGGGGGTAGCTTATCCACGTTTTTAGGGAGAAAGTATTTAATATGTTCGCGGAACTCTTTTAGTAAGTATTATAAAATATCTTCGCAGGTTAATCCTGGCTTGCCTTTTAGGAACTTCTCAATATTAGTATTAACTATCTTTTAGCGTAGGAGCTCGGACTCGGTTTTGAGGTTTATCTTAAGGAAGTTATAAAAATAAGGGGGTAGCGCTTTACGGGCTTTCTCCATTATATAGTCGCCTTCTACTAGCTAGCGAAAAGACCTTTCTAACAGGTTTAGTACTTCTATTAGGCCTATAGGCAGCTCCTTAAGCAGCCGTTAGTGTTTTTATTTAACTAGTTTTACTAGCTCCGCTATATAGATCCTTATTACCTTTACGCCTTTTTATTTATAGAACTGGGTAAAATTAACGGTATAAGTACATTTAATGTTATCCAGGTTAGGGCGTATCTAGTTCCCCAGTGCTACGGTTAGGCTAGTATGACTTAGTTAGCCCAGGGGGACGGAAATAAGGCGGCGGCCCTATATGGTACGCGCGGGAGACGGGTATAAGGTTAGGCGTTATAGGGGGGAGGTCTTAATTGCTCTAGTTTCGGCCTTAGCTATAACGGCCTTAGTTATTATATATACGGTCATATATACGTATAGCAAATATCTTAAAGTTAGGTGTCTTATTACCTAACCTAGGTTAAGCGGGTATATACGGGAGACTTATAGTTCTAGTAGTGTTATAGTATAGGTAGGAGACGGTAGATTGCGGTGGAACTTAGTAGATAGTTATAGTAAAACTTAGTAGATAGTTACGGTGGAACTTAGTAGACAGTTGCGGTAGGACTTAGTGGAAAGTTATTTTCTTAGGGACGGGGCGGTAGTCTAGTCTTCTAAAATCTCCGCTTCGTTTACTACGTATATTAGTTTACTAGTATTAGGCACTTCTTCTACTATCAGCTATTGGTATCTAAGCATTGGCTATATAATGCGTCCGCTTAGTACTACTTAGTTACAGTTAGGGATGTGCCATAGGAGACAGTTATAGGCATAGTAATTAGAGTTAAACTTAAGCTCTAGGACAGGGAAGTCTATTCTTAGGTTATACTTTTTAAGCTAGGGCATTCCAAGAATTACTAGTATTAAGGGTAATAACTTCATAATATAGAAAAGCATGGATTCTGTGTGGTGGCTAATTATTATTTTTACTATAAAGTAATGGGTAATAAAGCTAGACGGGAGTCCGTTAGCAAAGCGGAGTATTTTTAGGGCTAGGAGTCTTTTTATTATAATATTATGCTTTTTTATAAGCGAGTCTTCGTCTATAAACGCTAGTGCTATACTACTATTGTTAATAAGGCTAACTATTTTAATAAAAACTTCTAGGAGTGGGTTACGTAGTAAGGAGAAGTAGGTCTAAATAAGGATGGTATTTCTGTTATTATTTGCTGTTCTAAAGTTAAGTAGCAGCTAGCTTAGAATAAGGTCTAACTAATCTAGTAGTATAAATCTAATCCTTTTATTCTCCTCCCCGTATGGTTTTAACCCTTAGAGGCGACTTAGTCTAAGGGTTGGCCTTTTAATAACTAGATCATGGGGCTCAGCTAGTAGCTATAGTCTTAGTTAGTATATCCTAACGTATTAGTCTCTAATGGTGTATATATGCTAGGGGGTACTTTACTAAGGACATAGCTGGTCTTACGGTTAGTACTAGCACGGAGTATTTATCCGTAGTTTACATACAGGACTATTAGCTAGGGCTATATTAGGGAAGGAAATCATAGGGGTAGGTCTCTATATCCGGACCTACGTCCCCATCTATAGTTACCGCCTTAGTTACTATCCCCTCTATTAAAGAATCCGCTGCGGCTAGGAAGGGGTTAGCGCCGTAGTATTAGAAGGGGATTTAGGTTCTTATTAGGGTTGTAAGCGTCTTTCTAGTAGCTAGATTAACTATATGCCATACAGAGTCTGTTATCTATACGATATCTTCGGACGTTATTAGGGAGGCTACCGCTACCGCTACCGAATTTAGCGGCGTTAAGGTCTATTAGATCATTCTACAGTAATATAGGTTAATAGCCGCCAGCGGTGCTTAATTTAGCGGTATTTAGCTTAGTGTGGTAAGCGTAGTTCTATAAGTTATAAGCAAATATATTTATCTACTTACTCCATCCTACGTAGTTAGCATCGCTAATCTTACGGCTAAGGGTAAGGGCTAGGTCCTTTATCTTTAAGAAAATGTTCTTTTTAAGTAAATCCACTTTTTGTTCCTTAGTCTTATTTACTTTAATTATTAATTCATTAAGCTTTACCTTTTAGGACTAGTAGTTACGCTTACCCTAGTTTAGGGTATCTAACTTATTTTTAGCTGCTTGGGTTATATCTATAGTCTTATAGTACTTCCTTATATATATAAGCATAGACTCTTAGTTAGAGAAGATCTATTTACTTAGGTTGCTTAGGTATATACGTAGCATATTAAGGCTATGCTTAATATAGTTATAAGCCTTATCTATCAGCATGTCTAATATATAGAGGACTTCGTCTATTAGGGTTTTAAAGCACTTTACATCCCTCCGGAAAACGCCTTAGACCTTTATTTCCCATATTTCAAATTTTTCTTACTTTTTAGTTGGTGATCCCTTACCATTAAACGGGGTTAGATCTTTTGCTTTACGCTTTTTCCTATAGGGCTCGGCAAGAGAATAGGAGCTAGTAGCTGTATTCTTATCGGCAATAGTCTAGGTAAGTGTGGTAATCTAAGAGCTTAAGTTTTGTATAGTCGTAGTATATATTAAGGCTTACTGTTTATATTGTTATAGACGTAGTTTAAGCGTCGTAAGGGAGTTAATCCTATACTGGGCTTCTTTAAGTTGGGACTTTACGGTTTAACCTTCGTTATAAACGGCTTAGAGGCCACTCTTAACGCTAGTTAAGAAGGTTGTACATATAAAGAGGTGCTAGAAGGTTCCTGCTACGTTAAGGTCCTTAGGGTACTCCAGACCACTCCTAATTGCCCAGGCGATATAGTTATAGGAGGTATTAAAGAGGCAGGCGAGTGCTTCGCGTATATTCGCCGACGGGGTATTATCCATATTATAGTCGCCCATTCTAAAGGGTCTAGGTAGAGCAATTAAAATCTGTGAGGCTGGCTATAATACTAAGATTATTTAGGATTATACTAAGATTGTCTGGGACTGTGGTATAGTATTATTAGTTGCGCCAGGTCGCGATTATACTGGGAAAACGGAGACAGTGGACTAGGAAGAGCAGAGATCGCAATAGGGCGCAATTAGAGATACTATAAACTATTATAGTGCTGTAATAAAGTAGACCAAATAACTATATTGTGGTATGAAGAGGAGAAGAAGGTGAAAAGGGGTATTGTATACGAATAGTAGGGCCAGCCGCCGAGGCGCTAGTAGTGGGCCAGCTAACGGTAGGAAACAGTATAAGACAGTATGGAACAGTATATGGTAAGTCAGTGCCGTAACAGGGCTTATCTTTAGGGCTTATAGTTTAGCTCGGTTAGTGGCTAGTAGGTTATAGTTACGGTATATTAAGTTAAAATTGTTAAGGGTTTCTTAGTAAGACTGCTACTTTTAGGGGCTACTAGTCTCCTATTAGGCAAAGAGTCTATTAAATAGTATACCCTTTATTCGCCTAATAATATAGCTAATCTTAGTGTCTTCTATAGGAATAAGGTAGGCGTTTTAAGTTAGTTTCTTATAGATTTGTATCTTCTAGTAGCTATATTCCTTACGGTCTTCCTAAAAGACTAAGGGGTTAAGGTAGCATATATTAGACCCTATAGTAGTAATTTAGGTCCAATTATTATGGCTTTTATTATTACTACTTTAGTAGGGGTTCCTATTAGGTAAAGCTGCTTAGCGCTAACCCTCTATTAAGTGTTAAGTAGGTGAAGTTACTAGGGGTATAGAGACTTAAGTGGCGTTATATATAGTAAAGAGGTATCTAGCGTTGTTATAAATATACTTATTAAGCTAAGATTATAGGTATTTAATTATGCCTTCTTTTTTAGTAACTGTAGTAATTAGTATAATCTTATTTTTCTTTAACTGTTAGATATTACATTTAGATATATAGAGGTTATCTTTAGTTTCTTAATATATGTTATTAGCGAGCACCTTATAAGCTTGTAGGCCTTAGATAATATTATAATCTTAGGTAGTATGCATCTTAGCTTGTATAAGCTTTAGGTAGTAGTTTTGTAAAAGGTAGTAGTATTTATTAGGGTCTCGTGCTACTATTTTTGCAAATATCTTAGCGTCTTATATTATGATTTTAATAGGTAGTAGCTCTTCTATTTACTTGTCCGTAGTTATATAGTTAATAAAAGATAAGATATTATTAGTGTTTATCTCTTTAGGGGTTAAGGCTAGGGCTGATAAATTAAATTCTCCTAGGATTAATTGGCGTTATAGGTTAAGTATAGGTATTAAATTATTCTTTGGGTTTAATATAGTAGCTAATAAGGAATATTATCTTACTATTATAGGTTCCTTAGAAGTATAAAGTAAGGTAATTTATAAATACGCTGCTTTTAGCAGCGCCTGCGGTATTATAGAGACGTAGAATTAGTTATAGGCTAAGTATTAGTAGTAAAAAAGGCGTAACGTAATATTATAGGACGGGGGTAGTGGCTATAGAGCGTATATATTCGAGGAGTTTATAAGACGTTACGCGATTAATTGTAAGGGTTAAGGGTATAAGGAGGTAATATACCTACGCGTAGCTGGTATAAGCTGTACGTAAGGTATACGCGAGAGTATAGGGTGTCACGGCACTGACCTAACGCATACTATTTTATACTGTCTTGTACTATCTTGTACTATTTCCTACTATTAGCTGGCCCACCACTAGCGCCTTAGCGGCTGGCCCTACTATTTATATATAATACCCCCTTTCACCTTCTTCTCCTCTTTATACCATAACGTAGTTATTTAGTCTACTTTATTACAACACTATAACAGTTTATAGTATCCCTAATTGCGCCCTATTATAACCTTTGTTTTTTCCTAGTCTATTATTTCCGTTTTTCTAGTGTAATTACAACCTAGTGTAACCGATAACACCATACTATAAGTCCTAGATAACCCTAGTACAGTTATAGATAATCTTAGTACTACAACCAGCCTTATAGACTTTAATTGCCTTATATAGATCCCTTAAAATGGGCGACTATAATATAAATAATACCCCGTTAATAAACACACGCAAAGCACTCGCCTGCCTTTTTAATACCTCTTATACCTATATTACCTAGGTAATTAAAAGTAGCCTAAAGTACTCTAAGAACCTTAATATAGTAGGAACCTTCTAGCACCTCTTTATATATATAACTTTCCTAACTAGCGTTAAGAGCGGTCTCTAAGCCGTCTATAATAAAGGCCGAACTATAAAGTCCTAACTTAAAGAAGCTTAGCATAGAATCGACTCCCTTAAAATGCTTAAACTATATATACAACAATATAAATAGCAAGCCTTTATAAATACTCAGACTATATAAAGCCTAAGCCTTTAGATTACCACACTTACCTAGACTATTACCAACAAGAATACCACTACTAGCTCTCCTTTTCTAACTAAGCCCTATAGAAAAAAGCGTAAAGTAAAAGATCTAACCCTATTTAATGGTAAGGGATCACTAACTAAAAAGTAAGAGATTTTTTTTTTTTTTTTTTTTTTTATCCATTGTATTATACTACGTACAATACTACGCATGCAGCCTTGAGCTATGGCGCTATAGTTCTATATACATAAATCCTTTCTAGGCAGCTTAATATGTACTAGTAGCTATGTCCTAGTAGTTTATAAACTCCTAAATTAGGAGTTTATAGTTTCCTAGTAAAATACTAAGATACTACAACTACTAGATAAGAAAATGGTAAGAAAAACTATAAAAATCCTAACCCCTGTCCCTGTCCTTTTGCAATTATTTCTGTCCTTTTGCTCTCTAATATCATTTTAAGAGCCTAGTAGGAGTTACCCCCTTCTAGAATCCTATCTGATTTATTCTTCCATAGAATCTTCTTCGCGTACTAGTTTAGTAGCTTAAGAGTCTCGCAGTCTTTACTATTAGCAAAGTGTTTTTCTTTACAATTAATGCAAAGAGGGGTGGTATGCTGGCAAGCCTGCCTGTTATTATACAGGTAGAACAGGAATAGTCTTTAGATAAAATATGTAGCTGCACAGTATCTGTAGGCCCTAGTAGAGCACCTGTCTCCTATATAGCCAAATTTTTGGCAGCTCGTACACTGCGTAGTAGGAGAGACTTCGAGGTATTTTACTACCTAGTAGCTGTACCTGCAATTGATATCTCTTTTTACTTAAGGATTTCTTGTCTTTTTTCTTCGTTCTCTATAGTAAAAAACTATAAAGCCAAATCTGGTCTATAGATCGTGTCTTTTTACACTAAATGAGATCCATCTAGGTAGTCCTTATAACCTTATAGGATTAAAGGTCTCAATTTCTTCTTTTAGAAGCTTAGAGCCTCCTTCTCCTAGGAAAGGTAGGGTAGGACCCCATAGGCTATATTTAAACCCATAGTTCTAGTTTTTGTTCCTTTAAAAGGTAAAGCAGTTATGCCAGATTTCCTTATATTAACTAGGAAATCCGCATTATACTCTTCCGTAGTCGTAAGGAGGATATTTTGTTTTCCCTTAGTTCTAGCTATAGATGCTAAAACAGGTTTTTCTACTTGCAGTTTTGATGCAAATAGTTAATTAACTTTGTTTCGTATAGAGAAGGTATCTANAGGTTNGTCCTTTTNGTCTNTAATTANGACTAGCTTTCTTTNTTNTAGCTGCTTTTTNTTACTTNTAGTAGAAGTANAAGNANTAGGAAATGGTAGTGACGAGGAGGGTAGAGAGGACGAAGTAGGGAGGTCCTTCTTTAGCCTCTCTGCGTAGGTTTCTTTAGTAGGGGCTACCTCCTTACAGAGAGCTCTTACTTCTTCGACTAGTCCTTTTAGGACATCTTTTATCTTTTCTTTTTCTTTTCCTTTTATAAAGGGGTTTTCTCCTACTAGGATACTCCTTGTATAGTCCTCTAGCTGTTTAACTTGTTCTTTTTCTTCTTCTTTTTCTAGCCCTTTATATACCTGGGTTAGGCTTTCTAGAGCTTTTTGTAGGTATTGTTCTAGAGAAAGGGGAGGAAAAGGTATAGGTGTACTAGGTGTGCCATCCGTAGTAGTTATTAGTTTCTTTTTTACAGGTTTTTGGTTTTCTTTTTCAGGAGAAGTTTGAGGATGTTCTCTTTTCTCTCCCTTCTTAGACAAGCTAGGAGGAGAAAGAAAAGCAGGTAGTTATATATACTAGTAGTACTAATAATACAGTAGAGTTTACTATGCCTGCTTATCTAGGCCTCTACCTCAGTTTTCCAGTACTTTATCCCAGCCACAAGCAGTTAGCTACCACTATTAATTACACAGGGATTCTCACCAGTTTTTACGGATATCTTATAATAGGGTTAGCCTAAGTACCAGTCTGCCCCCTAGCAGTCTGTATAAGAGTTTCCTCCTAGAGTTAGTACGCTTTCGCACGGCTTAGGAGCCTTCCATAGCCTCTAGTTTCACGCCTCTCTTTATTATTTCTGCTGGCACGGGCATAAGCTGCCATTTGCAGGGGTTATAACTCCCATCTTACGCGCCTACTGGCGTAATCCTACAAGGGCGTCGTGGCTGCATCCTGCAGTATAGAGTAGGTGCACCTTCTACAGTTAAGGCCTGCCAAACCTCTCCCGCCTAAGTAACTCCTGTTTGCTCCTTAAGCGTACCTCACTAGCGTACTGCCCTAGCGAGCAGTCCTGTCTATTAGTACACCGACACGCGCATCCGTTCTCTTAAGCCACGTAGTAGTCTCTCCGGCCAGGACGTGATCCTGCCTGCCTACTAGGTGCACTAGGGGTCAGAGCCTAGCTAAGGGGTAAGGTCCCTAGAGCCAGCAGTGGCTACTACGCACTACGCCCCATGGGGGCTAGTAGTAGTATAGGGGCGCAACACCCTATATACTACTAGTCTCCGTTTCACGTTGCCTGTAAGAGTCTCCTCATAACAGGCCGACCGTGTCTTGCAGGAGGGGTCGTAGATGCTCAGTCCCGCGCCAGGCAACCTGCTCTACCCTCTCCTACTAACCAAGCTTGTATCCCCCCTTTTTATAAGCTAGCCTGTGTCTCTAACTATCGAGACCTCGTACGACTAGCCTGTGTTTCCTTAGAGCCTCCCCCATATATATATGCGCAGGTTGCGTGCACCACGCCTATTAAGACCCTCCTATAAGTCACCTGGTCGCCATAGGGCCGTCGAAGCTGGCCTGTGTTTCCGCTGCCTAGAGCTTTACCCATATTTCCACCTCGTCGAGCCGTCTAGTCGCCGTCGCGTCACTATCGCGTCGCTGTCGCGTCCAGGTCGCGCGCACCACGCCTATTAAGACCCTCTTCTGAGTTACCTGGGAGTACCGGATACCAGATAGGCCCTCGTAGAGGGGCCTTAACGAGTTCTCTAGGTAGGGGCCTTAACAAGTTCTTTATGGTGGCCTTAGGGCCTTAATAAGTTTCGTACAAGGTATCTGCAACGCGTTAACCTTAACAAGTTCTTATAAAAAGAGGTTCCCTACGCCCTCGCCGTGTCCCTACGGTCTCAGAGCTAGTGCAAGCCCAAGGGTATCCTATCGTACGCCTAGGACGCGTCCACGTTAACTGGCTAATAAGGCCAGTTTCGGGCCTGGCTACGAGCCAGGTAGTCGTACATCGGGTAGTTTTCGTATCCCAGTTTCCCTTAATAGGCCTCCCTAGGTGGTAGAGCAGGAGCCTTAAGCGGAGGCAGTAAGGCTCCTGGTGTTGTTAAGGGCGATGCTTTGTGCGAAGCTTTGTACAATATATCGTACGCGTCGCGAGCTCAACACCACAGAACCGCGACGACAGCGCGCTGCACGCGCTGCGGCGGCTCTCTACCATCGCCTCTGCACTTGGCCATCAAAAGGAATTGATTCCTGATGATGTTTCCACCCACGGCGACGTGGACGCGTGCAGTAGGGCTTCGCGGGCGTAAGAGAATTTTAAAATATAGGAAATAAAGATCTAAGGCGTTTTCTAAAGGGATATAAAGTGCTTTAAGACCCTAATAGATAAAGTCCTCTATATATTAAATATGCTAATAAATAAGGCTTATAACTATAACATGCGGATCGTTGGTACCCCCCAACGAAAATTTTGACCCGACTTTATGATTAATAAGCCGATTAATTAACCCAAAGCTTTAATTTAGAGCCCCATTGTATAGAGCTTAATTAACATATACTAGTAGGTATGGATTTGTTTCGTAAATTCTATACCNCCGTCGTGCTTTGTAGTAGGGGGTAAGCTTTAGGCAGAGCCTTGTGCAGAGCTTTAATAGAGCCTTACGTAGAGCTTTGGTAGAGCCTCGTGCAGAGCTTTGGTAGAGCTACGTGCAGACGTGCAGACGTGCAGACGTGCAGNCGTTTGTTCTGGCGATTAATTGCAGAGACATTTATAGAGACGATTGTATATCCAATTGTATGGGCGTTTGATCGATCGTTCGTACGGGCGTTTGTGTAGGCAATTAATTAACTAATCAATTATATAGACGTTTGTAGAGCCGTTTATAGAGACGTTTATACGGGCGTTTAGTTAGTTCATTAATTAATTGTATTGGTGTTTATATAGGTAATTAATCAATTAATTGACTAATTATATGGGCGTTTATACGGGCGATCGTGTAGACGTTCGTAGAGCCGTTTATAGAGCCGTTTGTATAGATGATTATAGAGCCTTCCTAGTATATTAGTGCTGTATGTTAGTAGAGCTTTAAGCTCAAGGGGGAGAACACCCTTGGACCCCCCTCCCCTACGCACTGCGTGCTCTATTTACCGCGTAGGCAGAGCTCTCACAGAGGCTTTAGTAGAGCGTTTGGTAGAGCTTTTGCAGAGCTTCGTATAGATCTTTGGTGGAGCTTCGTGTAGAGCTTTAGTGGAGCTTCGTGTAGAGCTTTGGTAGAGCTTTGTCCAGAGCTTTGGTAGAGCTTTATGCAAAGCTTCGGTAGAGCTTCGTGCAGAGCCTTATGTAGAGCCACATGCAGGCGTTCGCACAGGCGATTAACTGCGGAGACGTTTGTAGGGACGATTGTATAGGTAATTGCATGGACGTTTAATTAATTGATTGATTGTATGGGCGTTCGTACAGGCGATTGTGCAGACGTTCGTAGAGCCGTTTATAGAGCCGTTCGTGTAGACGATTATAGAGCCTTCCTAGTATATNAGTGCTGCGTNTTAGTAGAGCTTTAGAGNTCCGTATTAAGCTTCGAGTAGAGCTTNNAGTAGAGCTTTAAGCTCAAGGGGGAGACCCCCTTGGACCCCCCCTGCGCACTACGTGCTCCATTTATAACGTAGACAGAGCTCTTGCAGAGGCTTTGGTAGAGCGTTTGGTAGAGCTTTTGCAGAGCTTCGTGTAGAGCTTTTGCAGAGCTTCGTGTAGAGCTTCGTGTAAAGCTTCGTATAGATCTTCTATAGAGCTATATGTAGGCGTGTAGACGTTTGTACGGGCGATAAATTGTAGAGACGTTTATAGAGACGATCGTATAGGCAATTGTATAGACGTTTAATTGATCGTTTGTATGGGCGTTCGTACGGGCGTTCGTACGGGCGTTCGTACGGGCGATTGTGTAGACGTTTATAGAGCCGTTCGTAGAGCCGTTCGTAGAGCCGTTCGTAGAGACGATTGTACGGCGATTGGTCGTATTGGCGGTTATACGGCCGATTGCAGAACCTTCCTAATATATTAGTGCTGCGAGTTAGTAGAGCTTTAGAGCTCTGTATAGGGCTTCAAGCAAAGCTTCGAGCAGAGCTTTGAGTAGAGCTTTAAGGGGGAGACCCCCTTGGACCCCCCTGCGCACTACGTGCTCTATTTACTGCGTGGGCAGAGCTCTTATAGAGGCTTTGGTAGAGACTTTAGTAGAGCTTTTACAGAGCTTTGTGTAGAGCTTTGTGTAGAGCTTCTATAGAGCCACGTATAGGCGTGTAGGGTGCAAACGCTCGTACGGGTGATCAATTGTAGTAGACGTTTGTAGAGACGATCGCATGGGCAGTTGTATGGACGTTCGTACGGGCGATCGTGTAGACGTTTGTAGAGCCGTTCGTAAAGCCGTTCGTGGAGTCGTTCGTGGAGCCGTTCGTGGAGCCGTTCGTGGAGCCGTTCGTAGAGATGATTATACGGCGATTGACCGTATGGGCGGTTATACGGCCGATTGCAGAACCTTCCTGGTATATTAGTGCTGTGTGTTAGTAGAGCTTTGGAGCTCCGTATAGGGTTTTAAGTAAAGCTTTAAGCAGAGCTTCGAGCAGAGCTTTAAGGGGGACCCTCTTAGACCCCACTGCGCACTGTGTGCTCCAGCCAGTATACTGGGTGGGCAGAGGTGCTGCAAAGCCTTTAGTAGAGCTTTTGGTAGAGCTTTTGCAGAGCTTTAGTAGAACTTAATTGTCTCAGCATGCTCAGACCACATAGGACGCCGGATAAATCCGGCCCGATGGCACTAAACCAGTTTAGGCCATCTGTCCCTGTGTGGTCTNAGACACTTTGGCNNACGTTTNTAAAGCACGTNNNNATATCCGCATNNCTNATATTACGGATATTTACTTCTTATTCTTACGACAAGTTTAGGCAGCTTAAAAAATCCATTGATTATACACTAGGCTCTGGCGAATCAAATGGTTTACGTAAGAAGTCTCCTCGCCTTTCTATTCCTAATATTAATTTTAAAATAGCCGTAACGCGGTTTGCTAAAGTAAATAATTAGCAATATCCGCACTAACGACGCGTTAATCTTAACCACCTACTCTCTATCTATTATATCTATAATCTAATAATTAAAACCTATTAAGATCTATCTATTATAACGTGTTTAAGTCCTCCCTGCCTTTATCTAACCCTCTATTCTCCCTCTGTTGCTTTTAAGCGCTATCTACTAATGCCTCCATTAAAGTAAATAAGGCAAAGAGGTCGTAAACTATAAGCTAGTTAAGCAGATTAATAAGCTGGCAGTACGCAATGGGCTAGGGATTATATTAAAATGGATCTCTAGCGGTCTCCACGGCTATATAGCCTGCGGAGGGAGCTACTTTAGCTTATAAGCAGCTCTTATAAACTTTAAATAAGCAAGCTAGATAAAGCTATTGTGGAGATATATCCGTACCGCGGTTATACGGAGCAGCTTAAGGCCCTAAGGGTGCTGATATTTGAGCGGCGAGATCTTATGCTTGTGGTAAAGACGTCTTTTGGTAAAAGTATAATAATACAAGCACTACTATGTCTTGTACCTAATGTAGTTATTATTATTGTTCTTCTACTTAACGCGATTAGGTTAGAGTAAGTAAAAAAGATTATAAAGCTACCTTATGTTCGACCTGTTTATATATAGGAGAAAACAATATCCGCCGAGCTGATTAAGGATATCCGTATGGGCAGCTATATATATATCCTTATCTCCCTAGAGCTTTTAGTTAGTGATAAGCTATATAAGGTTCTGATAGACCCGATATTTTATTCCTATATTGCCCTTATAGTGGTTAATAAAGTACACCTACTTACTAATTGGGGAGAGACCTTCCGTATAGCGTATACACAACTCTTTAAAGTATGTTTAGTCTTAGTTAATAAGCCTTGGTTTACATATACCGTAACACTAAACCTATTTACGTTTTGGACTGTATGTAAGCTAGCTAGGTTTAAACCTAATATATAAGTTATTAAAACCCCAATTAATCGGCCGGAGCTAAAGATTATATGGAGGGTTATAACTGTGTTAGAGAAGAAGGACTTTCAAGCTCTTTACTTTACTATTACTACTACTCTAGTGTATTCGTATACTGCTAGTAATAGTAACTAAGGAGAAGGCGAGCAATTAAGAAGCCGCTTAATATCCGCATAGTAGACATACCGCCAACAGTTTAATCAACTTTAGCTAATTCCAAAGACGATCATCTTCTTTAATTCTAAGGAGTGGATAGCTGCCTATTGTAATACTATTCGCAGCTAGTTAATCTATCGCGGCTACGATGCTGCTGTTGCTAGAGAAGTGGTATAGAGCTACCACGCAACGCTTGCGGATATTAATAAAGACCGCTTATACGCCGAATACGTGCGCCTAATGTCTCAAATTCGAATTTTTGTTATATTAGATGCAGTAGCATATAGTACAGATGTCCTAGATATCTATTATTTAATCTAATATGGAATACCTTACCACAAATCCTATAATATGCTGGCATAGCGGTTTGGCCGGGTAGGCCGAGGAGAAGGCCTCTTAGGCGAAGCAATCTTTATAGTTAAGAGCCGCTGGTGGGGTCCTTATAATAAATTAGGTAGTTCTAAGTATATACAACCTTAGTATATAGGCGATTTTCGCGCAAGCGCGCTACGTAATAATATCCGCGGGCGACAAAACGCAGAGACTGTGGATATTGCGGGCGATGCTTTATTTATAGCGTTAGTTAGTACTAAGCAGTTAGTAGATATAAGAAGTGGGCGTAGGTTAAGCCCTAGTAGTTCTATAGTACGCCTACCTAAAGAGCTTATTGTACCAACCCTACACCTAAAGAAGCGGTTAACTAATGCGCAGTTATATAGTAAACTGCCATTCACCCTATGGCGGCTAGTTAATGAGAATTAGGTATGCTTACGAGTAATATAACTTATATACTATGGAGACCCACAGTCTACTGTTAGTAAAGACTTGTGTTACAGTAACTGCAACCTAGTAATATTTATGGATTATAAGTACGATATCCGCACTAGCCATAGTGCGGATATTGCGAAAACCTACTGGGAGCCTATGTTAAGCAATATATAGAAGTGGTTTACGTAATGGGCGGAGGCTAGGTATTAGGATACATTATAGACGCCTATAGTTAATTATGTTATACCAGATAAGCAGCTTTGTCGCCTCTGTAATATAGGGTGGGTTCTAGATGCGGCATTATTAAGGTAAGTAATGCCTAAGTGGGATCCTAATATCCTCGGTAAGGAGCTTCCGTCCCTTATTAAGCTTTTAGTAGATAAAAAATAAAAGCAGAAATAGAAAGAAATAGGGCAACTCTTAGGTTCTTCTGGGTTAATTATATAGATATTAGAGCGGTTTTTCCAAGCGTTAGAGCAGTACGCTACTATAGATGAGCGCTTATTATAGGCTCTTATACAGGCTTCGCAGGTTTTAGATAGGAGATTTAAAATATTAGCGCTATAGCAATTAGCGCCTTACTGTGGCGCTAATATATTATAGGCTAGTTAATAGTTAGCTATAGACCTTTTGCCAATAACTTAGGAAGAGGATATACTTATGCCTTCGCCAACTCTTGGGTCTCCAGCTCCTACTCCTCTATTATTACCCTTATACTAGCCGTTAGATATATCTATACCGCCAGCAACCCGCTAGTTGGATACGTCTTTATTAGTACTATAAAGGTAGTTGGCGCAATTAAACAGAGGCAAACGTATACAAAAAGCACTATAGGAAATTAACGGCAACGCCAATTAGTATATAGCGGGCTAATATTAGGCGAGGTTAGTTAATATTAGGCGGGGTTAGCTAATACTAGGTAAGTTTACCTTATATCCGCTAAGCGGATATTGCAACCATAGTAGCTAATATCTATTAGGATGACGCCCCCCCTTCCCCTTATACCTTATACCCCTAGCAAGCACGGCCTAGGAACTAAATAGATTAATTAATTAATAATATCAATTACTTGGGAATATATACCAGTGCTACTAACTATAGCGGATATTAAACGGTTATAGTAATAGCTTATAGCTAATATCTTATATTACTTATCGAGCAACTCATATATAGGTTAAAGCTAGGTTTAAGTAAAGTCGGTAGGGAGTACAAAGCCATCTAGCTTATTATTATCGTCATAAAGATTAAGCTCATTAAACATAGCGGAAAGATTACCGCCTAGCCGTAAATTAAACTCGTTAAGGGTAGATTAATTAAGTCGTTTAATACCTAGTTATAGTAGAGGCGGCGCTTCCATCTTTGCTCGCTGTGCCTAACGGCGGATAATAGAACCTTCGGCAATTGCATTAGTAAGCGATTAAATATCCGCTATAGGAGATTTAACAGTATGTTGAGTAGACATCCGTTCGCCAAATGTAATCTCAAACTTTATATATAGTGGCCCTGTATAATTAGTTATATAAATACTTTAGCGGAAGAGTAAGTTTAGGTTAAATATCGAATTACCACAAGTATATATAAGCTGCTTTAGCTCCCCATTAAGTAGCTCGTTGTTAAGATCTATCAGATAGTAACTATCCTATTCGCCGCGGATATTCACTAGACTATTTACTAGGATAGCTTGCTAGAGCTTAGGGAAATAAGCATCTGTTAAAGTTAACTAGAAGAAACGTAATATCTCTAGTAAATAGTTCTTATTTTAACCACTTGCGAAATAGATATAAATACGGGGGAGTATATGGCTAAGCAGGCCAATATCCGCAAGCTTAATGGCGTGCTTAAGGACCTTATACGTCTCTACTAGTTGTAAAAAGCGGATATACATTAGAAACTCTGCATTAGCAGGCTTAGAAAGTATTTATAAGGATACAGCACTGCTAGCCTGCTTAAGGTAACCCTTTTGCCGTGGTTCCGCAGGCTGGCTGGCATGGTTGGCCGCCCAAGAGACTTCCTAACCGAAAACCGCTGTGCGGATATCCTTAACTACTGCTAATAGACGTTGCGGAGATAGGCTTTTAAGGTACCGCTTAATATCTATAGGCGACTTGGTATTATAAGACTCCTTAATCTAAGTATAGAGCAACGCTATGATATAAGCGTCGAAGCTATGGAGAATTAGCTCCTCCATATAATAAAACGGCGCGCGCTCGGCTGGGATATTTCTTTGACCTAGGTGGTTCATATAGGTGTACAGCGTAGAGTACTCTTAGGCTAATTGCTTGCCACTATAGTAATACCGTATAACCATATATAGGTAGTTTAGCTTTAGGTGCTAAAGAGCTAGAATAGGCAGAGCCCAACGCAGGCTATTATAGGCGGATATTGACTTAGTACGTTCTCCCTGACATAACCGAATAAGCTTTGCGGTCTTTTAATCACTATAGATTAGAAACAGTCGCTCCTTAAATACTTTATTAGTGCGTTATAGATTTATTTAATAGAGAAAAATGTTGTCTAGTACCTTATAGGTTTCAGATATAGAAGCCTCTTTAGTTATAATAGGTTCTAGGTTAAACCTAGACGTCCGCATAGCGGGTATTACATTAATAGAAGGCATACGTGGATGTTTGAACCGCGGGTTTTTACTAAGTAATATATTAAGGCCTGGGTACGCCTCTATAATAGCTTTATAGATTAAAGCTGTCGAGATCTGCTTTTGTATCTTGTCTTATAAATTACCTAGAGCCTCTATAATATCTAAGAACTTAATTAGAATATCCACATAAAGCATACTCTATTAAAGCCTACTATTAGGTATACTTATACTAAAGACAAGCTTGCCAGTTATGCGCGAATAGAACGTCCCAGTATCCCTAAGTGTTTAATGCTAAACTCGTTAGAGGTAGTTAAAGTTATTATAGATAATAATAGTATTAGAAGCTATACCTATTAAGCGGATTTTTACCTATATATAGGTTAGTATATACCTACACCGCGGAGATTATGGGCTAAACCTTAATTCCTAGGCTATCCGCTCCTTTTGCTGGTTTAAAGTGGTATAACTATTAATTAATCCAAGCCCATAGAGCACAGAAAGCACACGGCGCTTAACGCCGTTGGCTTAGAGATATATCCCTAGCAGCCGTAGGATATAGTTTGCAAAGTTTTGTAAAAGGCTAAATATAAGCGTAAAAGCTATTAGAACCACACGGCCTTTATGCGGAGAATATTTGCGTTAACCCTCTTAACATACTATAATTATATACTCTAGTATAGGTGCGTAAGTCTTTACGGCTTAATAGCACTACCTAAGGTTAAGCTGCTTAATATCCGTATATTGGTTAAAGCTGCTAAATAGTAACTCTTTCTCCCTTAGCTCTTTAAGCTCTCCCTAGATAGTAAGAGCAACACTAGCACCTACTATGCCGCGCTTCTCTATCTCTTTAGTATAGATATTTAGGATATCAGCATCCTCTAGGAGTTTATTAAGGAGCTCCCTTACTCTTTTTTTCTTTAGTGCCTTGTGTGAACCTTTAGCCATTATAATCCATTTAAGCGCTAGGTCTCCTATAGACATCCACTATAGCCTAAGACGGTTAATAATTACCCGGACCTTCTCTATAGCGGATATCTTCTCGGCGGATATTGCGGATATTGCGGGTATTTTATTAACTTCTACTTCTTTATCCTCTTGGGGATCTATGTAGTTTGGCAGTAGTAAATAGGCTATTAAGGACCGCTATTAAGCTGCGGATAGCAATAGGGAAGACGACGGGGGAGACGATAGGGGAGATAATGGGGGTAGGACAAGACGGCTAATGCCCTCGGGCACTATATCCGCTGTATCTCTTAATCCTCTAGCGGTATTGGTTAATAGAGAGGGTAGTTTATTATTAAAAGCTTAAGAAGACTGGCTCCTGCTAGACAAAATAGAGGGGTTTCTTCGACGCCTTTTAGATGCGCCTATGGCTGGCAGTTGGTTCTAGAAAATCTATTAATTAGAGAGCTGATTAAGGCAATTCTAATGCAGGTATTGACAGGATAATAGACGTAGCGGTTGCTTATATTAATTTCGTTAAAGTTAATGGTTTGTCTTATACAAACAGACCGGCTTGGCTTCTAAAAGCTTGCTAAAGTGGCTCAGACCAAGAAATAGATGGATTGATTGAATAGGTTAGCTTGCGGATATTTAATTATCCGCGCAGCGGATATTTATCTGTTTCTTGGTCTGAGCATACTGAGTTAAAGAACTTAAGGTTTTAAAGTTTGTTACGTGGATTCTGCTATAACTTACCGCGCGCAAGTTTTTTTTTAACCAATTAAAGGCTGGCTTGGCGAGGGTTTGAAAATTTGGACACTTATACACCTAAAAGTAATAGACCACTCGTACCTCGGGTCAATTAAGTATGGCCTTAATATACTACGCATATACCTAAACGACTTAAGTAAATAGACCTTCTCTAACTAAAAGTCTATATTTAGGTATATAAGGAAGCACTATAAGACTATAGATATAACCTAAGCAGCTAAAAATAAGCTAGATACCTTAAGCTAAGGCGAGCGTAACTACTAGTCCTGGAAAGTAAAGCTTAATAAGTTAATAATTAAAGTAAATAAGACTAAGAAATAAAAAGTAGATCTACTTAAGAAGAATATTTCCTCTAAGATAAAGGACCTAGCCCTTACCCTTAGCCGTAAAATTGGCAATGCTAACTATAAAGGCTAAAGTAAGTAAATAAATATATTTGCTTATAACCTATAAAACTATACCTACTATACTAAGCTAAATACCGCTAAGCTAAGTATTGCTAGCGGCTATTAACCTATATTATTATAGAATGACCTAATAGACCTTAACGCTGTTAAGTTCAGTAGTAGTAGTAATAGTCTCCCTAATAACGTCTAAAGATATTATATAGATAATAGACTTTATATAGCGTATAGTTAACCTAGCTACTAAAAAGATACTTATAACCCCTAAAAGAACCTAAACCCCCTTTTAATACTACCGCGCTAACCCCCTTCTAGCCGCGGTAGATTCTTTAATAGAGGGGATAGTAATTAAGGCGGTAACCGTAGATAAGGACGTGGGTTCGGACATAGAGACCCCCCCTATAATTCCCTTCCCTAATACGGCCTTAGCTAATAGTCCCGTACGTAAATTACGGATAAGTGCTCTATATTACTACTAATTATAAAACCGGCTATATTATTAGTAAAGTACCCTCTAGCATATATACACCGTTAGAGACTAATATATTAGGATATACTAGCTAAGATTATAGCTACTAGCTAAGCCCTATAATCTAGCTATTAAAAGGCTAACTCTTAAACTAAGTTACCTTTAAGGGTTAGAACTATACGGGGAGGAGGATAAAAGGATTAGATCTATGCTACTAAATTAGTTAAACCTTATTTTAAGCCAGCTACTACTTAACCTTAAAATAGTAAATAGTAATAGGAATGCCATCCTTATTTAGACCTACCTCTCCCTACTACGTAACCTACCCCTATAAGTTCTTATTAAAATAATAAGCCTTATTAATACTAATAGTATAGCACTAGTGTTTATAGGTAAAGACTTATAAAAAAGCATAATATTATAATAAAAAGACTTCTAATTCTAAAACTACTCCGCCTTACCAATAGACTCCTATCTAGGTTTATTACCCACTACTTTATAGTAATAATAATAATTAGCCACTATATAAAATCTATACTCTTTTACATTATAAAGTTATTACCCTCTATACTAGTAATTCTTAGAATACCCTAGCTTAAAAAGTATAACCTAAGGGTAGACTTCCCCGCCCTAGAGCTTAAGTTTAACTCTAATTACTATACCTATAACTATCTCCTATAGTATATTCCTAACTATAACCGAGTAATACTATACAGACGCATTATACGGCTAATACTTAGATATTGTTAGCTAATAGTAAAAGAGGTGCCTAATACTAGTAAGCTAATATACGTAGTAAACTAAGTAGAGATTTTAGAAGACTAAACCACTACTCTATCCCCTAAAAAATAAATACCGCTAGAACCCTAAGCCCACTATATATACCTGCTTAACCTAGGTTAGCTAATAAAATACTTAACCTTAAGTTATTTGCTATACGCATATACGACTACACGTATAATAGCTAAGGGCGTTATAGCTAAGACTAAAACCAGAGTAATTAAGACCTTCTCCCTATAACGCCTAACCTTATACCTATCTCCTACGCGTACCGTATAAGGCCGCCGCCTTAATTCTACCCCCCTAGGCTAACTAAGCTGTGCTAGCCTAGCTATAGCACTAAAGAACTAAATACGCCCCAACCTAGATAACATTAGATACACTTATACCGTTAATTTTACCTAGTTCTATAAATAAAAAGACGTAAAGGTAATAAGGATCTATATAGCGGAGCTAGTAGAACTGGTTAAATAAAAAGAGTATTAATAGCTGCTTAAGAAGCTGCCTATAGGCCTAATAGAAATCTTAAACCTATTAAAAAGGTCTTTTTGCTAGCTAGTAAAAGGCGATTATATAATAAATAAAGCCCGTAAAGCACTACCCCTTTATTTTTATAACTTCCTTAAAATAAACCTAAAAATAAAGTATAAGTCTCTACGCCGAAAGATAGTTAATACTAATACTAAGAAATTTCTAAAAGGTAAACTAGGATTAACCTATAAAAACATTTTATAATTCTTACTAAAAGAGTTTCGCGAATATATTAAACACTTCCTCCCTAAAAACGTAGATAAGCTGCCCCCTTACCAACTATAAGACTATAAATTAAGATTATACCCAGAAAATAGGCCCCGTATTATAAAAATAGACTACTTTTACCTACTAAACTTAGTTATATAAAGAAGTAGATTAACAAAATACTAGATAAGGGTTTTATCCGTAAATTAACCTTACTAGCCGCCGTACTACTTCTCCTTACTATAAAACCTAATGGCGGTATATAAATCTGCTATAACTACTAAGGCCTAAATATAGTTACTATTAAGAATTGGTATCTACTACTATTAGTCTATAAGACACTTAACGCACTTTATAGTGCTAAGTACTTTACTAAGCTTAATATAATTACTATATTTAACTAGATCTGGATTACAAAAGGCTATAAGTAGCTTATAGCATTTATTACCTAGTTTGGGCTCTATAAAATATTAGTTATACTATTTAGTCTCTATAACGCACCCACTATATTTTAGAACTATATTAACTATATTCTACACAACGCCCTTAATAACTACTGCACTGCGTATCTTAATAATATCCTTATCTTCTTAAAAATATACGCTAAGCACACGAAATATATAAATAAAATTATCTAAAGACTTAGTAATACTAGACTCTAAATTAATATTAATAAGTCTAAGTTTTATACTACTAAAATAAAATACCTTAGCTTAATTATCTTAACTAATGGTATAACTATAGACCCTAAGAAGGTATAGGCCTTATAGAAATAAAAGGACCTAACATTAGTTAAGGAACTACAGCAATTTCTTAGCTTTGCAAACTTTACTAATAATTTATCTAAGGCTACTCTAAGGTAGTTAAGCCCATAACTAGGCTACTAAAGAAGAGTATTAGCTAGTTATAGGGCCCTAACTAAATATAGGCGTTCTAAACCCTAAAAATAGCATTTACTATAGTACCGGTTCTAGCGTATTATAATTATATAAAGAAGACTATAGTAGAGACAGACGCCTTAAACTAGGCTTTAGGTAGAGTGCTCTATTAAGCTAATAAAAGTAATAAGCTTAAGCTAGTTATATTCTTCTCTGCTAAGCACTTAGCCCCTAAATATAACTATAAAATATATAATAAGGAGCTCCTAGCAATTGTTAAGATATTAAAAAAAATAGTGCCCTAAACTATAAGGAACTAAATAGCCGTTTAAAATTATTACGGACTATAAGAACCTTTAAACCTTTATAATAATAAAATAATTAAACTAGTGCTAAGTCCGCTAGGCTAAGTTCCTTTCCTAATTTAACTTTATTATTACCTATAGGCCTAGCACTAAAGCTATAATTCTAGACGCTCTTAGCCGCCTCCTAGGTATTATACCTGCTAATGCTAATAATAAATATCTATAATACTAAGACCGTATTATCTTACCACCAAAAAAAGTTAACCCTACTATTTTAGAAGAACTATTAAGCGAATCCCAAGACCAGAGCATTAAAGACTTTATTATAGTAATAGACCCAGAACCTAAGAAAAAACCCCTTAAGGAGCTTATTAAAAATGCCTATATAGAGAATAAACTTGCTAGGAATATATTAGCTGCGCTACGCGAATAGGAAGACTATAAAGTATGCCGTTAGCCTAAGCAGATTAGGAAGCTACTCCGCTATAATAAATCTAAATATTTAATTATTAACGGCCTAATCTACTATAGGAATTAAGTATTTGTCCCTAATTTATCTAAACTTTAACTAGAAGTTATATACCGCATATATAGTTTAGGCCCTATAGGTTACCTAAGCCGCGTTAAAACATTAAACCTCCTTAATTAAACGTATTAGTAGCTAGGTATTTTATAGTTTACGGCTACCTTTATAAGAGACTACGCTCTCTACTTCCGTATAAAGACCCCACGCTTAATACCACCTGGTTTCCTAAAACTACTAGAACTACTAGTCCGCCCATAAACTAATATCTTTATTAACTACGTCATTAACCTACCTAAGTGCTTTTATAACTCTAAAATATATAGATATATCTTTATTGTTGTTAATCGCCTAATAAAGATAAAACACTTTGTTTATATTACTAGCCTAAATACTAAGAAGCTTATTAAAGCATTTATCTATACTATCTATAAGCTATACGGCGCTCTAAATACTATCGTTTCTAATAGAGGCTCTTTATTTGTTTTTAACTTCTAGCGTTACCTAAACTAGCGCCTAAAGGTAACCCTAAGCCCTAGCACCCTAAAATAGATAGTTAAACTAAGATTGTTAATATAGTAATAAATAAGTACCTACGCGCCTTTATAAGCTTTACCTAAGATAACTAGGTAGATTAGCTCCCCCTTATTAAGTTTGCTATAAATAACTAGGTTAATAAGACCACAGGAATCTTACCATTCTTTACTAACTATAGCTATAACCCACGTCTAGGTATCAAACTAGCAGGCCCCTAGCCATTAGCCCTATCTATATATATAAAAAAGGAGTACTTATAAGCTAATACTATTGCTAACTGCTTTAAGCGCATCTTAACCCAGCTTAAAGCCCTAGCTTATATCTCCTAGTAACGCTATAAAGATAACGCTAATATAAAACGAGACGAAGGTATAATATTTAAAAAGGATAATATAGTTATAGTTAGCCTTAAAAATATAAAGACTAACCGGCCTAAGAGGAAGTAAAATAATAACTAGGACGGACCCTGGCCCGTCCTAGCTATCTATAAAGGAGTAGTTATAGTTAACCTCCCGGACTACATCTATATTAATAAGTTTTTTTTATACTTTAAAAGTCCGCCTTTAGTTCCCTAAAGAGATCCCTAGTTAAGCATATATTAACAAAAAGGAATGTTATAATATTATAGGTAGGATAGCTAAAAAGGATAATAACGGCAATATTACAGACAAGTAGGAATTAAAAAAGATCCTTAATATATATAATAAATAAATAGACGAGTACGGCTTAATATATTATATTAAGTGGAAGTATTATAATAAGGAAACCTAGGAACCTAAGAAATCCCTAAAAGGGTGCGGGCGCGTACTACTAAAGTTCTATAAACAATACCCTAAGAAGCTAAGACCCCTAAACTGGGCACAAAATAAGGGAGAGTTATACTAAAACCTTAGCCGACTATAAAAATAATTTATAGTAGTTGAGATCTTATAGAACTTTAACAGCTAGTTAAAGTTGTTTAATTAGTTAGTTTTTTACTAAGAAGCGCTATATAGTGGCAGTATAGAGTTCTGCCGACTTTATTCATTAAACTAACTAATTAGGATTTTCTATGCCCGGTATAGAAAATCGCTATTAGCTCGGTTAAGAGCGGTAAGCGGAAGTAATATCTTTATAGTAAAAATAAGCTATTTAATTTAGGGACTAAACCTTCTAGGGAGGGGAGTACTATTATAGCACTAACCTAACATATACTGTTTTATAATATCTCGTACTATCTTATACTATTTCCTACTATTAGCTAGCCCACCACTAGCGCCTTAGCGGCTGGCCCTACTATTTATATATAATACCCCCTTTTACCTTCTTCTCCTCTTTATACTATAACGTAGTTATTTAGTCTACTTTATTACAGTACTATAACACGGGGTTCTCCTATAGATGCCCCTACGGTAGGGTTCCATAACACTAGTTAGCTACTTACCTATATCTTAAAGTTATATATTGCCCTTAACGGACAACGTTAATATAGTATCCCTTTTTATATCTTAGACCTAGGGTCCTATAATATAATCCTTGAATAAAAATAGATATCTTATTTTAATATTTGGCTAAATATGCAATAAAGATAAGTTTATTTAGCTAGAGGATAGACTAAAGCTACCCTCTTTTATTGGGGAAATTTAAACTAACTATAAGACACTAGCCGTAAGGGCGGACCCTACCTACTAGTAGGATATCCGGGCCTGTAACCTAGCCTTTACTTAAGAAGACGCCTACCGCGAAGCTGGAAAGAACTTTATACTAATAAAGATACTCTCCTAAAGCGCTATATTTAAAAAAGACTCTATATATAGAAGTGGGACAGATAGTAATATAGGCGACGTCTAAATCGCGTAGATTTAACCGGTATAGAAAAGAACGCATTAATAGAATATAAGGGATAACCTCTAAAAGATATAACAGGAGCTAAAAGGAATAATAGTAACGCTAGTACCTTAGAAGTCTCTAAAGTTATATACGCCCCTATTATTATATAACCCCCCTACTATAAATATCGCCGTAATTAGCGCTATAGCGTTCCGCTTTAATATATACTAAAAGGACAATAAGGTCTTTACAATAAGCCTATATAAAATTAACCGAATTATTAATAATAGGGAGAAAGAGCTAGCTAAGGAAACCGACGAGGAACTAGTTAAACGTCTCCTTCTTACTATCTATATAAATTACAAGGATATATTCTTAAGGGCGGCTTTAAATAAGTTACCCCCCTACTAGATGTATAATTATAAGATTTAATTAGAAGCTAATAACTCGCTAGGTTATAGCCCCCTCTACTAATAATTAATGGATAAGCTAAAAGTGATAAAGCAGTACTTAATTAATAACTTAGATAAAGGGTTTATTAAGCTAAGTTAAGCCCCTTTTACTTCTCCTATCCTATTTATAAAATAGCTTAGTAAAGGCCTTTATTTTTACATTAACTACTAGAAGCTAAACGCTATTACTTAAAAGGATTGGTATCCTATTCCTTTAATTAATAAGACCCTTATACGTTTAAGCTGGGTAAAGATCTTTACCAAACTTAATATCCGTTAAGCTTTTTACTAAATTAGAATAGACCCTATATTTAAAGATTTAACAACATTTTATACCCGCTATAGTTCCTATAAATATAAAGTTCTTCCTTTTAGACTAATAAACGGACTAGCTACGTACCAAAGGTATATAAATAACGTTCTTTTTAATTACCTAGACGAATTCTGTACGGTATACTTAGACAATATTCTTATATACTTAGATAACGAACTTAAATATTAAGTTTATATTAAGGAGGTCCTAGAGAGACTATAGAATATAGGCTTATAAGTTAATATTAAGAAATATAAGTTTAGGGTAAAACGTATAAAGTACCTTAGGTTTATTGTAACTATAAAAGGAATTAAAGTTAACCCTAAGAAGGTGGAGGCAATCCGTAACTAGAAGCCCCCTTATATAGTAAAAGGGATCTAGTCCTTCCTTAGGTTTTATAATTTCTATTACTGGTTTATCTATAACTATAGAGTTATAGTAAGGCCTCTTATACGACTTACCCGGAAAGACACGCCTTTTATCTTTAATAATAATTATATAAAAGCCTTTAAAGAGTTAAAAGATTAGCTTATCTCCTCTTTAATTCTTTATTACTATAACCTGGACCTTAAGTTAATGCTAAAAACGGACGCTTTTAATAGAATTATAGCGGGAATCCTATTACAGTTACAGCTAGACGGTAAATAGTACCCTATTACCTCCTTTTTAAAAATAATAGACCTGGTTAAGTGTAACTACAAGGTATATAATAAAGAAATGCTAGCTATTATCTAATTGCTGTCCTAATAGTATATAGAGCTTAAAAGTACGAACTTCCGGATTAAGATATATATAGATTATAAAGCCCTAGAGTACTTTATAACTATAAAGCAGCATACTAAAAAATAAGCTTATTAGGCTAAAATACTCTCCTAATTCTTTTTTATAATTATATATCGTTCTGGTAAGTAAAACTCTTAGGCTAATATATTAACCCAAAAGAAATAAGATATAGGACCTTAGAATAAGCTAAAAGCCTAATACTGGACACGCGCCCTTCTTTACCCTAAATAGCTTAACCTGCGGATCCTTAAGGAGCTAGACTCTAAGTAGAATAATTTAGCACCTATAGAAAAAGTCTTAGACGAACTAATAGGGCTAATTAATTGTATCCTAAATGTAAACCGCACAGCTAACTCCCTAAAGGCCCTCCGCGACCAAGCTATAAAAGGTAACCCCAATTTAGAAATAGAAGAAGGACTACTTCTATACTAAGAACGGCTTATAATTCTAGATATTAACAACCTACGGATAGAGCTAATCCGTAAAGCCCACTGTTAAGTCTCTACGGTATACCCTAGTTAAGACAAAACCTACTAACTATTAACGCCCCGTTACTACTAGCGAGGGCTTTTATTAGATATAGATTAATTTATTAAAAACTGCCACGCCTATAGACGCGTAGATGCCCCTAGGAATTAAATAACTGGATAGCTATAATTACTACTAGTTCTAGAACGCCCTTAGCAATATATTATAATAGACTTTAAGTTATTTCTAAAGGACGCCTACGGCTATAATGCGGCCTTTATTATAATCGACTAACTATATAAGTAATCCGTCTCCTTCCCTTATTTTAAGACTACAACGGCGAAGGATATAGCCCACCTCTATATTAACAACATCTATTAATTCTACGGCGCCCCTGAATTAATTGTCTCTAACTATAATCCCTAGTTTATATCAGATTTCTAGAACAAATTCTGCCGTATCCTTAGGATTAAGATTAAGCTCTCTACTATATTCTACCCTTAAACTAATAGCTAAACCGAGATTATAAACCAGTACCTTAACTAGCGACTACGTCCCTTTATAGACTACTATTAGGACAACTGGTTAGAACTACTACCTATAATAAAATACGCGTAGCTTATACTCCCCCATAATAGTATAGGGATATCGCCATTTAAACTGCTTTATAGATATACACTATAAACGTCCTTTAATTGGGATAGGCCTACTAAACCCACTACGGCCCGCGACCGCCTTAGCTATAAAGAGGCCTAGGCATTTACTAAGAGAATACACGGAGCCTAGGAGACCGCTTAAATAATTATAAAAAAGGCGTAAGAGAAGAAGGAGTCCGATATAAACCAAT